>NW_020439469.1:2072742-2086024 GCF_000699045.2 Agrilus planipennis | reverse complement strand
CTTATCGCTCTCCATATTTAAAAGGGCACCAACCACAAAAACTATTGCGTAGAATTAATTGGAATTTTTCACACAAGCCTTGCTATATGAGCTCTCAAAGCATATAAAAATTATACGGCTTAAATATGAAGTTGGGTGCAAAAGAATACAATTAAATCCTCTGTCGGGAAAAAACGAAATGACTTTCCGAACACTCGATTGAACAACCCACTTAACTATTTGCGAACAGTAATCTAATCTAGGTCTACCTCTACCCCTCCTAACTCCTGCCTCTAATATGTCCATGACTATACCTTCATGCCTGAGAAGGTGTCCTAGCAACCTATCTCGCCTATTTCTTATTGACTTCCATAGAGTCCTCAGTTCTCTTACTCTTTCTAATACCTCTTCATTTCTAATCTTTTCTATCCACGTTATTCTCATCATTCTCCTATAACACCACATTTCGAACGCTTCTAACCTTTTCTTTTCCGCCGCACCCACTGTCCATATTTCGCTCCCGTACAATGCCGAGCACCAAACGTACACCTTTAACAACCTTTTTCGAATTTCTAAATTAACCGTTCGCGAGCATAGATGTGACTTTTTTTATTGAGTGGTTTATCATATAACAGATTCTACAGTATCACGTTAAAGTAATTTTTACTGGCATTTAAAATATAGAACATACTTCAAATAACACAGTATATGTTACTTGTACTTCTGAAGAAGAAATCCGCTTTCACTTCTGCGAGTGACGATTAATTTATGTGAAGTTCATGGAGCTGTTGTTAAACCCGAAATATATGTACATATTACACAGAAATGGTATGTTTAATACAGACAAAGCACAAATAATAATAATAATACTAAACAATACAATGTGATACTTTTTAGCATTGCCTATTACACTACAAAATATCCAATTGATGATTCAGTAAATGAAGTCAATGATCAAGGTTAAATAATGAACTACATGTATATGTACATATACTAGCGACTTTAGACTTTTAACTTCTAAGAAAAATGTAATTGTAAAAAACCAATTTTCCCGTCAGTTAACCTAACATCAAATTAACAAAAAACCAGTAATAGGTATTACGAATAAGCCTAGAATCACATCATTTAACCCAATGGATAATTTGAATGTCCGAAGTAGAAACAAAATAATTTTCTGAACTTTGATTTACTAAGTAATATGGTTTGACATATATGATATCATAATTAAAAGATCGTCAGTCCTAAGACTGGTTGGACACGAATCTCCACACTTTCCTATACTCAGCTAATCTTCGCATTTCCCTAAAACTAAAACATATTTGCGAACAGTAATCTAATCTAAGTCTACATCTACTCCTCTTAACTCCCGCTTCTGCCTCTAATATATCTCTGACTAGACCTTCATGCCTGAGAATTACTAACCTATCTCGCCTATTTCTTTTGACTTCCATAGAGTCCTCTATTCTCCTATATGCACTATACAGAAAGAAAATAAACCACGCAGTATTTATCAAAGAAACTTTTATATGTCAAATCATCAGGATTTGATTATAACAAAACAATTGCCTGCCATTGTCTGTTAGTGATAGTTTATCATCAGTATGCAACTTAAAATCATAGTGCGGAGTAAAATTTACGTATTTACGTAATGTTCTTCTTAAGTTTGCTGTTCCTTGATTAGCTTATATTTTTTTCTGTTAAACCTACCATTGCTTCTAACGTTATTTTTAGTAATAGTGAGTAATTGACAATTTACGCAATGGAAATAATTTAGCCGGTGGCATAGCCCACTAATAGGTACTGGACCATCAAGCTTTGACATCACCGTTAGAATCCTAAAAAGTAAAGTAAGGGCAATTTTGATTTTTTTTTTATCTTAATATGCAGTCAAACGGGAGATTGACTGTTCGTAAGTTCGAAACGACTGCCGTGGACAAAATCAGTTAAAGAAAATGCGGTTAAGCCGAGGAAAATCAGTGTAAATAAATCCTTATCAAGAGAGTGTGTTGACTTCAACTTTTTCCAATTCATTCCCTCTTGAATTCGTGTTATCTATCCTTATTTTTCTATTCTATACGACTAGCAGTTCTTCTGGTGAAGATGATTTGCCTCTTTTGTTCGTGAAAAAGCGAAAGATAAGATGATTTCAGTGATAATGTTGTGAGTTGAGTTCACATATTTTCTGCCGCAATGTAGCACTCGTTGGCACAAAAGGACTGCTACCAAGTTTTGTGTGAAACTCACATTAGAAAGTTTCCTTATGATAAATACGACCTTTGGTGTCAAAACATCATACCTACCGGTGGCACAATGTCATTTTGGAAGGCCGCAAAGAGAAGAGCTATGAAGCCGCAATAGACAACTGCTATCGAACACCACCGACGAAGATGTGACTGGTGTGGATGAATTTTTGAACTCAAACTGTCATTTTAAGTTTTCGTTTAGCGGCACAGAGACATTAAACATTTCAAAAAGTAAAGTCCACGACAATGTGAGGAACACAACAACACTTTGAAATTTGTGTAAGAAGACTAGGGTGTTTGAATACGACCCCAAAACAAAAGGGCAAAGGGCCAACCAGCAAGTCAAAATCAAGACTTCACTTGAGGGAGCTTGTTCACCTTGAGTTTATAAGTTTGTACCACATGGTACAGTCATCAGTGATAAATTCTACTTGAAATTGTTCAAAAGACTTAGAGGTAGGGTTCATCGCGTTTGGCTCGACACTGTAGACAATGATTGGAAATTTCACCGCGACAAGGTCCATCGCCTTCCTCTTAACGTGCTTCCTGGTAGATTCAAAGATGCCAACAGTGATACCCTGGTTTCTGTACTTGAAAACTCCCATGAAAGGGCATCATTTTGGGACAGCTGACAAAGTCAAAGAAGTTTACACCAAACTATAAAGGACACCGTCCATATTTCGCACTCGACCCTGCGCTATCATCTGCTTCATATCCCTACTATTACTCTTGTCCTGACTTATCTGACTTCCTAGGTACCTAAAAATCAGCCACCTAATGTATACTTCCCACAAAATTGAAAAAAATATGAAATTTCTAATACATATATGTATTTTCCAGTGATAATAGACGATTTCTACACTTACAATTAGTTCTTAAAGTCACTACAGATGAGAAGTAACGAAACCCATCAACGTATTATTTATTATTAATCAATTAATCATCAATGTGGTGACCGGCCCGTTATGGGTCAATGTATAATTATGTACAAGAGTGCAACGATACCTAAACTTCAACTGCTTCTTCATTCAACAGCATTTCATAGAGAACTACATTTGAATTAACAATTGTTTTCACTAATTTATGATAAGGGACGAAAATTAAATAGTTTCAATTAATGACGACAGCTATAGTATGATTAAAATTAATGTAAATAAGAGGCGATCCGACGTATCAACCGTCATCTGGCTTCGTTGAACGTACGATCGATTATTGATTACCTTGTTTGAACAACTGTTTATTACTTATTATCATAAACATTACATACTTTTAATAAATTAATTGTAAAGTCGTTTATGCTAAAATTTTTTACCTGTAATACATTATTTCCAATACAAGTGATAAGTAGTGGAAATAAAAAAATAATCCTTTCAATTACTTACAAATACAATTACGTATTTAAAAACCTTTTTTAATTAAAATTTATTTTACGCAACTTTATAGTACACTTTCTCAAACCCAAACAAAATTCTGGACAAATAAAAATTAACTATCGCAGTTTCAAGGGAACACACTGCCAACTGTGATACATTGAAAATGGTATTTATTATATCGATAAAATGAAATTTATCATGTTCATGAAAATCAACAAAATGTTCTAGCCAGAACCATCTCCGACTGAGTATACGATAGACTTGGAATTGTTTTTCCACCTCAGAACTCCAGAACGGTCATGGTCAGTTTTCGACTTAAAACAGGGTATCCGGCGAGTTAAAAATCTAATAAACGCAAGCTCGTACAAATCGCAAATTTTTACATCAGCCCAGCCGGAACTTTGCCCGACTGACCATCTTAAACCGCCGAAACTGATATTCCTTCCCAAAACTATGGAGAGCGAGATATGTGGGGAACTACAAACCTAAAAGATATTGTCTAGTACGAATGCCAAGTTTTTAATGCAGTTATGTCCTAAACTATCACCGACTGAATATTTGACATACGTGAAATTGCTATTCCTAGCCAGAACTCCTAGATGTTGGAATACAGCTTCGGAATGTTAGGCAAAACTAATGCAAAAACTCACTATTAGTAAGTAACACTAATTTCTAAGCATGTAACTTGCCAAATATTTTGATTTTGGTAGAAAAATGGCCAGCAATCCCAGTTCCCAGTGTGTGAAACAGTCAGACGGAAGTAGAAGCAATCCAAAGTTCTAAGGTGGAGAAGGAGTTCAGGAAGTGTGAAATACTCAGTGCGGGGTAGTTTTGGTCGGACATGCTATAAAAATTCGCTATTTGTACGAGTTTGCGTTTTGTAGACTTATGACTCACTGAATATTGTTTTGGGTCGAAAACTGGTCAGCACCGAAGAGTTTTGGGGTGATTCTGCTCAGAATTACTGCAAGTAGGTACTCGTATTTAGTTCAAATTCAATTAACTCCTAAATAATCGAATTCTCTCGAAAATGGAAGAGGGCTTTTCGATACAGTTCTTTAGGAATTGTCCCAATTTTAAATTATCAATTCACCTAAATGTTCCTAATCAACATATGGTGAATTACTATTCTGGTCAAATACAATATTTAGTAGAAGATTCTCCAATCCGATGGGACTTGAACCTTGACGAAACTCTTGTACAAACTAGAGTGGATAGACTGGCTTGCGAGTTTCGATGATTTAGGAAATTGGACCATAGGTTCAACCATAACGAGGGGGGTTTTTAATGATAAACTAGACAAGACAAGTCCCTGAAAGAAGGCAGTAGCTCTTTCAGTACTCAGGGTGGCAGATATCACGAGGATCGGTATGGCTCTCTGATGCACAATACTGCGATATGGAAGGCAACGGGGAACCACCACATTATGATCCTGAGTAAAACGTACAACTATAAAAATTAAATGATGGCGTCCTCTGGGGTAAAGCGCTCGGACGTAAACTAGTCCACCATTCGGATGTCCAGGCGAGGACTACCTCGGGGGATGTCTTCAATAAGTACAATTTCTCAAGAATGAAGATCTAGTCAGAGACATATCAGTGGCAGAAACGGGATTTAGGAGGGGTAGAGGTAGACCTAGATTAGATTACTGTTCGCAAATAGTTCAGGATATGGGATGTTCTAATTTTATGGAAATGCGAAGATTAGCTCAGGATAGGAAAGAGTGGAGGTGCGTGTCGAACCAGTCTTAGGACTGACAAGCTTATGATGATGAGAAGAGTTTACATGTCACAGAGTTACAATAAAAACCATTTTCTAATTAAAAACTTAGGGATTTAGGTAATTGATAAACAAATAGTTAGTCCTTTTAATTTTTTACTAGTTTTAGATACCCTACTGTATTTACATCATTTATATGTATGTAATAAGATTGCAAAAAGACTCATCCGGGAATATCCTACAGAAAAAAGGTTCCTAAGGATCCAGCTCTCGGAATCATAAAAAATTCATAACTTTTGATCTTGTTGAAAAGTTTGAATACATTTAGACTTATCTAAATGCGATATTCACCATAGCAACCCGAATACGAGGGTACAATAAAGCGGGACAAGTTTCATCAGGACTTTTATAATTAAATATTATATAATATTCAAAACCGTTCTTATCCTACGGGTCATACGATTCAACGACAAACTTTGAAATTTTCTTCTCTTTCAATGCAACTAATAGTACTCCTTAAATAATAGGTGAAATATATAAAAACGAGTTTGATTAACAATTTCAGTGACAACTCTGTCATACGTATATGAATAGGGCTACCGTACTGGCTAGGGTTTCATCGAGACACATTGTAAGATGGGGTGCATAAAACGCACAATTTTGTGATAAATACTATAATTCTTTATTTTAGAATAAAGTCGTCGGTCCTAAGATTGATTGGACACGCACCTCCACTCTTTCCTATCCTGGGTTAATCTTCGCATTTCCCTAAAACTAGAAGAACTCACATCCTTAACTATTTGCGAACAATAATCTAATCTGGCTCTACCTCTCTCTTAACTCTTGTTTCTGCCTAGACCTTCATGCCTGAGAAGGTGTCCTACCAACCTATCTCGCCTATTTTTTATTAACTTCCAAAAAGTCCTCTGTTCTCATATTCTTTCTAATACCTTTTCATTTGTAACTTTCTCAATCCACGGTATCTTCATCGTTCGCCTGTAACACCACATTTCGAACGCTTCTAACCTTTTCTTTTCCTTCGCGCCTACTGTCCATGTTTCGCATCCGTTCAGCGCCTTCTAAATTAACCGTTTGCGAGCATAGAAGTGACTTCTTTTTATTGAAGGCGACTCGACCCTGCGCTATCCTCTGCTTTATATTCCTATTACTCCTTCCGTCCTGACTTCCTAGATACCTAAAATCAGCCACTTCTTCTAATATTTCGTCTCCTATCTTTATATTCACTCTTTCCCTACTTTTTCTTTCCTAGCATACTAGCATTTTTGTTTTTCTTTTATTTATTTTCATATAATACTGTTTTGTCAATGCCGTTACATACAACAATTCTTTGTACCCTTTAACATATTTGTAGCATTATGTGCAAGTCCTGTTATAATTAACTCGGCAATGTAAAATAGAATCCAGTATCTGATAGGAGCAGGCGATTTTGTTCTTGAGCCCACGAAAAAAAATAAAAAAAAAATTGAAGACAAGGATTACAAACAAATACTGGCATAATTTTAACAGTTAACATTTTCTATCAGGATTTTCATTCTCTTTAAAAAAATAAATCCAATTCTCTTCCACCGAATTGGTCGACTCTTCCGAGGTAAGTTTAGTTTTTACAAAGCTCTTAAGATACATATGCTGCTTCATACCATTACTATTAAAGTATTAAGTGCTGTTTTCAATTTTTTCCCATTCTGTGACTTCAGACAGTATCATCCAATCTAACAATTCATATTTATCATATGATAAATCAAAAGCTGTGTTATAAAATGTCCTCTTCGAATTTCGAAATCAAAATCGTTGTTTCAGATGCAGGATTTTCATTTTAGTTTGCAAGCCAATAATTTTGGCAAATTTTCTTTGTATTATGCAGTTTCAATCGGAACATTATTGGAAATTTCTTAACCAATATTTACGAAAACTATATCGAAATAAGAAATTATTTACTATAGTGATCAATAAATAATACAAATTAGGACGAACGACCTACCCCAATACAATCTTAATTAGCAATTTCTATTAGGTAGGTTTTTTGTTACATTTGTTGAATTATTATTGCTGGTGCTTGTTTCTTCTTTTTTATCTGTAGAATTACCCAGCACTACCGAGTACCTGGTGTCATTATCGGGTACCCGGCCCATCTTTAGTTAGAGCACTTCACATATGGTGAATTAGGAATTATACCATAAATTAATTTAACCTAATGATTCCGTAGGCGGGAGTTTAGTTACAGCCTGTCTATGTATGACCCCACGACATAACAGTTCACTGACGACGACAGAATACGGTATTTATTGTATTATCTCTGTGATTGGATTGCCTAATTAAAATAATCGTGTGTCAAATCTGCCTAAATATCTTCAAATTAGAGAATGGTGCCAAGCTTGAAACTAGTACACAGTGGATTTTGCACTTTTTTTAGAATCTGGCCAAGTACAAGAGATGGAAAATTAAATCAGTTTGATATCGAAGTTTAATTGTCAATTTAGAGCTCTATGAAAATAAATTAGACAAAAATACTGGTATGAAAGGGAAGAACAAGTAGGGAAAGAAGGTAAGAGACGAAACATTTGAAGAAGTGGCTGATTTCCGGTATCTAGGAAGCAAGATAACTCAGAATGGAACGAGCAACAGCGATATAAACCAGAGGATAGCGCAGGGCTGAGTCTCCTTCAACAAAAAGAAGTCACTTCTCTGGTCGTGAACGATTAGAAATTCGAAAAAGATTGTTAAAGGTATATATGTGAAGCACGGCGTCGTACGGGTGCTTAAACGTAGACCGTGGGCACGAGAGCACTGATTGAAATGTGGTGTTACAGACAAATGATGAGGATACTGTGGATAGAGAATATTAGAAATGAGGAGATATTAGAATTAGTAGGAGAACAGAGGGAGCTTTATAAGTCAATAAGAAATAGGTGAGATAGGTTGACAGATCTTCTCAGGCATGAAGGGCGAATTAGGAACTATTAAATATAAAAATAGGAGTTAAAAGGAGTAGAGATAGATCTAGATTATATTACTGTTCACAAATAGTTAAGGAAGTGGGATGTTCTAGTTTTAAGATTATCCAAGGTAAAAAAAGAGTGGAGGTGCGTGTCCAACCAATCCTAGGACTGATGACCTTGTGATGATGATTTAATCAAAGAAAACATCCCTTGTAAAAACAATTATGCAGAACTGTGTTAAAAAGTCACCGTTGATGCAGTACTTGTCTATTACTTTTTATTTTTAAAATGTTAATTTTTACAAAACCAACTATGTTATAAATAAACAAATGGTCAATATACAGTTATTTTCCACTTTTTATTTACCGATAATGATGACAATCGTTGACATTTCCTGCACGCATGTTTTCCGATAACGATTACCGTAAAAACAAAATACATATACTTCACGTCGCTTAATAAATTGTACTACATATGTATAATACATTTCGAAACAAAAATAGTTTTATTCGTATAAACAACAGCTTCAGAAATACGACAATAAATACGAAATCGATTTATTACAGATATTATAAATTTATAAATGAAAAAAGAATTTTTGACAACTGAAAATGTGGAAGCAAGCACTTATACTACGATAAGGTGACAAAATAGGAAAAATTAACACAAATTTACATTTATTAATACCTACCGCTCAAGAATGAACTCGCAATAAAATCGCGTATTAATAAATTTTTTATATTTGTCTCAGAATAATACAAACATTTTTAGTTTTATTATTTATGCACTCATATTCCAGTTTGATCTTATTAACCGACGGAAAGGAGGTTCTCAAGTCGACGCGTATGTTTTTTTTGTTTTCCTTTTTTTATACATGTATAACCACGCATAACTTTTCACAGAGTAGTCCGATTTTGATAATTCTTTTTTTATTGAAAAGGGTATACCCCGAAGTTGGTCCCATATAAATTTGGAAAACAAATTCCAACCTTAAGGGTAGGAAAACAGGGGATGATAGTTGATTGTTGTTCACTCATTGATTGTAATGTATGACCAAGCATAACTTTTTACAGAGTAGTCCGATTTTGATAATTCTTTTTTTATTGAAAAGGGTATACCCCGAAGTTGGTCCCATATAAATTTGGAAAAAAAATTCCAACCTTAAGGGTAGGAAAACAGGGGATGATAGTTGATTGTTGTTCACTCATTGATTGTAATGTATGACCAAGCATAACTTTTTACAGAGTAGTCCGATTTTGATAATTCTTTTTTTATTGAAAAGGGTATACCCCGAAGTTGGTCCCATATAAATTTGGAAAACAAATTCCAACCGTAAGGGTACGAAAACAGGGGATGATTGTTGATTGTTGATCACTCACTGATTGCAATGTACGACCACGCATAACTTTTTACAGAGTAGCCCGATTGTGATTATTCTTTTTTTATTGGAAGTTGGTCCCATATAAATTTGAAAAAAAATTACTTAGGTATACTTACATTAGTTGACGAACGTAGTTATTGAGGTTAATAAAATAAAGATTTATTATTTTTTGCTTTTCGGTTTTTTTCGGCCGTTTAATTTTTTTGTTAAAGTTTTTATTTTAGACATTTCATTTTTATTTATATGTATGTATAGATCTATATTTATTTAAAAAACATCATCGCAATTGAGCCAAAAACAGTGATTGAATTCCTAAGAATGCCTAGGTAGTCAATTCAGGGCTAGAACTCAATGTTTCTGATTTGTTCGGCTTTCTTATGCGTGGTGTGGTAATGGTAATCGTAATGCTAAATGCATTTGCAGAGGTTGCGCGCTTGTAGTACCATAATTAAAAATTAATTTATGACACTCTAAAAAGATTTCTGGCATTGTAGCGAACCAGATTAAACATGAATTACGTTGAATGATGAAATTAAAATTTTAATGCAATTGTTTACCTACTTCCTTATTTAACTTTGTCCACGTCCACTTCAATATCTCAAATATTTTAAGTGGTCATAAAGTATTAAACTATTTTAGGCAACGGCCAAAGCGAGAATCTTCTAATATTTCTAGAAGTACTAGCCATAATTAGAATTTAGAACGCATACATATAATTCGGAACTAACGTTTTGTTCAAAAATTGCAAGATTATAATGTATGTAGTTTTGTCATTAAAAAACTAAGTTATTTTAGAAAAGATTCTGGTTTATTAAGAGTAAAAAATAAAAAATATAATATAATAACTAATATTAAAAATGCGATTGTGAGTTTGTTTTTTATCATTTCATGCTTAACTAGTCAACCGATCATCATTTTCAAAGGTACAGAAAAACATAAAAAAAAAATACTTTTCCCAAGAAATAGAAATTTATATGGTCGATTTTACCCTTAACTTATAAAATGATCATTCTCAAATTTTGTAGACACATTGTCAGGGGTACAGAAAAGGACATAGGGCACCTTTTATTCGAAAGAAAAGGGTTTGTTCCCGAGGGAGAGGAAAATTAGTTTTGTGTGGTCGATTTTCCCTTTCAACTACTCAATCCATCGTCACGAAATTTTGTAGACACAATATCAGGGATACAGAAAAGGACATAGGGTACCTTTTATTCGAAAGAAAAGGGTTTGCTACCGAGGGAGAGGAAAATTAGTTTTGTGTGGTCGATTTTCCCCTTCAACTACTCAATCCATCGTCACGAAATTTTGTAGAAACAAAGTCAGGGATGTAATCGACTTCACACCTTTATTACTCAATCATCCTGAAACTTTTTAGACGCATTGTCAACAGTACAGAAAAGTACCTTTTATTCAAAGGAAAGAAATCTGTTCCCGAGGGATAGAAAAATTAGTTTTATGTGGTTTCACCCCTTAACCACTCAATCGATCATTATGAAATTTTGTACTCATATGGTTCCGGGTACGGTTCATTCTACCATAACCTAACCTAAACCTTTGAAGCATAGCACTTTACACAAGCCAATCAGGGAATCATCTCACACTATCACTTAACCTAAGTAACCATAGGGCAACGCACTTTACAGAAACCAATTGGAAAATCCACTCCCACCATAACCTTACGTAAACCCAATACTTCACACATGTAAAACAGGGTTCCTTCATACCCTGACTTAATTTAGCTTAATTATTCAGTCGGCGTGGGGGTTTATTAACAGCTATAATCACATTCTATCTGTAACGCTACAATCGAACATTTAAACATGTTCAACACGTCAAAAAATTGGTGATTTCTATGCAAAAAATTTTGATCAACCGACAGCAACCTTGATATTGAAACTAGGCCTAATTAATAGCCAGTTAATTCCACAATAACTTTTGAATTCCGAGTTGTTCTTATCTTGTGTCTTGCTCCCGAAATGACCTTTTGATTTCAGTGATTGTCCCAGGTTTAAAAAAAAGCATTTACTTTTAATGTAGGTACATGGGCATTTTCTTTTGACTAGGTGTAACGTACATACCAACCAACATAAATTCGCATTTAACCTTTTAGCACAAAACATTCAATGGGATCAACTGAATAACTAATTCAGAAATTATGTTACGAAACCTTGATTCTAAAATACGTTTATAAGTATTTAGACACTTTAAACAGTACTTATAAACACATTCGGATAATGAACGAAAAACAACTCATATATATATAGATGTCTTTCGGTAGCAGTTGCTAAATCAATAAAAGATGTATTTTCGGGTACGCGATAAAATAAAACATACAAACATGAAATCAAATTTCTAGAGGATATCTAAAAAGAATAAACGTTTAACAATAGGGGTATAGTAACATATTATAATATGCGTACGTTTAAACCAATAAAATGACGCTAGAGAAGTGCATAATGGCATAATGCATTCGTTATACAGCAGACAATAGAGAAAAGTGGTTTCCTTTTTAATAAAGTACATAAAGCAACATTCACATAGGCAGGTAAATAATGTATACAATGTCGCTTGAAACCGTTTTAACTTGCGCGCACCCCACAAAGTCCAAATGTCGAGCAAAGAAAATGTTTCGAGAGAAACGAAACCAAGCAAACAAATCGATATCCTATCAAATGAAAAGCTAAAATTATTTCTTGCGATTGAGAGGAGCCCTAGGAGGTATCTGTCCTTTAATCTATTTATCAATACTGGAGAAGTGTCTTGCTATTTAGTAATTTTCTTAAAAGAACAATGAAACGTCAATGTAAAACAATAGTTATTGTCATACAACTTTTTTCTACTTGTATAGCCATATAGGTACCTACCTAATAATAATCGTTTAAAAATATGAAAGTAAACAAAATAAATAATTTTGCTGTGCGTAGGTGCCTGGCTTCATGAATTTTATTCACCATTAGGCACATACTTATTGAAACAAAATATTATTTTTAGGATACCACATAGGGCCTACTTAGAATAAATATTTATTTATACCTATGCTATTATAACTATATTTTTACAAACTTCTTTTATATACATCATGTATAAAATAAAGGATAGAAATCTTCAAAAATAATTTGTAAATATAAAAAATTAAAGTAAATTAAAGAAAAAACAGTATTACCTATTTATATGGACAGATAAAACAAACAATTAATATGGACAGGTAAGCAGGTATTTTCGCTTTTAGAAAGCAACTGTAGTCTAAAAATAAACTGAAAACATGAATGAGTTTCAAAATATTTCCTTGTTAAAAAAATAAGTAGGCATCACGATCATGGGTGGATTAATTAATATTTTCCTTTTTCCCACGAAAGGTGAAAACGCGTGTACATAGGCACAAACGTACATAAGTTTTAAGTAGGTATAAATATGAACTGTTCGGCTTCAGTTACATACACACATGAACGGTAGTAATAACGATTGCTTTCGAAATCGTACCTACTACATACATGCTTACGTACACAGGATAGACAGATAGGTAACATCTCACAGGTAAATTTGACTATTAATTCGAAACAATAATGGTTGCATGTAATTGTTTTAATGTAATGTAAAGCAAATATATGAAAACTTACGTGCGCCGAATGA
>NW_020439469.1:2064598-2069444 GCF_000699045.2 Agrilus planipennis | reverse complement strand
GGTATAGAAAAATTAGTTTTATGTGGTTAATTTTACTGTTTAACTACTCAATCGATTACCACGAAATTTTGTAGACACAATATCAGGGATACAGAAAAGGACATAGGGTACCTTTTATTCGAAAGAAAAGGGTTTGCTCCCGAGGGAGAGGAAAATTAGTTTTGTGTGGTCGATTTTCCCCTTTAACTACTCAATCCATCGTCACGAAATATTGTAGAAACAATATCAGGGATACAGAGAACGACATAGGGTACCTTTTACCCAGAAAAAATACTGTTCCTAAAGAATAGAAAAAATTAGTTTTATGTGATCGACTTCACGCCTTTACCACTCAATTGATCATCATGAAATTTTTTAGGCACATTGTCAGTGGTACAGAACAGGACATAGGGTACCATTTATTCAAAGGAAAGAAATCTGTTCCCGAGGTATAGAAAAATTAGTTTTATGTGGTTAATTTTACTGTTTAACTACTCAATCGATTACCACGAAATTTTGTAGACACAATATCAGGGATACAGAAAAGGACATAGGGTACCTTTTATTCGAAAGAAAAGGGTTTGCTCCCGAGGGAGAGGAAAATTAGTTTTGTGTGGTCGATTTTCCCCTTTAACTACTCAATCCATCGTCACGAAATATTGTAGAAACAATATCAGGGATACAGAGAACGACATAGGGTACCTTTTACCCAGAAAAAATACTGTTCCTGAAGAATAGAAAAAATTAGTTTTATGTGATCGACTTCACGCCTTTACTACTCAATCGATTATCATCAAATGTTTTAGACACATTGTTAGGGGTACAGAAAAGGACTTAGGGTACCTTTTATTTAAAAGGAAAAAAAATTGTCCCCGAGGGATAGAAAAATTAGTTTTATGTGGTCGATTTTTCCAATAAATTTCTCAATCGGTTATCACGAAATTTTGTAGACACAATACCAGGGATACAGAGAACGACTAGGGTACCTTTTACACAGAAAAAATACTGTTCCTGAAGAATAGAAAAAAATAGTTTTGAGATCGACTTCACGCCTTTACTACTCAATCATCTTGAAACTTTTTAGACGCATTGTCAACAGTACAGAAAAGTACCTTTTATTCAAAGGAAAGAAATCTGTTCCCGAGGGATAGAAAGATTAGTTTTATGTGGTCGTCGATGATCGCTGACACTTATTTAGAACACCAACGAGAGCGAAGCCACTGGTAACACCAATTCTCAAATTTTGTAGACACATTGTCAGGGGTACAGAAAAGGACATAGGGCACCTTTTATTTGAAAGGAAAGAAATCTGTTCCCGAGGGATAGAAAAATTAGTTTTATGTGGTCGATTTCACGTCTTAACTTATAAATGATCATTCTCAAATTTTGTAGACACATTGTCAGGGGTACAGAAAAGGACATAGGGCACCTTTTATTCGAAAGGGTTTGTTCCCGAGGGAGAGGAAAATTAGTTTTGTGTGGTCGATTTTCCTTTTCAACTACTCAATCCATCGTCACGAAATTTTTTAGAAACAAAGTCAGGGATGTAATCGACTTCACGCCTTTACTACTCAATCATCTTGAAACTTTTTAGACGCATTGTCAACAGTACAGAAAAGTACCTTTTATTCAAAGGAAAGAAATCTGTTCCCGAGGGATAGAAAAATTAGTTTTATGTGGTTTCACGCCTTAACTACTCAATCGATCATTATGAAATTTTGTACTCATATGGTTCCGGGTACGGTTCATTCTACCATAACCTAACCTAAACCTTTGAAGCATAGCACTTTACACAAGCCAATCAGGGAATCATCTCACACTATCACTTAACCTAAGTAACCATAGGGCAACGCACTTTACAGAAACCAATTGGAAAATCCACTCCCACCATAACCTTACGTAAACCCAATACTTCACACATGTAAAACAGGGTTCCTTCATACCCTGACTTAATTTAGCTTAATTATTCAGTCGGCGTGGGGGTTTATTAACAGCTATAATCACATTCTATCTGTAACGCTACAATCGAACATTTAAACATGTTCAACACGTCAAAAAATTGGTGATTTCTATGCAAAAAATTCTGATCAACCGACAGCAACCTTGATATTGAAACTAGGACTAATTAATAGCCAGTTAATTCCACAATAACTTTTGATTATTGTACTTTTGAATTCCGAGTTGTTCTTATCTTGTGTCTTGCTCCCGAAATGACCTTTTGATTTCAGTGATTGTCCCAGGTACCTGACCACCTTGACCTTCTCTCACTTTTCAGATAATGGACACCCTAATTACAAATCTACACACATGTAGAACCAAAGATACGTAGAAGATTGCTTTAAACATTTTGAGAAGCTCAAAAACTGATGATTTTTGCTGTTAATAGGTAGATATATACTAATAGACCATTTAAAAAAACATAAGAACATTTGACTTTGCATTTGGCACCTCATTTAAAAAAAAAACCATTTACTTTTAATGTAGGTATATGGGCATTTTCTTTTGACTAGGTGTAACGTACATACCAACCAACATAAATTCGCATTTAACCTTTTAGCACAAAACATTCAATGGGATCAACTGAATAACTAATTCAGAAATTATGTTACGAAACCTTGATTCTAAAATACGTTTATAAGTATTTAGACACTTTAAACAGTACTTATAAACACATTCGGATAATGAACGAAAAACAACTCATATATATATAGATGTCTTTCGGTAGCAGTTGCTAAATCAATAAAAGATGTATTTTCGGGTACGCGATAAAATAAAACATACAAACATGAAATCAAATTTCTAGAGGATATCTAAAAAGAATAAACGTTTAACAATAGGGGTATAGTAACATATTATAATATGCGTACGTTTAAACCAATAAAATGACGCTAGAGAAGTGCATAATGGCATAATGCATTCGTTATACAGCAGACAATAGAGAAAAGTGGTTTCCTTTTTAATAAAGTACATAAAGCAACATTCACATAGGCAGGTAAATAATGTATACAATGTCGCTTGAAACCGTTTTAACTTGCGCGCACCCCACAAAGTCCAAATGTCGAGCAAAGAAAATGTTTCGAGAGAAACGAAACCAAGCAAACAAATCGATATCCTATCAAATGAAAAGCTAAAATTATTTCTTGCGATTGAGAGGAGCCCTAGGAGGTATCTGTCCTTTAATCTATTTATCAATACTGGAGAAGTGTCTTGCTATTTAGTAATTTTCTTAAAAGAACAATGAAACGTCAATGTAAAACAATAGTTATTGTCATACAACTTTTTTCTACTTGTATAGCCATATAGGTACCTACCTAATAATAATCGTTTAAAAATATGAAAGTAAACAAAATAAATAATTTTGCTGTGCGTAGGTGCCTGGCTTCATGAATTTTATTCACCATTAGGCACATACTTATTGAAACAAAATATTATTTTTAGGATACCACATAGGGCCTACTTAGAATAAATATTTATTTATACCTATGCTATTATAACTATATTTTTACAAACTTCTTTTATATACATAATGTATAAAATAAAGGATAGAAATCTTCAAAAATAATTTGTAAATATAAAAAATTAAAGTAAATTAAAGAAAAAACAGTATTACCTATTTATATGGACAGATAAAACAAACAATTAATATGGACAGGTAAGCAGGTATTTTCGCTTTTAGAAAGCAACTGTAGTCTAAAAATAAACTGAAAACATGAATGAGTTTCAAAATATTTCCTTGTTAAAAAAATAAGTAGGCATCGCGATCATGGGTGGATTAATTAATATTTTCCTTTTTCCCACGAAAGGTGAAAACGCGTGTACATAGGCACAAACGTACATAAGTTTTAAGTAGGTATAAATATGAACTGTTCGGCTTCAGTTACATACACACATGAACGGTAGTAATAACGATTGCTTTCGAAATCGTACCTACTACATACATGCTTACGTACACAGGATAGACAGATAGGTAACATCTCACAGGTAAATTTGACTATTAATTCGAAACAATAATGGTTGCATGTAATTGTTTTAATGTAATGTAAAGCAAATATATGAAAACTTACGTGCGCCGAATGATATAATTATCCAATGAGATCATCGAACAGTGAAGTAAAACTTGATGTGGACTCTGAAGACGACTACACACACAAAAATGTTACACAAAAAGCAACAAACAATCCGTTTAATTTGTACGCATTTTACGACACATACACGTGAGTTATGAACTTGCACGCACTGAGGCCGTTGTCAAGGATTGTTTATGAACAATTTTGTGCAATTTCGGACACAAATTACCCACATTTGGGGGTGTTTTGAGATCAGAGAGCGCTTGCCGTCACAAGATGGCCGGACCTAGGCTTGGTGTCAGTCCGATTGCTTGCTAGCCCTCCCCCCCTGTGCACGGAACCCCCCTTAAACCTCCAAAGGTTTTCATTCTCGCTTCTCTGCTCTCTTCGTCACACAATGTACGTGCAGTTACATAGCGGACGGATACACACTAGAGAAAATTTACTTCAATTACGAATTATTTCAGTTCGCGAACGACATCGACCGAAAAGTGAATGGAAATTTCAGTGTTTCTGTTTTCTTTATTGGTAATGGTCTTTTAAAGAGTGATAAGTACGAAAATAACGGCTTATTATTGTTACGAGGTAAATGATAAATTTGTAAACATAATATGTTATACCGATAAGTCGTTTTTATCAATTACGTAGGAATGTTGAACACTAATATTCACATTACGTATTTTCTGATAAAATAAATTCATCATTACAACTGGTAAAATAACAGATGATAAAAATACTTAAACTTTATTTTTATTTATGATAGTATGTAATAAAAAAAATACTTTTAACGCTTCACCTAC
>NW_020439469.1:2044231-2064009 GCF_000699045.2 Agrilus planipennis | reverse complement strand
TAACATTATCGTTGTTTTTATAATAATGATCACTGATGAGAAAAGTAAGATAATAAGTAACGTTCGCAATTCGACATTATTTGGGCTAGCAATAAAACCAAACGTTTAGCTGCGTGAATCTGACTTTATGACTCCCCCCCGTCCTCCGAAAATGCTCGGCCCGGTCGCTCAAACAACTGTCGTGTACTAAAACCGCTCCACTCTACTATCCACGATATTACGCTAACATCACATAAAATGGAAGCATCCCGAGTCAATACTTCGTTTCGCTACCCTTCACCGAAATAGAAATTTAAATGTTCGCATTATTACAGTAACTGTACAAATAACGAGGTGTCTCGCAATACGGGAGAAAGACAGAAAAACGCACGTTAGTTTGCAATTATATTCATGATTCATGTAACATACCTACTGGATGTATTAAGTACATAACAGCACAAGTACGTATGCACCTATGTAACGTATTAGTGTCTTATCTTCTTTCTGTGCATGTGACGTATGTACCTCTGCTATATATATATATATAAATGCAAACGTTCGCATACATATAGTATGTATATACATGTACAGCGTATAGCTCAATACATACGTAACGTTTACTATTATATATTCGAATGGTTGCGAGTTAACAAGAATGGGATCCAGTGTTTTTTCGAAAAGCTTTATTTGCGCATCGAATATAGACATATTACCCACGGATTCGCATGGAAATTTGACGTAGATTACGAATAAATAAGTGTCAGATCAATATCTGTAACTAGTCGTAAGTTACAGCCTAAAACAGGAAGCGACACGGAGCTGCGCTGTCCTCTAGCTGAAATCGGTTTTCATTCTACGAAACTCACATGTATCATACACCAAATCGTACTAATTTTATCCTCCCAATTCAAATTCGCTGGAAACAATGCGATTAAGTGTTTATTTAACATACATCATCTCTAAGATGCTCAATAATGTACCAATCTGATAAGTAATTAGGTGCTTGCTCACCTACCTACTGTTTTATTTTTAAAAAAATTTTAGTTTTAAAAAACTCATTCAGTTTTGTATTTGAAAATTTTCTTTTCGAACGAAAAGTGTTCGACTTGTTAAACCAAAGTGTATCTTTTAAAAAAGGATTACAGTTTCTTGAGAGAAACGGTCCCAAAGCGATGAAAATTAAATTTTGCGCGTTTTTAAACAATCTAATTGTTTTTTGAGAACTACCTATCTCATGAGTTATCGTCTTTTTGTTTGCCATTAATCACATTAATGACCATAAAGACGCATCTTAATAAAGTTATGCTTCGAAACCGTTTTCACTTTTTTTCTTCAAGTTTTATTATCAATTCAAATGAATGTTTTCATTGCTCATTTAGGGTCTCAAGAAGTACAAAAATCGTAAAAAATCGAAAAAATTACATTTTTATTAATTTTGAATCGCTTCTCTCTCTTAAATCGTTTTTTCTTCTTATCTGAATAGATATACGAATATGTCAAGTTCAATTAAAAAAAGAAATTTTATAGCGTCGGAAAATGGATTTTCAAGCCCGAAAACTGGTAGGACATGCATCACCTCCATTTTTACACATTTTGAGTCAATCTTCGAAAATAACCTACATTTCTAACAGTTTGCGAACAATAAATTAATGCAGGTCTACCTATGCCCCTCTTAACTCCTGTTTTTGCTTCCAACATGTCTCTACCCAGCCCTTCATGTCTACCAACTTACCTAGCATATTTTTTAATAACTTTCATAACACCCTCTGATCTCCTAATCTTTCTAATGTCTCCTCATCTCTAATTATGGTATTTTAAATCTATAGCTCCATATTATCAACACTTCTAACTCTTGCTTTTCTGCAATGCCCACCGCCTGCGTTTCGCACCCATACATTGCCTTGCTCCAAACATACACTTTTAATAATCTTTTCTGAATTTCTAAATTAGCAGGTCGCAAGCACAAAAGTGATTTCTTTTTGCTTAAAGCGACCCGACCTAATGCTATTATTCGTTTTATATCTTCGTTCACGTAATTATCACTGGTCCATATTCAGTAGGTCAATGAACGAAGGTCAGAAATGTCATTTCCGAGTCATATGTCAGGATTTCGAGATATCCTAACAAATCTCAAAAACACAATTTGTAGCCTTTTTGAGAGCATTACTATCTAAAATAACGAGACAAAAAATATAGAGTTAAAATGTCAAAGCTAGAGGTTTATTAACTTTTCGCCAATTTTGGTCCAATACTGGGTCAATAAGTATGGGATTGTCAATACTCGACCAAAGTGTTCTGTCAAGTTGGCTGTTAAGGCTTAGTATATAAACATTTCGTTAAGCTATATCCAATACTGAGCAACGAAGTAAGTATTAGCCAAGATGGAAAGCGACGCAGTTTCCCAATATTGGATTAATTTTATTGATCAAATCTTGACCCAATATTGGCTGTCCAATTTTGGGTTGGTATTGTTCAGCTGTGGCTGTCCAGTCTTGGACCAAGCTTGTCAACCAGGTTTGGGCCAAGGTGACAAACCAAGCATTTGCCATGCTTAATTCAATATATTGGTTGCCAATCTCGGACCGAAATTAAGCAAGCTTGGACTAAGCTTTGACCTATCGTATTTTCTACATAGGCAACCGAATTATTATTGGCGTTTTCCATGATTTAATATTAAGAGTGCTGCAGTGAAAAACGCTGGTATTAGTACCGTTTAAAAATTTGATGAATTATCCCTACGGCTAAGAAAATTGATAGAATTAAAGAAACTTTTATTATGTTAAACCCGCTCCCGAATCTCGAGTCATAGAAATGGAGAAATTCGTAAAACAGTACTGTATGTGAAGGGAACAAAAAATATGCGAATTTTNTTCTTGTTTCAGTGTGTTATGTTAAAATCATTGTCTTCAAATATCAAAATGAGCTTAAATGTAATCCATTATTAGAATAAGTGGAAGGAATAGGAAAACATTAATAAAACAAATAATTTTAAAAACTTATTGAACTCACTATTACTAGGGGCCATTTTTATACCCTCATCGTCCCTGGTCCTTAATGCGACACACCATTTTAATTTTATATTGAATGGCCCTTTACAGTCTGAAATCAATAATTGTATAGTTTTAAAAATAAAACGTATCTATCTGACGTTCAGTTTTAAAATGTATAATAATAATAATTAAGGTTTTGTGCGTGAGTGTATTAAAGAAACGAAAGAAAACGTTTCCATGCTTTAGCTACGGTTTTTATTTGCATTTGGAACTTTCTATAATATAAGAGTTCTATACCTACACATACATTACTATTTTGCTATACAAGCTTTTAGAAACGTGTAGTCCACATGTACATAGGCAAAATGAGAAGTACAATGACCTTTCTGTCCATAATGCAGTAAAAATAACAAACGCAAGTTTTGCAAGACACGTTTTCGTCATTGCGTGAATATTTTACACAGTTGTATCGAAAAGGCGGTTTTTCTTTCGACTTTTCTACTCGCCAGTGACTCCTAATCAAGCGAAACTGGTGAAAAACAATTATCAGCTCTAATATACATATATTGGATATTAAGTAAATAATAATTAATTTCTGTAGGTCTTACTCCTCACAAATTTTAATCGATAACAAACTGCAATAAAAGTTTAAAAACAAAATATACAGAACATAGATCCTTGAGGTATACAGAAGGTGAATATTGTAATGTTCGTGGGTTTAACAAAATTAACTCTAAGAATGATAACGACAAAAACTATTTATTTACACTAATTATTAAAGAACTTAAAAACACTATTCGCTTTGCTATTTATTTCACTGCTATCACTGTCAGTTTATTTCTGGATTAACTTCTGCAACGGTCAATTTATTTCTCTCCTCTCGGCGATCGTCTCTTCCTTTAAATACTCTTTTGTTTACTTTCTGGAACCCTCTAGAAACATCCGGATCGTTTATTTTTTCTTTGAACTGTTCAACTGCTATCCCAGAATGCAGGTACGACACATACATTTACAAATACGGCGCACACGAAGAAAGGCGCCCGCGGCTAATCGGCGAATCGATAAGCCTTTCACGCACACGTGTGCCCGATCGAACACAAACACGCTCGTGCTGGCTACAATATGAATACATATATCTACATAAAATAACATATTTAAATTAGGTGTCTCATGGGGTAAATGATGCCCGCAAACCACCTACCCTCCAATCACCATCATTAATATTTAAGTTAGCGATGAGCAAAACAAGATCAAGACTGTCCCAGTCTTGGTATTGGTCTTGCTAATATACTCTCGGCCTTCGTCTTGCGTGTTACGTCTTGGTCTTGCGTCTAAATAATTCTTCTAAGAACAAATTTTTCTATTTACCAACACAATAATTGTCTTAAATGATGAAACTATTATTTAATTGATAATTTACAGAAATTATACAAAAACCAAATAAAAGAAAAATATTTAAAATTATAAGATGAAAAATAGATGAAATTGGATCAACTAATTGTAGATAGGTATTTCGTAGACGTTAAAATGACTGTCTTAAAGTGCAATGATTGATATAATTTGGAAGAATGGCATTCGTATACCGTTAAAAACAAGTGTAATAATAAAATAAAAAAATACAACGTGTAATTATACAACACGCTACTGAAGTGAAACTTCTTCAAACACATAAACATACCGGGATAGGGGTTAAGGAATTTGTTTTAAGGTATTATTTCTACACTATGAATTTAAATTGTACACTATACATGCCGGAGTTGCCTGTAACGAACGTTGCATTGAAGCGCTCTCACGGCTCAAGCGATCCCCACTACAAACCCGACTACGTGGCCGAGTAGAGGGGGGACATCCGTTGCATGATATCGTTACATAGCAACTCGCATAAAACGAACTTACCCTACCGTGATCTAAATCGTACAAATTGAAGTTAAGGTTTTTATTACAGAAGCTACACTTTTTAGCACTTATACCTGATACAGACTTTTAACTGATTTTTGTTTTTTTTCCTTTAAGAGACTCATTATTTATTTTTGCTTTTTTTATACTCAGGGGCAAATTTCTTAATTCGATTTTCTCACACAACACTACAGTCCATATGTAATTATGTTATAGAGCTTTAGGGAGAGGGGGAAAGGGGATTTGCTCTACCCCCGTTTAGATCGCCACTGTATATTCAAACTAAAAATGATGAAATATTATACTCCTTAAGGTTACGTATTAAATTCTCCCTGTATAAAAAACCCAAATTATAAAGATATTTGGTAAAAAACACTTTTTGAAAACTTTCACTGAAATTGTAACAAACGAAATAGAGAATATTTACGATTCCCCTATTGTCAGAACGTGTGTAAAGTATTTACACCCCCCCCTTTTACATCCCCCACTCTAAACCAAAACAATATCTATATTATTTAAGACAAAATTGTTGTTACTCAGTTATTAATCCTTCTTCTGAAGATGTCCTTGTAGGTCGAAACTTGTTAAGAATTTAATAAAAATTAAGTGAGTGTTTTTTTACCAAATATCATTACGATCAACTTTCATATATGTAGTAGAGGCCAACTCTATCAATTTTCTCAAGAATACCAAATTATAAAGCCTTGTTTTAAACGGTCAGACTGAAAAAAAATTCAAGGAAAAAAAAGAAACTGCTTATTTATTTCGTCAAATGATGTATATTTAATGGGATAGGTGTTTATTGTACCTATTTTGGTTTAATACGATAAGTTTAAGAGATTTTTTATTTAATTTCACTTCACCGTCAGTAGTGACACTGGAAACATCATTATTAATTTAATGCAATTATACGATATCGACTGACGTGGGTTTTAAACGTGTATATGAGTTTTCATTTTGTTTCTATAGCGACGGGATTCCTATATAGTTGTACATATCCGTCATAGAATAGTATTTGTTATTTTGCAATCTCGCTGTCAGTGGAACAAACTAATAGTAAGGTAAACAAGTTGTTCTTTTTTCTGCACTTTTTGCTTCTTTTCTCAATTTTTTCCTTTTTGATATAATTCGATTCAATTTTTTGGATATTGTATATTTTTCTATTCCTTTTTTGACAATTCCAAACTGATATTAATGTTTAACGTTAACACTGCAAATTACTGAACAAGATCATGAGTATTGGGGATACAAAATTGGAAAACCAATTAGACCATTGTTAAGAAAGTTTCAAGAAATAGAGACGAAACGTCGCGAATCAACAATTGTTTTTTCAATTTTGTTTTCCCAATACACATGATCCTGTTGAATTATTGCATAAAAAGAGAAGTAATTTCATCACGATTGCAAATAACTTTAATTCGTTACGAATCGAAAACGAAACAATACGACTTTTCTTAAGTAAGTAAATCTATTTTAATTTCTTTTTTCTTCATAAATTCAATTTTCCACCTTTATTACATTTTTTTCACTTTTTTGGATTACGGACTTGGATGAAAGGTATTTAGCAAATCATATATTTAGCGTAGAAATCGATTTGTACATGAAAGTTCTGTTAAAAAAGTATAAAGATATGTTGTATAAAGTTAATTATCAGGTTATTAAGTTAATATCTTAATTACTGCTCATTTGGCATTTAAATTAATAAACTAAATAATAGAGTAACGGTAATAATTTTTTCCCATGTTATTGTTATCAATACTTATTTAAAATTTNATAGAGTAACGGTAATAATTTTTCCCATGTTATTGTTATCAATACTTCATCATCATAAGGTCGTCAGATTCGAACACTTATTTACCATATAAACCAAAAAACTTTACTTTATTCACTTATTGCAGATGTAAATGAAAGCGTTTGGAAACAAAATAATTTGCAATTTTAAAAACCAAAATGAAAAAAAATTTACGTAGACAAATGGGAATACATATTTCGAAAATATTTTTCAAAAATGAAGAGAATAATTTCAAATTTTATGCATTAGATATTGTATACATTTTTATTACATATACATACATATATGATACATGGTGCTTCTCGAAGTACTATTAGGTGGGAGAAGGAAGGTAAAAAATCTCAAACAAAATAATATTACACAGATCAATGAAACGAAGTATTAAAAAAACAACAATTAAATTTAAATTATCTCAGCAGTCAGCGCATCAAAATTTTTAGACATCCTAATTTCAAAATTCAAAAGTTGCAACTTGAAGTAAATGGAGAAAATAACCAATAGAGCAGCTATTTCGGAAGTATTTTTTGTCTCAATTATAATCTGGCTTCATAATATTTACCCTAACAAATCAAAATTTTGAAATATCAACTACAAAATCCAAATGGTGCTAATTTGACCTGTTTGTATTTGAGAATTAATGAAATGATAATGATTAGGGTTTCTCGGCACTTTTATTAGAAGAAACGTAACAGTGAAAATGTACACATTTCTGAACCAAATCAACCACTAAGGCTTTAAATTGTTGAGTTTTTTCCGTAATAATCTACAGCGTCATAGTTTATGGTGCTAATTATGTCTACCTCTGTATCAATGGAAAAACCAAACAGTTAAGCTTTTTTTTCGTGGTGAAGACCTTTGATAATTCATCATTCTTTTAAAACAAGGAAAACTCATTTCTCTAAAACATTTTGTGTCCGGAACACAAAGCGCAATACGCAGAACATGATGTATGTTTAAGTTCAGGTAAGTTTCGCAAAAATTGGTTTCTAATAAAAAATATAGAGATTAAGTAATGACAATGATGTTGATTCGAGGTTTTCTGCAGTTTTATTAGAGGACATGTAGCAGTGAAAATGTATACATTTCAGAACCAAATCGACCTCTAAAGCTTTAAATCATCGAGCTTTTTTGGTAGCTCTAAAATCTGCTTCCCCAGACCGCGGCTCTGTAGGGTTTGTTGGCGAATTCAGCACTGCCTGTATATTAGGTACATATTAATGGTTAAAATCAGATTACTGTTGCTCTGAGTAATTACTTACGATTTTCTTTTCAGTTAGAACTGCTAATAATAACTGTATATAGCGCAAGTCTGTAACTAATAACTTTATAGTCTGACGATTAGACATCTACCTATCGTATCAAATATTTCATCGGTAAACAGGAGGTTAATTAGATCAAAAAAATCACAACTCTAAAGCTATAAAAACTTACTAATTGTAAATAATAAATTCAAAGGGGGGGGGGATATTTCGAATAGCACTTTTATCTTCCTGTATCTGACTGACAGTATTTCTGAGCATTATCTGTTTTCCTATTGCAGCAGAGAATTCCGTAAAAATTTTAAATAATGATCAATTAGGACTGACGACCTTATAATGATGAAGTAAAAAGACTTAAAAAAACACTGATTTTTCACAAATTCCAACAAAATCAGAATATGGCCCACATTTGTTGCTAAATGTGTTAATGGACTCTTCGGGCACCGTCATAAAACGCTAATGCGATGCTTTTTTCAATAGGTCCTATTTTTGAAATAGGGTTTATATTAAACCATCCTTTAAAATCATGGGTTTTCTTTTAAATTAATACTGTTTATTATCAGTATCTTTCTATTTATTCGAAAAATTCGAACTTAGTCAAAATTTAATTTTACCCTTTTTAAAAAACATCTTTCTTTATTAAGCCTTCATGTACTAAAGTAAATTTTGTACATTTCATCGCTTCGCAATACTACTGTTAGTTAGAAGGTAACTAACTAATAAATTCTTCTTGAAAAATTTATAAGAATGAACTTTGCGTGTCCAATCATACACTACCTATAATAAGTAGAAGTACCTAATTATACAAGTGTAGTATTTACTTGTCTATCATTTAGGAAAACTCAATAAGAGTAAATTCTGTAAAATTATCTGTTTTCTAATAACCGTTCTTGTTATAGAGGTGTAAGTACATACTTATTTTAAGTTTTATTATTTTTTTCTTTTAAATAGGTTTAATAGTTGCAAGTAGGTATATATTTTCAAAATAATATTCAGTACTTGTTAAGTAATAAATTTTGTAAAACAAAAACAGAAATTTTAGTAAAAGTATAAATTAAAATGGATGTGGTACTGACAAAACAGTACTGTATGAAAATAAATTAAAGTCAGATAAGTCAGGACGGAAGGAGTAGTAGGGATATAAAGCAGAGGATAGCGCAGGGTCGAATCACCTTCAATAAAAAGAAATCACTTCTATGCTCGCGAACGATTAATTTAGAAATTTGGAAAAGGTTGTTAAAGTTGTATGTTTGGAGCGCGGAGCTGTAAGGGTGCGAAACATGGACGGTGGGCGCGGCGGGAAAGAAAAGGTTAGAAGCGTTCGAAATGTGGTGTTACAGGCGAATGATGAGGATAAGATGGATAGAGAAGGTTAGAAATGAAGAGGTATTAGATAGAATAGGCGAGATAGGTTAATAGGACACTTTCTCAGGTATGAAGGTCTAGTCAGAGACATATTAAAGGCAAAAACAGGAGTTAAGAGAGAGGTAGACCTAGATTAGATTATTATTCGCAAATAGTTAAGGATATGGGTTGTTCTAGTTTTAGGGAATGCAAAGATTAGCTCAGGATAGGAAGGAGTGGAGGTGCGTATCCAACCAGTCTTAGGACTGACGATATTTTGATGATGATAAATTAAAACAAAAATAATGAGTAACATTTTAAAATTAAAAATTAAATGCAGTAAGTAAATAAATTAAAAAAGTCAAAAGTTAATGAGGCATTTAGATAACTTTTTGTAGGATTAATTTTAATACATTAAAGTGAATTAATTTTTACCACTACAAATAACCTCAAATTAATAAGGAAAAATTGTTGCTACTGTCACGCCCTTGCCGGGAATGAAGAATGAAATCTCGCAAGAGTGCATCTCTCGTCATAGTACCAAAACGTAGGAGATGTAAAAAGCGTGCACAAAAATTACCCCAGTTAAAGAGCCGTCAGTGATTGAGAACAGTTAGTTACCGCTTTATCTTATCGGTTTTCAGCGAAACACACATACCTATTCGTGACTTTCTTAAAAAGGTGATATGTAGACAAGTCAATTGTACGTGTTTGCAATAACAAAGAATGAAGTGGCCAGTTTTGTTTTCTGTTATTTAAAAATTCATCAGTCTATAGTCTATACCGTCATGACGTTACTTATTGATCAAATCTATATGTTTGAAATTATTGGACGGTAACACTATTTAATTCTTGTTTCAGTGTGTTATGGAGACGAATTTTCAAAATGTGAGAGTTTTACAAAGTTTAACAAGCCATACTAGTGATGTCACATCTTGCGATTTTAGTACAAATTTTGTGTTGGTTACTGGTTCCAGGTAATAAGCAAATTGTTAATTTTTTCTTTGAGTTTTCTAGCAAATGTTTTACTGTTTTAACCCTTTAGAATGGTATGTAATAGTCTCGATATACTGTCAAAATTTCATTGAAATCAGCCCAACAATTTCGGCTATAAGTTGATCAGGACCAGCTTCTTTATATACAGTGTGTCTACTTAAATTGGCAACATAAGGGAAACTTTTTTAATAATTTGTCAGTCATATACAAGTTTTAGCACAAAATATGAAATTTGTGTAACAGTAAAGTATCTGTATTTTTAAAAATAGCAGAAACCTTAATAAAGAAAAGTTGTTGAGAATTACAATGTAGTTACAAATATGCAAACATATCTATCGATTGCTAAAATTATGATTTTGTATATTTCTTTATATTCTTGCCTCATATAAGTGAATACTTGCGCATGCACATTAACAATAATACAATTTTAATCGAAGTTTGATATGTTTGTAAGTCTTTTACTGAATGTCAAATATCAGTTTTAAAATTAAAAAAAAAAAGCAATAATGCTGGCGACTCTAAGTTTGGAGGAAAAATTTGAAATACTTTTAAATGCACACAACCGAATTGTTTAAAAATCTGCTACCTTAAGTTATCAAATGTGAAACCATTCAAGTTAATTACATAAATAATAATATCTAAAAATAATTAATTAACTTTGCGATGTTATTTTTATCAGGAGTTTCGTACAAGTATACTTATGATTAGGTAATAATGAGTTAATAACGATTCTCGTAAACAATGACAATTTGAAAATTTAGAAATTAGTCAAAATAAAGTGCGGTCACGACAAAAATAATTTCTTTTGACTAACAAGTCCAGAGGGATAATTCCCTGTAAGTTGACAGTGTCAATTTATCATTAGTCGTTTGTTTTTTCATAATTTACATCCATTTTTAATGCATCACATGGAATATTTAGTTATAGATGGGTATATACTACACTGGATTTTTTAAGCTGTTAAACGAGTCGAGCTTAAAATAAAAATGTTAATAAAAACAGCTATGTATAGAAATAATTTGAATTTATTAATAATTCCGGCATGATGCCCTCCCATATCACGCAGAGATATATTACAGGTTATGCCTGTATGAAATACATAAAATTCATTATATTGTTATGAATGAAAAGATACGTAATCTCTGTTCACATGCTTCCAAATTTTAAGAGAAGTGTAATGATCTATTAAAATTCTTAAGCATTAAAATTAATTAGTCTTTAATGAAATAACATAAACTTTGCCTGATTAATATGGGTACCTATGCCTTATGGATTTTTTCACGAAATTTTATTGATTGAAGTGTAAAATCCTCGATGGAAGTGGACAGTTTAGAAACGGACACATGTAGGGATATTATATTACATTCAATTATCAGGGCCGCATTGTCTTTTGAAAAACGCGACATGACATAGGAAAATTAGTACAAATACCTTCAGCCATCTTTTCATGTAAATAATAAAGCCCAATAAATGCAATTTAAAGCTTTTGACGGATGTTACGATTTGTTTAAAATATTTTGTGACTTGAATTAGTTTAGTAATTTTCAGAGTAGTTGATATTTTTAGATAAATGTGGTTGAAAAAATACAAGGTGTTTCTGAAATAAGTAGCAACCTTGTGAAGGTGCTAGCTAGAGGCAATAGGGAATCGCATGGCGAGTAAAGCAGCGTGATTACAAAGTTGTAATCTGTAGCCGGCCCTGGGCGTGAATTTGTAACGTATAGAGAAATTGCAATAACAACTAAGCAACATCGACGAAAAATGTAAACAGTGACGGTTGTGGAACGACTAAGTAATAAAGTAAATATCAACTGCACATAATAATCTTTAGTTGCCATTGCAATAACCATAATTTAAATAACTGCTTTGTTCATCGCTGATAGTGTGCAGCAGTGCTATTTAAACCACGCCTCAACTGATATTAAGAACACAAAATACGAAAAAATACCTGTAGAACATCAATGCTGCAGCTGCAATGCCCTATTTCCCTACGTGATCCTACCAGGGCCGGACTAAAAATTCACCTAATTTTCTTGTTTTATAGTGCCCTATTACCTCCTGCAAGTTTGCTACTTATTTCAAAAACATCCTGTATATGTATTCCGCATGTTCACGGAAATACGCATTTTCACTCGTGCGATACAAAAAGAAAAAATGCTGACAAAGAAATGTGTAATTTCTATTTTCCGTGAATGTTTTGCGTCATCAGTGCGTATGTGCTACTATTAAACACTAACGAAAAAACATTGTGTAAACTGTAGGGCATAAATATCAAACGGTTGGCAACTGTGATAACTAAGAAGAAAGGTAATATTTTCGTAGTTTTCAGTTTTACTTTTAAAGTATTTTTTCTTCAATTTACTTGTAATTGTGTCACTTATTGAAAATTGCAACGTATAATTAAAAATAAATGAAATTGCTTAGTGATAAGACCGTTAGAGTTTGGGATTGGATAGTAGGGTCAGGTTACTCGGAACGGTCGTATTCACCTCTTCTTGGCCACAAATATTCAGTAACATGCGTCAAACTATCACCACAAGGGTGCATGCTGGCGTCCTCATCGGTCGATGGAACCACAGTACTATGGAATATGCATTCTGGGTCAAAAATACACGTTTTCGTACAAATTAATGGTGATGCTGTTCGAGTGTGCAGGTTTGTATTATGAACTTTTTTTTTGAGTTTAAGTTATACTTCCTTTGGCGTGTTGAGAGTAAAGCTCGGAAATGTATTCCAATTATTTGATTAGCCGTAATTTAAACAAGTATACAATTTAATCAAGTTTAAAAAAAAGATTAAAGAAATGACTTTGAGAAAGTTCAGAGACGCAGCCGGGTTTCATGTTTGCGTATAACCTAAGACGCCTTGAGATCGGGTGTTATCTCCTGTCCTGGTGTGCATGCTATTTTTTACTTTCCTCTGTCAGGAAATGAAATTTTCTTGGGTATCGAGGTAATCGAGAGAAAAATCTCAAAGCAATAGGTGCTTTTGCAATTCCAGGTTAAAAATTTTATTTATTAATGGAACCTATCTACATACAAGAAATTCACAATGCATATACAGTCGAACCTCGATAAGATAAAGACCAAGGGAAACGTAAAACAATTTGAGTTATTGAGGTTTTTACTTACTAAGGGTTTAAGTTTAAACTTTAAAATTATGGATTTCCAGTGATTTAGTAAACTCTTCAGCTTTTTCCTTTAGTGTAGATCCACTAACACTAATGTTTTTACATATTTTTACACTGTCTAAACCATAGACATATATTAATGGACGTGCCTTAGCCGTATGTCGTTGTAATAATTTCTTGGCTCCAAAAGTGAGGGAGATGGCGTATGGTTTCGGACTAGTGCTATCTCTTTCATGACACGCTTACGCACTATCGTGAGAGAGATGGATATTGTCCGAAACTTCGTTCTATCTCTTTCTTTTGTTGTACCACAATTCTGACCGCTAAGGCATGTCCATTAGTAAACGTCGATGGTCTAAACCATGTAAACAAGTATTTTTCTAAATTAGAAAATTCAGCAATTTTTCGTCTTTTACATGGAAAGTTTTCTCCCGATTCAAACCACTTTTCATTTACTGCTTACTGAGGTGCGCTGCCCAAATTATTCGTTTAAGTTATAGAGGGTTTTTATTTTAAGTAATAGAAGTTTTGGACTCCGAGGGGAAGGGAACACAAAATTTTATAGAGGTTATTACGTTATCGAGGTTTAAGTTATCAAGGTTCTACTGTATGAAATAAAACCTAATCAATAGTATCACAACTTGCACTTTTTTTATTATACTTTTTTCTTCTTTTTGTTTTTCTTTAGAATATACTACTAACAATAGTAAATAGTGTGGAAGTTATCAATAATGTTTTACTTTATTTCTGCATTAAATAAGAATGCTGTATAGTGATGAGCAAAGCAATTCCAAGACTGTCCTAGTGCTTTTGCTTATTTGGTCTTGGTATTGCTCAAATATTTCTAGTCTTAGTCTTGGTCTTGTTCATTTAATCTGATACTTACGTTTTTTTTTAATAATTCTCAACACAAATGTTTCTATTTACCGACAGAACAATATGCTGAAATGTTTTGTCATATATTCGAGCTTGTTATGACCTTTAAAGAAAATAGTGTCGATAGTTGTGATTTGTCACTACTCGAGAACTTACCCTTGTTCCAATGCATAAATTGACCCTTCCTCCAATACACAAATTGACATTTTAGCGAACAAAACAGTACAAGGTACTTGAAAGAAGTAAAAATATCGAAAAAAAAAAATAGCTTGTCTCTATATTTCAACTGTGTGGTATCCAGACATTGGTAAAGTTTGTTTTTTATATTTAATATTAAAATCTAATAAAGCAAACTGAAAATTTCAAATACTAAAAAAGTTTTGTTTCAAGAAAAGAATATATTAAAGTTGCTTTATGTAGTTTATTTCATAAATCCATCGAAAGTAATCATTTTTCGTTTAGTCTGCGTATTTCGTTTTGGTCTTGTTTATATGGTCTTGGTTTTAGTCTTGGTCTTGTTCGTTAGGTCTTGGTCTTCTTGGTATAAAAACAGTCTTGGTCTTACATTTACGAAAGACCAGTTTTGTTCATCACTAATACTGTATAATTTTCCTTAAGCAAAGCGTCCTAGGTTATATGAATTGAATGTTTGCAATATTAAATTTTACGTCATACTGGACTGAGTTAATATTCAGAATGAGATAGCACATGGTTTGAAACTATTAATCCATGAGCCATGGGCCACCTGTACCCATTCTCTAAGAATGTTAAAAAACATTACAAGACTTAAATACTTGAAGGTTTACCTTAAAGTGTAATAAATATATATCGTGCAAATCAATTTTTCAATCAAATAATATAAAATATCAGAAAATACCACAAATGGCGCGGTAAACGCCATCCGTAGTACGATGCTACATTTTAGGATTACGTATGCTCCAACAAGGTCCATTTAAATATATGGATATCTACCTCAACGTGATAGGCACGTTACCATAATCGAATAAAATAATTCGAAGTGATCTGTATTCCGTCGAAACTGCCAGACGCGGATCGAGATTTCGATATTTTTGGATCTCATCAGCGCGTCGCAAACAGCTCCGACAGAATACAGACCACTTCGAATTATTTTATTCGATTATGGTAACGTGCCTATCACGTTGAGGTTAGCTACGCCGCGATTCGTTTCAGCAAGTAGATATCCATATATGTAAATCGACCTTGTTGGAGCATACGTAATCCTAAAATGCAGCATCGTACTACAGATGGCGTTTACCGCGCCATTTGTGGTATTTTCTAAAACGCGCTGTTAAGACAGCAGGTAAAAATTGGTCTGTAATGTAGCATCGTACTACAGATGGCGTTTACCGCGCCATTTGTGGTATTTTCTAAAACGCGCTGTTAAGACAGCAGGTAAAAGTTGGTCTGTGTTTTGTCGGAGCTATCTGCGACGCGCTGATGAGACCCAAAAAGATCGAAATCGCGATCCGCGTCTGGCAGTTTCGACACGAATACAGACCACTTCAAATTATTTTATTCAATATAAAATATCACCTCGATATTTACAACAAAAAAACACAATGAAGCAAGGTTATATTCGATCCTCAAAAAAACGGCGTTCTTTTCAATTATTTTAATTTATTATGTTGCTTAATTCGAAGAGGTGAAAGCTACAATTATTTTTTAGATTTTCCGGTGATAGTACAATCCTAGTAACTGCAAGTGACAATGGTGCTCTCTGTGTTTGGGATGTGATTCACAAGAGTTTAGTTAGGTACTTTAAATACAAAAAAGAGACATATTGTTCAATGTAAATTTCAATGGTTTTCCCAATTTCAGAACAGTCACTGATAGCGAAGGTACAATCCAATCATTGGCTTTTACTCCCGATTCTAAATATTTGGTTAGCGGATGTTCCGTAGAAAAAATTAAAATTTGGCTTGTGTCCAGTTTGGCAGATACTACGAATGATTTTTGTCTGCCACTTTATTCCGTTGACAATGCACATGATTTAGGAATTTTGTATTTGGACGTATCCAAAACAATAGACGTAGATGGTATATTATCATTTTATTTTTGATGTATTATACTTCTGCTCTAACGTGACACAAAAGCAATTAATCTAAAGACACCTTTGAAAATACAGATTTTGGTTTTTAATTTTTCGTGTAGAATCTACTAATTAAATTCATATTGTGATTACCCCTTGATATTCTTAGCCTTAGGGGTAAGCTGGCATAACGTGTATGGATTGGAAGACTTAGACCGAATCCAGCAATATTCGAGAAAAAGATTTTATTTTATCAAAACTTAGGATAATTTCAATTTCAAAGAATATAGGCATTTATAAAAAAAAGTAATTCTTCGTGAAACAATAATAAGTTTTTTGTTTTGGTGAACCTGTAGATCGAATTTAGTTATTCCTAATAGCGGTCAAGTGCGCAACAACTCTTAATTTGTGAGAGGGTGCCCTCGAATCACTAGTGAGATTTTGATTTATCTACAGATGAGTTACGTTGGCAGAGTTACGATTGCACTGCTCGTGCATCCAAGTAGTTCTTTAGTCAGTAATTCGTAGTGGTAAATTTAAAGCTATTTTAAAAGATGTAGCTTCATTTTCTCAAAAGTTTTCATTATGCTCTGGGACCTGTTCGTGCTACATTTAGTCAATTTCAAGTTGACCTTGATTCATTGACATCAAACCCAAAATAGTTTCAAAAAGTAATTACTTATTTTTTTTTGTTATTTATTTGCGTGTCCAAGCAGTCTTAGGACTGACGACCTTATGATGATGATGCACTCGTTCATTTGGGTTAAAATGGTTTTAATAAACTTGGGTTTTTGATGGAAAAGAAGATGCCCATCGCGAATCACCCTGGGACCCCTGTTGTTGCGCCCATGATAGCTGTTGCGATGAGATTGTGTAGTATCATGTATTAGAAATCCCTGTGCTACGAGTTGTCATACTTACGTAACTATGCCAACTAGTTCCACTGGGATATCCAAAACAAGATGGATATAACACAATCCCCACATTAGAAAGAAAAGATTGTAAGTGCAATCACAATGCAACAAACCAGACATCACCAGCGCCTCAATTCTATAGGGTTGTTCGGAAAGTCATTTCGTTTTTTTTTGTGGAAATGAAAAACAGTTTTCGTATAATAAACAAATACTTTATTAAATTATATATTGACCGTTCTGGTCCAACACCTTTTGCCATCTTTCTGGTAGTAGCATAATTCCACGCTCATAAAATTTTTGGTCTTTGCTGGCAAAAAACTGATCGAGGAGGTTTTTGACCTCCTCATTTGAGGTGAAGGTTTTACCGTCTAAAAAATTTTGGAGTGACCGGAACAAATAATAATCCGATGGTGCCAGGTCTGGAGAATATGGTGGGTGTAGCATTGTATCCCATTCAAGCTGTAAAAGCTTTTGGCGAGTGACCAAACTTGTGTGAGGTCTCGCGTTGTCTTGGTGAAACACTACACCTTTCCTGTTGATTAGTTCTGACCTTTTCTGTTGAAGTGCATCATTCAGTTTGTCCAGCTGATGACAGTAGACTTCCGAATTAATCGTTGTGTTATCCGGTAAAAGCTAAAAAAAAACGATTCCTTTAAAATCCCACCAAACAGACAGCATCACCTTTTTTTGGTGAATATCGGCTTTGGAAATGGTTTGAGCCGGTTCATCTTTTTTGCTCCATGACCTCTTGCGTTTGACGTTGTTGTATACAACCCATTTTTCGTCCCCAGTGATGATGCGCTTCAAAAACGGATCATTTTCGTGACGTTTGAGAAGCGAATCGCAGACGTCAATGCGGCGACACAGATTTCTCTCTGTGAGAACATGGGGAACCCATACATCGAGCTTCGAGGATAATCCCAGGCCTTTCAAGTGGTCATAAACTGTTGAATTTGATAAATTTAACCTCAATCCGATCTCACGTGTTGTTATTCGCCGGTTCACATCAACTAATGCCTTTATCGCGTCTTTATCAGCTTCAACCGGCCTTCCCGAACGTGGTGCATCTTCGACATCAAAATTGCCGGATCGAAATTTAGCGAACCAGTTCTGGCACTGGCGTACTGTCAACACACCTTCTCCATACACATCAGTCAATTTCTTTCTGGCTTGAACAGCATTTTTACCCTTTCTGTAGTAAAACAGTAAGATATGTCGAAAATGCTGCTTATCGCTCTCCATATTTAAAAGGGCACCAACCAAAAACTACTGCGTAGAATTAATTAGAATTTTTCACACACAAGCCTTGCTATATGAGCTCTCAAAGCATATAAAAATTATACGGCTTAAATGTGAAGTTGGGTGCAAAAGAATACAATTAAATCCTCTGTCGGGAAAAAACGAAATGACTTTCCAAACAACCCTATATATTCTATCGAAAGGTTCACCAGAAGAAAAAAGTATATCCACGCTCTATCACAAATGATAGCAGTGTATCTTCATGATGGCAGTAAGTTGAAGTTGTATTCCAACTAGTAGCTTCGGCCAACTAATTCGATCTCTCCGATTTATTTTAAATTAAAGAACTTATGTTTAGCCATATAAGAACGATCCCCCCCTTATCTATAAGGTCCGAAGCTTTATTTCCTTTAAAGCCCCCCTAAAGACAGTATGGCTTGGAAGCGATGAATGCAAATCATTTTTGGTCGCTACACTTTTATTGACTTTTATGCCACGTTAAAGCGCATAAACAGTGTATAGTATTTGTCAATGATTTTAACCCCTAAATAACGAAATGGGTGATCTACGGTAACCACTTGCTTATCTTTGTAAGACAGCAAGTAGACTTGGATTGTCTGTGATAAATAAAATCAGCTATGTATTCATCCCGAAGTAGTTCATTCATGTCTCATAACATACCAGAGGTCAAAGATTAAAAAACTTTTCAGTATCGGCCTGACAGTATGAACTGCAACATTTCAGAAAATCAACTAAAGTAACAATATTCAACATCGACAACAATTTATAATCTGATGACCGTAATTTCATTATTTAACGGACAGATTTTTTGCACTTTATAGTCATAAATACTTAAATTTTAAGACACAATAGTGATCCGAGGTGCAATTTAGCCGCTCTGTCTAGTATCAAATATTCATACACCCAAAGTTACATAAGGATGTTTGGAAGGTATGTCAAAAGCTACGAGACAAATATAAATTTGGAAGAACGTTCCTCATTCAATTCTAAAAGTCCTGTAAAAATTACAAATCGATTCACTAAACCGTTAAAAAGTTATTGAATTGTCAAAAGCTACGAGACAAATATAAATTTGGAAGAACGTTCCTCATTCAATTCTAAAAGTCCTGTAAAAATTACAAATCGATTCACTAAACCGTTAAAAAGTTATTGAAAATTTAAAAAATTGTAATTTTACACGTCATTTTATGGAGATTCGTTAACCGAACAGATTAAATTTATTTTTATTAACAGAAAAAAAGCTACCAGAAATTTCAAACTTTTATAATAAGTAACTTGAACTCTGGAGAATC
>NW_020439469.1:2002987-2039616 GCF_000699045.2 Agrilus planipennis | reverse complement strand
TGTGGGCAGAACGGTCAATATATAATTTAATAAAGTATTTGTTTATTATACAAAAACTGTCTTTCATTTCCACAACAAAAAACGAAATGACTTTCCGAACAGCCCTTAGAATATCGATAGTTATCGATAATTATCGATGTATAACAGCTAAACTTACGAAAATATTCAACCAAGTTTTTTTTTATTGAGCGTTCAATTTCCTACAAAAAATGTCCCCCTCATCCTTGTATCTAAAGTAATTCGTTGTCGAGTTATAAAATTCCAAAAATAAAAGAGAAAAATTCCTATATTTTTTAAATGGAAAATAGAAAATTTCAAAATTCCACCACTAATTAAATATTAATATTAAGTACTCATATTTCAATGCCTGTGCCAATGTTCTTTGGAAGAAAAAAAACAAAATAGTCAAGTTATTTGAAATACCATATTGATATATCGGTAATTACGGATTCTTTTTAAATATTCTAATTAAAATATTTTAAATATTCTATTAAATAATGTTGATAGTTATCAGTTGCTAATATTTTTGTTGATATACGGCATATCGATAGTTATCGATGAATATCGGTAATTATCGATTTATCGATATTGTTGTCGATAACCGATAACTAAATCAGTTTCCCAAGACTAGACCAATGTGCGATGAGTGTTAAATAATTTTTTCCATAGTCCCCTGTTCTCCTAGTCTTTCTAATACCTCTTCATTTCTAACCTTTTCTATCTAGGGTATCCTCATCATTCGCCTGTAACACCTCATTTCAAACGATTGTAACCTTTTCTTTTCCGCCGCGCCCACTGTCCATGTTTAACACCCGTACAACGCCGCGCTCCAAACATACACCTTTAACAACCTTTTCCGAATTTCTAAATTAACTGTTCGCGACTATTATGTTTTACGATTAAACGTCTAATCAGCTATCCTGGTAAAAAAGTGGACACTGTAGCTGTTAGATTAATCACACCCTTTGCAAAATTCTAGGATAATATTTTCCTGTAATCCTATTTTAATAATTTTAATATATGTACATATAGACCCATTATCATTCATTTAATATTACAACTTCGTACATCTAACTGCAAACACATTAAGTAGTTATAATTATTTTTTTAGTGATAAATTAGTAAAATTGTTTAAAATACACGACAACATGAATATTGATGAACTTAGTTTCTTACATTTGGATGAAAGCCACACATATCCTGTGTTGCACGTTGAATTTTCTAAATCCGGAAAGATGTTAGCTACTTGTTCGTTAGATGGCTGCGCAATTGTATGGAACATGTCGGTAATTTATCACTATATATTTATAACACTTTGTATTTAACTTGTAAATCATTTTCTTGTACAACCGTATTTTCGAAGTGAAACTACTATCAGCCATGTGAAAACTGTATACTTAGTCCAGGCAATATGGGTGGGTGAGTGGCAAAAATTTTCTGATTAAATTTTTTTACGCAGTTTTGTTCGAATGATTCTTCTGATTACAACGATGTAGGTTGGTAGCCGGTAACCCGATCGAGTATTGTTTAAATCACGATTGTTTAAACAAATAGCAAGAAAACAACTTTTTTTGGCCGGAACATTTTTTTATATTCTTTGGTTTGATATTGATAAAAAAGGGGTGTTTTTTTTACAACCTACATCGTTGTATTCAGAAGAATTTTTCGAACAAAATTGCGTAAAAAAAATTAATCCAAAATTTTTCCTACCACCTGCCTATATTGCTTGTACTAATATGGATATTTATGTGTTTTTGCGACCAAATTGCTAACGCGGATATGATTGTACAAAATTGCTTTTTAAACCATCTAAATTATAGGTTATATATTGGATCACTTCGGTGCGGGTATTGTACAGAACTGCCTCGTGCGGTTCAGTTCAGTAATATAAAGCATACTACGAAGCGCTCAACCAGACAGAGTACAGAATTCAGTTGGCTTACTACTCTCTGCACAGGACGCCGCTTTATATTATTGAACTGAACCGCACGAGACAGTTCTGCGTAATACTTCGGAAACCTATCCCGCTCTCCTCTTCAACATAAAGCCCAGTATTTAGATAGCTCAATGAGCTGCATTCAACTCAGCTCATTTTTATTTCTCTATCGATGATTTCCATTAAAAAATAATTTATATCAAAAATTGGAGCAAGATAAGTTAGTCAAACGTTTATAGAAGTTTCACTTCAATCGGGTCCCTATTTGGACAAAATATAAATAATTTTTTCTTATATAACATATACAAGAAACCAATTGCACACTTAAAAGAATTTACGCACTTTATAATATACTGATTTTATTATGTATCAGTCAGGATTAAAAATTTTCGAAATACCTCAGAACAGTTTAGCTGTAAAAGATTGTCGATTTTCCGCCGATGAAACTATGCTAATAACAGTTGGTGATGATGAAAAGGCATATGTCTGGGATATTGTCTCAAAAAGCCTGATTGTGTAAGAAATTTTATCGAAGTTGGACAATGCTTTTTTCTAACTGTTGCTAGTTATTATAGAATGGTACAAGCGCATCTAGAATCCTTAACATCCACAAGTTTCACACCTGACGACAAGCTAATGGTCACGGTATGTACCAACGGTGAAATAAAATTATGGAATATATTAACAGGTACCAATATTTTTACCGAACTCTATGCCCATGATCTTGGGATCAATTTTTGCGATTTCTCCGAAAATATGGAACCAAATCCACTTGTCCAATCTAATGGAAAACAAAATTATCTTTTGGCCACGTGCGGAAACGACAGTCTAGTCAAGTTATGGTTAATAGCGTACTCCAAGGTATGCAATTTTGTGTAATTTTTAATTAACAAGAAAATGACCATATCGTCTAAACGTTTTCATTAATTCTAAACAGACTATTGTTTTACGTAAAAAACGTTTTTAATAAGGAATAACCGAATCCAAAGAATAAAAGCGAAACAATCTAGCTATTGTTAATTCAAAGTTAGTTAGGGGCCTGTCAGAAAAATTGATTGGAAATAATTTTCTGACTAAGCATTTTACAATAGTAAGGTGCGACACGTGAAGAGGGGAAAATAGTGAACGATAATTGAACCGTTATCTAAATTTTATCAAGAGAATAATGAAAAGGCGCTTATTTTTGAGCAGGAATCTTGTCTTGTTAAATAGTAGGTACACATAAAATCTAATGGTCTGATAGATGAGAGCAGGGCAGCCGCTAGAATTTTTCCTACTCTGTGCTCTGTGTACAAAGTAAACATTGTTTCGTCTCCTATTTGCTAATTTACCATGCCACTGTTATTAATTAATAATGAAAATCTGAGAGTTTGACAGAAATTAGAAAATTAAAAGCATCACCGTTGAGGACACGTCTGTCCATTATCAAAATCTGCAACAAGAAATTCTATAAAAAGATGAAACTGCTTTCTTATTTTTACGTTAATTTGTAAAAAAAAAATAAGATTTAGATGATATGGTTTTAGTACTTTGTTAAGTACTTTCTTTTTGTAAACAAAATGAACCTACAGCATTTTCAAGGATATGCATTTTGCTTTCCGAAGAACGAAACCCTCAGAATACAAATTCACAAGTGCATATTTCTAGGGGCTATAGCCCTTTTTATTCTATATTCAGAAGCTATCGAGTTTCTAATACCAGAAAAAGGAAATAGGGGAATTTCCCAGCTGCTCTATAACTAATGAATTACTTAAGTACTATGAAAAATGTTGTGTGAGAAAAATCGAATTAGGAAACGATGAGTTGTAATGGGGCCCTATTTGCGCCCCAAAATAGGGCACCTTAATTTTTTTAAATAAAGTTCTTATCAGTGCATAACATATCTACTTACAAATTATTTTTTTTTTACTTTTGCTCTAAATGAAACACAATGAAATTTTTGCAAAAAGTGCATAATTTTTAAGAATATCATATTATATCAACCCAATTTGGGGGACTATAAAATGTTATTCCACTATAATTTCCTTAGAATGGTATTCTATTATCGAGCTAGTAGCCTACTTACAGAAAATCTATTAAGTACATCTATGATTTATTTTTTTATCTATTTAGGTACGAAAATATGACCTTATCGATATTCGTCTTTTGTCCCTAAATAACTACACTATTTTCTACTGGATACGCCCCTGGTAGTACTGAGCTATATCAACAGCAGATGCTAATGCTTGATATTTCATTTTTTTTTTTTTAATGTTTGATTTCCTAACATTATTTTATACCTTAAAACTTCATAAATATGCTTATGAACCACTTAGCTCAACTTTATAGTGAATTTCAACCTTTACTAAGGACATAGCTAGGATTTCATTAAGAAAGGGCAGACATGTAATTTAGTAGTGCAGAAAAGTCTTCCGCAATCTGTCCAGAGCGTTATCAAATTATTAGCGATTACGAAGTAGAAGCGGATAATTCATTGTACGTCAAGGGCGGATCTATGATTTTAAGAAAGGGTTTCACATAAATTTCTGCCCTTTATCCTATAATCGAGACAATCCTCTAAAGATCTTTGATCAGCATTTGTTATTTATTTTTTTTGTATTAATTTTGAAATAATGAACTTAAACAAGATATATTACTACGAAAATTTGGCAAATTTAAAAAAAATATTTTTAAATTTAGAATTTTCTGATTCCAAAGGGAGAGCTCCTCGACTGGACCCGTTCCCCTCCACCCCCAGTGGTTCTGCCACTGTGAAACGCTAAATATTAGGATTATTTTTGGCAATTAATGACTTAAATTCTCTTAATAATTTCGAGTTTGAACTTTATCTCTCGGTTACCTCCTTGGTCGTCAAATTACAAAATATAATTCAACAATGTTAGAGCAGTTGGGACGAAACAATAATTAAATTTTTGTCGCATGTTATTTTTACCTAAACCCTTCAAATTCGATGAGGTTAGAAACTTATGCAGAATATATTTGTTCGGTGTCTACAGATAATCTATTAAATAAATTTAAATTTACTGTTTCAGGCGTCGGAATCGGTTACAGTTAAAAACTGGAGAACTTTAGTGGGACACGGTGGAAATGTTATGTGCGTTCGGTTTTCGCCAAAATTTTCCGAATTGGTTTGCTCTGGCGCAACCGACAAACAGCTGCGCGTGTGGTCAGTCTACAGCGGAACTTGTATTCAAGTTTTAAATCACGATTCAATAGTAACTTGCTGTTGCTTTAATTTCGACTGTTCATTTCTTGCCGGCGGCTGTTTGGACAAGACTTTGTGGCTTTGGAAATTACCGGAACATCTGGTGAGAGATGTGGTTATTTTTGCACTTTTTAGAATCAAACAGATAACAAAATATTAATCTAAGCAGTTGCATATCTTCTTTTTAACTTACGTAAGAACTATTAAGACTCCCTTCCATCCCCTTGTAAGAAAAAATAAGATATAATCAACCCATCTCCCCCCCCCCCTAAATCTTCTTACGTAATGAACGAATGCCCCCAAACTGAAAATCAGCGACTTATTAATTTTTCGCCTCCTATTTTTATACAGCGGAACCTCTATAACTCGAACATCAAGGGAGACGCCAGTTGTAGAGTTTTCGACTTATGGAAGATTTTGACTTTCCTTAAGTTCCTTAAGTGGTAATACTGTTTATTGTATACCTCTAAATTGTTTTCTAAGAAACAATGGTGTAGGTACTTACATTGTCGGCAAATCCTTAAAGTCGATAAGTTTGTTTTGTTCGAACTGTAGACGTAATAAGTTTCAAATTATCGAGTTGTAAAGGTTGTAAAATAAAACGTTGCTGTGTTCGAGATACAGAGGTCCAATTTAATTTTTCGAGTTATAGAGGGAAAATATGTACCAAAATGGCTTGCAGAGACTCACTGATTATTTCGACTAATAGTACTATTGTAGGGTTTTACTCGTGAAAGCTCTTTAAATTATTTTCTTTCACTATTAGTTAATTTAATACAAAATGTAATGGTCGTAGCGTATAAGTGTTTTATTTTATTTTAGACAGTTGAATTATCGTTTACACGAAAGATAGACATTCGTAAAAAAGACGTTGGTGAGTGGAATAACGATGATGTTTTGGAGTGGCTTACAGGAGCGGGACTCCAGTCGTTACTGTCAAAGGTAGCGAGTTTTAATATGGATGGAGGAAAGCTTTTGACCATGAAGGACGACACTATTTTCAACGAACTAGGCTTTGGTAAGAATTTATGATTTACAAATAAAAGTTGTATTGTAATATTGTTAGGCTAACAAAGAAAGACGGTGGAACCCGAGTAAAAATAAAAAGAATTATAACACCACCGAATCGCCTCCAAATATCTGAAATGACCTAAATTACCACCGAAATAGTTCCTACAAATTATTTTAAATTCTAAAATTATAGCCAAAATACTACCCCTTGAAACTCTAAAACAGCTCCAAACCAACGCCACGTTAAAAAAGATCCGAAAGGGGCCCTCAAACAGCGCCTCGCCAAAAAACACTATAATAGCACCAAAATAGCATCACATACAAAATCATCTAAAACACCACCAAAACGTACCGTATGTAAATAAATGAAAATATTCGTTAATTAATACCAATTTATNAGTGAAATTGAAAAGAATAATTTTTACTCGGGAAATCATCTTTTTTCTAGTTTTTCACCCAACTTTTTATTTGATGGTAACTTGTCTGATTTACTATAAGACTTGCATACACAAGTCTAAATGTAGCGCAAAAAAAGAAATTTCATGAAATTGTGAAATCTAGAGAAACAAATGCCTTCATTACAGGGAAAAATTGCGTCAAATAAAGAGTGAAACAGATTATAACTTCATATTTAAAAAAATCGATTACATACACGTGAGAATGTTAGTTAGTGAATCCTTCCAGCTTCCTTCTGATTCCATTTCAAAATAAACAAATAAATATATTTAATTCTAAATTAATGTTTAAAATATTGATAGTAAAAAAAGGAGTTCTTGTAAACAAATATTTATCAAAATTAATCTANTGCATTTCTGCCAATATGAATATTTAAAAAAGAAATCTAATATATTTTTGCAAATCCTTCGAAAACGATATGTGAACTATGATTTTTTTTGTTAAATTTATTTATTTTTTAACAAATATTTTGAAAATTGTGTAACTTGGGAAAAGGTTATTGTACTTGTTATTAAAAATAATATTTTATTGGTATGAAAAAATATCATATTTTTTAGCTTGTTTTATTACTACAAATGTTTATGTAAAAGAGGAAACGTCTGTTTCAATCAATTTTAAAGTAAAATTAGGAAAACGGTCAATGAAATTTTAACTGTAAAAATAATTTATAAATATTCAAGCACATAAGTATACATTAAATTAAATATTGTTATTTTCTGTTTGGAATTTTGTAAATTTTGCGACATTGTATTGAAAATATGACACTAATAAGCAAATGTTGATCGCACTTCTAAATCTAAATACCAAATTTTGTTCACAAAACATGCAGATAGTGGAAAGCAATTAGGAATTATTATAAATAATTATTACAAACATACGATCGGATTAAAAAGATCAAACGAGTTTTAATAAAGTTCAATTATATAGGTATGTTTTCACTGTAATTATGTAAAATTATTTATCAAACTTCTACAATTTAACATGCTAATTTGCATTTAATTACTGTCGTTAGTTGACTATTACTAAATAAAAAGCGGGTTTCAGTTGTAGTTAAAAATAGAAATGGGTTGGTTTTCAACATATTATTAAACAATTACTTTGTTTTTCATTTTTACTAATGTAAGTAATCGACCTAATATAACATATCTAGATATGCATATATCTATAAAGAGCACGCCATACAGGGTGGCCCAAAAAGTACGCAATATGCTCGTTGCGGCCAAACTGAAAGTTTAATCGAAAATTTTTTTAACAAAACTCCTTATTTTAATGCAATCTCGCCTGTATCATCCCAGTTTGATTTACTATATATATTTTTAACTAAAATAACTCCAACTGTCGGCCGCTTCCGGTTATACCGGAAGTTGATGTGCCAACTTTGTTATTTTAAATGGAATAGTATATTTTTTACGTCAAATTCGTATAAAACATAAAATATTAAGGTAATTTCGTTAACCAACTTGTATGCCCCCCAATGAATAGTTCTAAGATAATTTATTTATAGAAAAAAATTGCTATCGTAACGCAAATTATAACAACTCATATCTTCCACAAGACTTAGACTGTTGGAACTTTTACTTGTTGTAGACGAGGAAGAAGCAATTCAATTTAATAAGGAATTGAAGCGATTAAAAGAGGCCGAACGAACATTTCTGAATGGTTTTCGTAGTTCTGAATTACTTAATGTGCCTCATCGATTTTTCTGTCCAATAACACACGAAATTATGCGAGAACCCGTAGTTTGCGCTGATGGTTATACTTATGAGAAACAAGCTATCAACGAATGGTTTATGAGTGGAAGATACACCAGTCCAATGACCAATGAAACTCTACCTAACGCCGATTTTTATTTCAATAATGAACTACTGAACGAAATATTGGAATTCTTTAATGACAATGACTAGCCGACAAAACTTTAATGCGTTTCTATATTGTATAAAAAAAATCAATCAAATTTTACTACATATCTGTCTATCTGTGCATATTTATAATATTTTACAAAGCACATTCAATGAATTTTTTATACTGAAATATGATGCAATTATGTTGTGATAATCTGAAATATACCTAATAAAAAAAGTTTTTCATATTCATTAAAACATTTCCTTTTCCTGGAATTCATTAATTGCAATTGTAATTAAATATTTACTTATTAGTACTACTGTACTGTTGTTTCTATTAATTGTTTGTTTTGTTGTGAAAAATCCTTAATTCAGGCTATAATATTAAATTTTAACAATCAAACACTTGTGAGCGGTAAATGTCATTTAAGTTTAACGTGAGCCCATCTTTAGTCATTTTAGACCCCACGTCAACTTTTAAAAAAGGTAAAAAGGTAAAATATGAAAATTTTATAAACTTCCCTTAGGAGGTCAGTGCATAAAGACCGTGAATATTTCTCCGTGTCCAGTAAATAACATTGTTATAATTACAAATTTACAATTATTATATATCAATAATTTATATAAAAATTTGAAGTATATGTATAGTTATAAATGCACTAATAATATATTATAAAAGTTGGCTTTCAACCCCTTATCAGAAATAAAACAAAATCGAAATTTTCTCCTCTACTTAAATTATCAATAGCAATTAATTTTTCTAGAGTTGAATGGCTATAATAATAACTAGATAGTAGATATATCGTTAATTATATAAAATTTAAATAAGTCAACTATTAAAATCACAAGTATCTCGGTTAGTGAACGCAGAAAATTAATTACTTATTTACATTTACCAGCAAGTTTACGTTTTATAGATATCTATTAAGAAAAATAGTACACAACTACATTTACCGTAATAATATTGTACGTGTAATATCTAATACTTGTTACAATTAATTAGATATACAATTAGCTAAATTGTTATGGTTATAATTCATCTGTTAAAAGTAAAACGTACCTTATTATATCTTACCGAAAATAATTAAAACTGACCACCCGCACCACTAAGCACAAATTTCAAACAATTCTAACCTATAATGTCATAACCATTACCCTTTGTAGATCTATTATCTATGGTCATAACATGGTCATACCTGCGTTTCATGACGTCACAAACAACATTATTAACTCATTTATTTTCGTAATCGCAAAATGAAAATATCACACAAAAATTACCTAATTAATTTTGCCAATTAGAAGCCAATGTATATTTTATTAAGTGCTATCTATTAGCAGCAGTGAAATTAAATTAAAAAAAGCGTACAACTTAACGTGCATATGAAACTAATCAATTTCAAAATTAAAGTAAATCTTTTTCTTAACATTCTACTGACACCTTAAATTACCTACAAGTTTTTTGTCTTTTCCTGGCCAAATTAAAATAACTCGTAAAAAAAACGTATTTTTTATTTAACTGTTTTCATTAGAAAGATGGGAATTATACACAAGGAATTATTTTCCTTTCCATTATAAAGAAGAACGATACTGCTTTAACTATACTAAATTGGAGTAAAAAAATACTTCAAACTTGCAACAAACATTTTTCACTGAATGTGTAAATCATATGTTTAAAAGCTCATTAGAACAATGACAAATATAAACATTTATTCTAAGTGCTATTACTTATTTTAGTTGTCCTTTTTATTTTGAAACTTGTTTTTTGGCTTAAAACCACCACCTTGCATTGGCCTTTTGTTTCGGGGATTAAAACCACCTCCTTGTTTAGGTGCTCTGTTATTAGGATTGAATTTTTGATTTCCTTGATTTCCAAATTGCTTAAAGTTTCTGTTGGGACCTCCTTTTAAAGAGCTTTTCGGTTTTTGATGATAATGCCGCACATATATTTGTCTGCCATTTAAATGGGTATAGTGAAATGAAAGTGCTTTCTAAAAAAAATAAAATAAAATATGCATTGGATTAAATTTAATGCAATATGTACTCACATCGTAACTTTCTTTATCCTTCAATGTTATAATTGCAAAACCTCTTGATTTGTTTTCTTTTCTTTGTCTGGGAATAACAACTGAAACTATTCCTCCTGCTTTTGAAAAATACTCTTTTACTTCATCATCTGTAGTCTCAAAAGGTATATTACCAACAAAAATGGTAAAGTCATTTAATATTTCTTCTTTTTTGTCTGTTTGTACTTCTGCTTCCTTTTTCTCATTTGTTTTTATATTAATAGTTTGTTCTTTTTTTTCCTCCTGTTTGTTATCATCAGCACCATCATCATCTTCATCTTCATCCTCTTCATCATCATCATCATCATCTTCTTCCTCTTCGTCTTCTCCAGACTCTTCTGCAGAATCCACTTCACCTTCCACAGAATCTTCTTCATCCATCTCAGAATCTTCTTCACCTTCATGAGAATCTTCATCCTCTTCTTCACCATCTTCAGAATTATCCCCGCCCTCTACCGAATTTTCTTCCCATTCTTCTTCGGATTGATCTACTCCAGAATCTTTATTTTTGTTGTCTGCATCATCTTTTTTTGTAGGTTTAGTTTTCAACTGTTTTGGTTTCTCATTCTTTGCCTTAGGAATTATTTTACCTACAGGCTTTAATGCCTTTTGTTTGGAAATATCAATTTTATTAATTCCTGACTGTTTTTGAATTTTATCAGCTATGCTGTATAATTTTGACAACTTCCTTTTTGCAGTATTTGAGAGGTCATCAGCTGTTTGAATTTTATTAATTTGTTCTTGTATTTTAGTAAGTGCTTCTTCTGGCTGCACTTCTCCAGTTGCAGCATCCTTAACAAAATCTCGAAATTTTCTTTTGCTAAATGTCTTTTTAACTGGCACTGCTTTTTTTTCTGAATTCTTATTTGCATTTGGAGAAACAGAGGATGAATTCACATTCTTTTTCTTAGCTTGCTGTTTATTGTCTTTTACTTTTGGGGTATTTTTCTTAGGTGTATTTTTTTGCTCCTTTGCTTTATTAGGTGTTACAGGCTCAGTTTTAACTTTCTTTTGGGGTTTACCTGGAGAATTTGGACTAGCAAGAGACTTACGTTTTCCAGCCATCTCTGCAACTGATTCAACCATTATTTAATCTAAAAACTAAAGAAATTGTTCAGTTCACTTGTATTTCTATAAAAACAATTAATCGATTGCATGAAAGGCCAGGTCAGAATTGATTTCTACTATGTTACTCACATTTTGAAAACGTGGTTTTGGATATATTTTTTTTTGATAATTTTAAATCTCCAAAATCTCAAACACATAAAAAATCAACAGTATATACATCTTATTACTATTAAATAAGTTCTCTTTAATTAATTACAATGACTTACACGTATATTTTTAGTATTTCCTTAGAATGTGTAACTTCGCACCTCAACACGACGATGTTTAACGGGGAAAGAAAATGGCACTTACCGCATGGAACGAAATATTTCTCGATTTTTAGGGTTAAGAGCATAGATAATTTTTGCAGTGTCACCAATACAATGACCGGTTATTACTGTTTGCAATAAGAAAATTCTACCTTTTCTTAAATATATGTTTAAATTTGGTTGATTGCTAAATGAATATTAAATTTTTTAAATTTTGTTTGTTGGCGCCTATTATTAAATAGTTGCATAGTTCATTTATGATCATAGATAATAGATACACAAAGGGTAATGGTTTTTGATTTTCGGTATGTTCATAGATTAGAGATATATAATACTTATATGCATCGACATGTACTAATGGACATGCCTTAGCGGTCAGAATTGTGGTACAACAAAAGAAAGAGATGGAATGAAGTTTCGGACAATATCCATCTCTGTCACGATAGTGCGTAAGCGTGTCATGAAAGAGATTACATTAGTCCGAAACTATATGCCATCTTCCTCACTTTTGGAGCCAAGAAATTATTACAACGACATACGGCTAAGGCACGTCCATTAATATAGGTCTATACATTTTTTATCTATGTTTCTGGTCATAGATTTCTAAAACTAAATGGCTGTGTCTCCTGTATGGGCCTGTGCTTATAAATTATTTTTTATTATTTGAGTAGACTTGAATATTATTTATATTTCTTTTCGATTTCTAAAATTATTGCTAGGCTTGATGAAATCGCATCATGTAAATACTTTTTTTAAATTCATTTTAAATTATGCTCATCAGAGCATAATTACAATTTAAAATGCGGCGCAAGAATACCAATCATTCTGATTTTTTAAGTTTTATTCTTTTTAATCTTTACCTCTGATAAAAATATTGGAAGATTCTTTCTTACTACGAAGTTATTAAAGATTTCATGCAGGTAAACAACGTGTGCTTTCTTGACGCCACTTTGCGTTTAGTGGAGGGACAAGCGACGCACTGCGCATTTACGGGAATGTGAATTAAGTTCCTGTTTCTGCCTCATCGTAGATTTTGCTTAAACAAAAAAAAACAAACCCATGGTATTTAATAAACTAGGGAAATTAATTGTAAATGAATAATAAAAGTATCAAAAACTAAATTCCACTTTCGATTGAAATTACTTATTATTTCATCTATAAACTAGGCGGCAAGTGGCGTATTCCTGGCTTTTTGCAGTACAGTTTACAATTGGACCCAATGCTTTTTTAGCCGCTCTAGGCATTTAAACTTGTCTCTGACCCATTCCCATACATAAAATACATGGTGTTGTTGGATAGAAGTAATTAATTAAAGAAAATGAACAATTTATTTCGTTTATTGCTGCAGTAACTTTTTGTCTAGACCAAAAGAATATTTAATTAACTACTTTTTTTTATAACAATATCATTGCTACATACATAATTCAACAATTATATAATACTAAAACATTCGATCAAAAATTTGATCTCAATTCGCTTTAACTTTCTTATATGAAATTAAATTACAGGAAATTACGTAAATATAAGGGAACTTTAGTACTACAAGGTATACAATGCTTAAGTACAAAACAATTACTATTGTTAGTACGAGATCAAAGACGGCTGGCTTTACACTGAAAAAGAAAAAATAAAAGTACACTTTTTTGTTAATAAAATCAGATTAATTGGCTAATAGATTTATTAGTTACCTGTAAATGTTCATCATGCCTTTGGTGACATCATAAAACGTAAAGTCGGGGTCTCTTTTGTCAGGCTGTACGGTAGAAACTTTGATCTCTCTTAGGAAACGATTAAAAGCTTCTTGCAAAGAGTTAACTAAAATGTTGTCTTTATTACATAGTAGTTGTGGTGATCGTGGTTGGGAACTTAAATAACTAATCCAGGCTTCTAAATGACTCTTTTGTACACCCTAGAAGTAAACAGACAAAAACATTCTTTACAAAAACAAAACTATAATTGTTATTGATATATATAAAGGTGTGATTATTGATTCTATATTTCCATTATAACAAGCATGCATGAATGAATGAAGCAGAATTCTTAGTTAGGGATGAAATGATACCTTAAAGGTATCGATACTATCATTTGGTCGTTGTACAGAAAGATAGTGCTGATACCTCTTCGACAAATGGATATGTAGGTATCATTAAGTTCATGCAAAAAATAAATAAATTGCAACTTACTAATGAGCCTTTAAAAATGCTACCCTCTGAAAAATTATAAATATGCTTTGCAAGTGCTTCAGCTACCATGGTTGTATGTCTGACTAGTCTGTTAATGTCTATGTTATCCTGGATATCCAAGACTGAACTCCTCATCAAGTCTTTATGAGTTTTAAGAGTTGATAACGTGAATGAAGGTAATCTTCTAATGCTGTATCTTTCATGTTCCCATGCCAGCAAATCATCAGCTAGATTAATTTTCTTATGAACAATATTAATTGGTGTTGAGTTTGATTGGGGAGATTCTTTTAAGGCATTGAAAAATAAATTAGCGGAAGACCCCTCTTTTGGGGGTTTAGAAACGTGCATATAAATGGAATCAGAAGCTGCCAATGTATCTAAGCACATGACATACGCCGTTTCCTGTTGAAAAAAAAAATCGTTTCAGAAAATTCAAATGTTTGTAAGCAACTTTTATAACAGAATAATGCTATTTCTTTAGCAAAATTTAACTGAAATATAATGCTGAATATATCATAGCTAAAATACTTTTATATGTATGTATTCATGTAATACATACATACATATTTACCTGTAAAAAAGAACCATCAATTGAATCTAATTGATCTTCAAGCCATTTCTTGCTGCCTTGATAATTTATTTTTCCTCCTCCTGTTAGTAAAAATACAAGATTATATTTTCCTTGAGTTTTTGGATCGGAATATAATAAAGAAAATAATCTAACTAATTCTAGTAGAATTGCAACACCAGATGCATTGGAATCGGCTCCATAAGACAGCTCCTACAATTTATTTATTATTACTATTAATTTCTCAAATATAATGTTATTCATAAAATTACTGGAGCAACCCCAAAACTATCATAATGTGCAACAACAGCAATGGTGTTTGTTTTTTCACTCAAAGTACGACCTGTTAAAACTCCTTGGATTGTGCTGATTTTGACATTATGCTTTATATTTGGATTACCAGGATTTACTGCAATTTGATATCCATTGGCAGCAATAGAATTTACTAAGGCTTCAGCACCTGACTTTGTTTTGTCATTAGCTGTAAAACCACTAGAAAGGTCTTTAATTATTTTATCCAAGTTTGGAGAGTTTTCTGCAAAGTATACAGATATTGTAATTTCTTGAGCTAACATAGCATTTTCTAGTAGAAGAAGGTGCTGTAAAACAATTAATAGCTTTAGTTCAATGGCACTATTAAACTGTCTGACCACTATTGTTACCTGCTTCTCTTCACTTGAAAGTACTGAGAGTTTTTTTGGCAAAACTACTATAAGAGCACCAGCTTTTAAACGGATGTTGTGAAATTGTTCTATTGTTAAGTCTCCTAAACGTGTTATAATACAATGTCTAGATGTACTCCAACTTGAAATCGAACGTGCTTCTAAATTAATAAGAGTGTTTCTACAACCTATTATAATTGAAAATAAATTAAAAGGTTAAGTAACATGAATAGAGCCATTACTGTTCACAACTTACCGTGACCAACTCCATGTAAATCAAAATGCTGCATACGATAAACGGGAAACTCATAAGAAGCACTCACTGGATTCACCGGAGATACTATAATAAATATTGGTAAAACTAGCAATAAATAATAGGGCAAGTAGGTCTTTAAAATTTCATCTGCTTCCTCAAACCACATTATGTTAAATTAAACGTCTATTTAACTTAAAAAAACAACCTTTTCATTGAAACCTACTAAATTCAATTTCAATAATGAGCTCAAATGCTCGAATCCAAGTTCTAGGGTGTACACATGTCAACACATGCTTAGGTAAGCTGTCAAATGTCAATTTGTCAATAATAAATTTTTGCGCAACGCGCACGTGATTCAAATATTGGATTAAAATGTACAGGGTGAGCATTGGTAGACGGAATTGTATTTCTGTAAAAAAATGTGAATTATTTACTAAGCTCTTCGATTAGTTTTCTAGAGAAGAAATAAAATGCAGCACATGGTTTAAATCAGTGGTTTAATTGTATTATTTATTACAATTTAAAAATTAAAAATTGTTAGGCCCACACAATAAAAATATTTTTCAGCAACTTCTTTTAAGATTCACCGACACATTAAATTACATATTTCCTAGCACGTACTTAGTTGTAATTGAAAGATAATATAAAATAAAATAAATACTATAACGTATATAATAGTCATTTTGTGTTTCTTTATTAGAAAGCTCACCATGTATTACGTCATATGAAATCCATGATCTTTGGAGCTACCCCCAAAAGCTTTTATCATCATAAGGTTGTCAGTGCTAAGACTGGTAGGACACGCACCTCCACTCTTTCCTATTCTGAGTTAATTTTTGCATTTCTCTAAAACTAGAACATTCCAGATCCTTAACTATTTGCGAACACTATGCACTATGTTTCTGCTTTTAATATATCCCTGACTAGACCTTCGTGCCTGAGAAGGCATCCTACCAACCTATCTGACCTATTTTTTATTGGCTTCCATAGAGTCCTCTGTTCTCCTATTCTTTCTAATACCTCTTCATTTCTACCCTTCTCTACCCACGGTATCTTTATCATTCGCCTGTAACACCATATTTCGAACGTTTCTTACCTTTTCTTTTCCTCCGCGACCACTGTCCATGTTTCGCACCCGTAAAGTACCGCGCTCCAAACATACACCTTTAACAAACTTTTTCGAATTTCTAAATTAACCGTTCACGAACACAAAAGTGACTTATTTTTTTTGAAGGCGACTCGACCCTAATACGCTATCCTCTGCTTTATATTCCTGCTACTCCTTCTGTCCTGACTTATCTGATTTAGATACTTAAAATCAGCCACTTTTTTTAATTTTGCGACTTTCCCTACTTTTTTTTCCCTTGCATACCAAAATGTTTGTTTGCTTGAAGAAAAGATGATGTCCCCCTTTGACGACAGCATATAAATATCCCTATGTTATGTTCTCAATTCGCCACTATACATATACTTAGTGTACTTTAAGGGAGCCGTGGGTAATCGATATATTGGTTTTATCACATCCAACTTCTTCTTGTATTACTTTATTATATATATGAACAGATGGCTCAATGTATTTGTGCGATTTTTCCTACACCACGTCGTATTTTTTAAATTATGATGCTACTCTTTGATAATTGAGGCATGTAAAAGAATATTCCATGTGGGGATGTTTTGTTCTCATTTCTCGCCACTAGTGGTATAATAATTCAATGTGAATGAAAAATTGTCACCTTTCAATACAGCAAGTATTAGATACTTTTTAATTTTTCTATTTCACGCCTATGAGGATTTTCTTTTCACTGAGTTGTAGAGGAATCATAAATGTTGAATGTTGTGTTAAATTTACTTCTGACGCACTTGGCTTTGCAGTGTCAGAGCAAATGTCTTTATGTTTTTATTTTTTTAATTTACTTAATAATTTGATACATTGCGCAGATGTGAAATAAGAGGGATTCCTTTGGAAATATTTAGACTAGTTGTTGATGCCTTGTTTTGTAGATAAAGAAAATGTTTTTATCATGTATGCTATTTAGTTTCCTGTAATAAAATACATGTATATCAAATCTCATGAATAATAAATAGTAATTAAAGTTCAAGAGTTCACTTATTGTTAGTGAGCATGCAGCGTGAACTCAGGAATAGCTTCGTTTTTCTTTTTTTTTTGTGACGTTCCAAATATAAATTGTTAAAAGTAATCGTGGTAATTAAAAGGCCAATAAAATTTTGTCAATTTTTTATTTTTAAGCGATTAACAAAATTACGATAAAAGAGAAAATGAAGAAAATTTTTAAAAAATGGTGACCATAAAATAATGACGTATAAAAATTGACTTCAATTGCATTCACAAACTAAAAAGATCTGACCGAAATAACGAGATTGCGTTAATTTCTTTAACTGTTATTATAACGTCCTCTAATGTTCAACCTTTCGAGATTGAACATTTATCTCAAATGTAAATGGGACTACCTTTGAGAAATAACCTATCCAAAAAAAAAGATTCATTAAAGTTGGTTAGCAATTGAGGAAGAAATACTATAAACAATCAGAAATAAGCTAGTTTAATATATAATATAATCTTTACAATATTTCTGTTTTACTTTTACTCAACTTCAACTTGTATCTCTATCTTTTTAACATGGAGTCTTGGACTCCTTTCTACTTCACAGTAGGGATGAATAGTTCATAGAAACATAAAAAAACAACAAAAGCAAATTACGAACAATTTTTTGAGTCTACAAATTTCAATTGAATATTCAATGCTATATTTATGATTATTGTAGTATTTTATTTCAAACAATAATAATTATATAAACATAAATACAGATGCAGTATTCCACTTTTAATATTAATTTAATTGATGCTTGAACAGTATCTATTTAATTTTTAAATTAAAAAAGTTACTTTTATGAAAACAAGAGGTCCGGGTCTACGGACTATACTCCCTCTGTCTCCCAATCTAAATACATAAATTACATAAAAATTGTGTCATTATTATTGTGTCAAAATAATCATTTGTTTCAAAAAATAACGCTTGAAGTTGCAAATGTCTATAGATTTTTTGACAGGTCCTTGTACTCAGTTATGCACATTTATAAATAAGTAAAAAAATTGTTATTATATATGTGTACGTGTATTTGTATACGAATGCATGTGCATGTGTACGAGTACTTTACCCTTTAATAAATGAACCCACTAACACATGTGTTTATGTGAATAGATCCTTTCTTTTGAATCTTGACATTAGGTACCGTATGTAATAGTATACGTTACATGTCTTTCTACACATGTAGCATACTAAATAATTTATTTGTTGTGTGTTCATCAACCACCCATCATATTATTAGTAAGACTGCACAAATGTACTGTTAGTTGTCACATCGCCTCGATTCATTATCCTCAGTTTTCGGTTATACGTGGTGTCACTACCCTCAACCAAACTATTTTTGTTATTAAAAGTATAGCGAATAAGTATACGTAGAAATTGCGGTGATGGACAATTTTAGTGATTATTTTAATTCAACTCTTTTGTCTGATGTTCATCAAGACGAAAAGTTCGTTGATACGTGGATTATAGTAGTTTTTTTTATTTTCCTGACCATTGGGATGTGTTTGAATTTGGTAGTTTTCTTGGTACTTTTACAAACCAAACGTAATGGTACGTCTTATTATTAATTTTAGAATTTAGAACGTATTTTTTTTAGAAACTAATTAATCAATAATANAACTTGTTTCAAAAAAGCGTAAACCTGAACAAAATTCAGTTTAAAGATATGAAACAGAAAGTATACCAAAAAAATATCAGTTCAGCCAAATAATACTTAGGCTACTCATCATTCCTCATATTAGAAACTTTTTTCATAAGGTTTGTGAATACTTTTTGGGTGTTTCGTTGAACACTGTGAACTATGCGATATGGCAACGTTGAATTTCTATATTTCCGAATGACAACGAACGTCAAAGTCAAACGACAAATTCAAATAATTTAGAAAAAAACGTTGGTCACGCCTGCGAAATGGATGTTAGTTGGTGATCTAAATGTTTGTAGATTATAGATAAGAGAGTTGGAGTGCATATAATAATAAAATGTTTTTAGTTTTTACGTAGCAAGTCGGTTTTTTCTGTTTACTTTTTATTCCCTTTTTTGAAAAAAGGGAATTAATGATATATAAGTGTAATTGATTAATTTATCAAAGTTTAAAGTTTAAAGTTTACAATGACTTGTCAGAGTATATTCAGTTATGAAACATGGGTTCATGCTACTGCTGGCTCTTTAGTAAGTTGTTTATATATATACATATATATGTATGTCATCTACAGATTCTTATTAGAATAATATTCGATTCAAATCCGGCATTTGCTCTTTTATGCATTTTTTTCTCAAATTCGGAGCTATGCAAATTGGAATATCAAAAATATGTTGTTTTATTATGCGACTTTTATCCATTCATGGGCAACTAACCGTGTCAAAAGATAAGGAAAATCAGAGAATTTTGGGTATATTAGTTTCATATTCGTAATTATTTTTTACTGACCTCTTTTAACACAAGAATGCAAGAATAAATATTGTCAATTAGACAATGGGGTAACATCAAAATTAAGTGTAGGCTGTAAAGTAGAAGTGATCTTCCTAAAGGATAAAGTCGGTTGCACCCTGTCCATTTTCAACGGATCTAATTGTACATACATTTCCCTTACTTACTGTATTGACATGTTAATTTTTAAAGGAACTTTAATGAACAAAGATGCTAAATTTTTCATTCAATTAAAGTTCTTTCACCCAACAAACACATTAATGTTCTTGTTATATGCATTTAAGTACGACGTTTTTAATGATTGTCATTTTAGGAATTCTATCGACGGTTTTGCAACTGGCTGGGATTGACGTAATAACAACGTATGTTGCCGTTATGGAAATATGGGCTTTAAACCATCATTCTTGGTGTTTCTCGGAGAATATATGCCCAATTTTTCTGGGAAGCGAAATACTGTTTAACACTCTCATTCTGTACCTTACTATTTGCATCAACTTTCATGTAATCTCAAAATCAAATTTACACGAATTCGAAATGCAAAACTCTATTAAAAATCCGTTAACTGCCAATAATGACGATGACGATGATAGTAGCAAGAGTTTAATAGGGCGAACGAGCAATCAAAAATCGTACCGGAATATCACCATAAATTATCAGAATAAGAAATCCTCTATTTCCGTAATTTTTCCTTCGGTATTGTTGTGGTTCATTTGTTTATCTATTAGTATTCCTGAATTTAGTTTGTCATCGGCTGTTAAACTTAAAAATCATTTTACAATGTGTACCGTCGTCGATATTTATTTCAACAAGTTAATGCAACATTTGCTGGTCGTATTCAGAATACTGATACCATTACCATTGCTGTTGTTGTTAATGATAACAGTAGCAGCTATGTACTTAAGAAGCAAAAAAGTAGACGATGACACAGGGAAAAATATTTTGGATAAGAAAACGGAAAATATCAAGTCCATTTTGGTGTTTTCGTTTATTTTAAGTGCCATTGGCGTTATCAGTTCCTTTCCCAGGCAGTTTATTTCTGTTATGCATTTAATGAATCAGAAGTTCGAAAATGACAATATCGTTGGTTTTAAAATGGTCCCTTTAGAAAATGTATTTACTTCTTATCTTATTATTACGATAATTGGAATTATTTATTATTCTGCTGGTACTTTTAGGGGTATATTATATGTCGTAATGTTACCGGAAATGAAAAATGTATTGAGATATAAAATAACCTTCTGCAATAATCGCAACAATAATAAAAATTCAATTTAAATAAATTACGAACCCATTTTATTTTATTTTTTATTGTTCGGTAGGTATTTTTCTTGAGTGGTATTGTTTTAGTACCTCGATCCAGTTATGTGCAGATTATCAGGGGCGGATCTACTCAAGGGCTTTTGCGAATGTCACCCAGGGCTCCGTGAATTCAAAACGTCAGCACTCTCCATTGAAAATAATGGACAATATAGTAAAGAAAATAAATATCTTAAATTAAATCCCATCATAAGGTTGGCAACCCTTCGATTAATTTAACTGTATCGAACGAAATCGCTTGATTTCGGTCGGTGTATTTTCTCGCGTATGCGTCTATTACGGGGGACTTCTCGCTGCTTATCACCGTCATTTTGTTTTTTTTTTCTCCCTTGTGTTCCCGTCGTCAAAGCAACAAATTGACTTTATTGTTAGAACTGATTTTAGTGATATCGCCAAATTTAATAAAAATTCTCTATCATCTTCCAAATAATTGGATGAGAAAACTTTCTGAGTTTTAAAGTTTGTTTAAATTGAAGAGTATTCGCTATTACTTGCACAGATATGATATGAGAATATATATTTTCGAAACAATCCTGTGCGAATGGTTTAGGTTGAGAAGCGAACACAACTTTGTACAGGTTTCCAAATATTTTTGTTGTCACATGTTGCAAATTTAAAAATATATCCAAAAGTAGCTTTACTGATAAATCATGCTGTTGTCAATTACGAATATAACGAACAATTATTGTATGCATGTGTCAGATATGCTGAGGTACAGCACAAATTATAAATATTTGAAGCGAGAATTTAGACAATCGTATTGGACTTTAAGACATCTCAGTTTTTAAATTATCTTGTAATTTTGTTTAAATAAAGTTTTTCTGATTTTGAGAAACGGTTTTTAACTTTAAACAAAAATAACTTGTGTTACATTTAGTCGAACCTAGGATAAACATGGCCGCCGTATGCGCGCACCAATCACAGCGATGACCGCCCATGGCCACACTTTTGTTATTAAGTGACTGCCAAAAATATTTGATAGACATAAATGCGCTATTTGACTTAAAGCGTCTTCAGACATTTTATAGTCTATATTTACTATTTTTTTTTTTACATTAAATTGAAGACGTATAGATAGAGATATGCCTCTACAATTCTTCCGGCTTTGAACTGGCCCGTTTGCGTCTTTACAAAATGTCGGGTATTTGTTGTACTCCAAAAAAGCGTAAACCTTAAAGATATGAAACAGAAAGTATACCAAAAAAATATTAGTTCAGCCTAATAATATTTAGGCTACTCATCATTCCTCATATTAGAAACTTTTTTCATAAGGTTTGTGAATACTTTTTGGGTGTTTCGTTGAACACTGTGAACTATGCGATATGGCAACGTTGAATTTCTATATTTCCGAATGACAACGAACGTCAAAGTCAAACGACAAATTCAAATAATTTAGAAAAAAACGTTGGTCACGCCTGCGAAATGGATGTTAGTTGGTGATCTAAATGTTTGTAGATTATAGATAAGACAGTTGGAGTGCATATAATAATAAAATGTTTTTAGTTTTTACGTAGCAAGTCGGTTTTTTCTGTTTACTTTTTATTCCCTTTTTTGAAAAAAGGGAATTAATGATATATAAGTGTAATTGATTAATTTATCAAAGTTTAAAGTTTAAAGTTTACAATGACTTGTCAGAGTATATTCAGTTATGAAACATGGGTTCATGCTACTGCTGGCTCTTTAGTAAGTTGTTAATGTATATATATTACATATATACATACTAGTTTTTTTATCACATACTGTCCTTTCTTAATTTTAGGGGAGTATGATAGCTATGGCGACTTTTTATCCATTGGATACTATTCGTTTTCGACAGCAGTGTAAGACTGGTTTTGTTTTCTTTGAAATGAAAGTTTATTAAGCTACTTATTTTACAGTAGCTGATTCTTCCCTAAAGAATGAGAGTGTTGTTTCCTCATTACTACAAATTCTTCAAAGTGAAGGAATGTAAGCGTTGATCCAGGACTGATCACAAGGAATCAGACATGGTGCATTTTAATAAAATATGATTTTTAGAATTGCTCTCTATCAGGGGTTAAAGCCAGTGTTGATAAGTTTAGGAGTATCAAATTTTGTTTATTTCTACACATTCCATGGTTTGAAAAAGATATTTAAAGAATCAGCAAAAAATGACTTATCATTAAGTTTTGTTGCTGGTGTGATAAATGTGCTATTTACAACTCCTCTTTGGGTTGTAAATAGTCGTTTGAAAGTATGTTTCCTATATATCAGCATCAGCTTTTAATTCAAGTGTAATATGATTTGTTTTGTGTTATAGGTGTCTCATCCCCCGTATTATTCCAATCTTATAGATGGATTGATATATATAGCAAATTCTGAAGGACTAAAGGCACTTTGGTCTGGTTTAGGACCTTCTTTGATTTTAGTTCTCAATCCAGCTTTGCAATTTACAATATATGAAGCATTGAAACGAAAAATATCTGCCAATTCAGCAGGTGCTTATTTTCTAATCGGTGCTTGTGCCAAAGTTATAGCTACAGTATTGACATACCCTTTACAATTAGCACAGACAAGACAAAGGTATGGCAAAGGGAATAAGATTGGAATGGTTGCACTTTTGTTTTCAATTTTAAAACGAAATGGACCACTGGCACTATTCAACGGTTTGGAAGCTAAGCTTACACAAACTGTTTTAACAGCAGCTTTGATGTTTATGTGCTATGAAAAAATTGTTTTTTATGTTTTTCGCATTTTATTAAGAGGCACAAACACCAAAAAATTAGTATAATTGCTTTGCTTGTAGTTCCTGGTGTCAGTATTTTTTCACGTTATTTTATGTGATGTTGTTTTGAATATGTTGGTTCCTTTTTTATGTATGGCTTTAATAGTTTATAATAATAAAGTGGTTACATGCTTGTATTTGTGCCTTTTTTGTGTATAATTTGTTGCTTGAAACATTCAGCTCTATATTTATAATTATCAAATATTTGGATGGATTAATTTAGATAATCATTGTAAATTGTGTTCAACATATGAAGTGAAATGCATGTTATGTGATTTTATAAGTATAAAATAAACAAAATGTGTAGTTTCTAAAATACTAAAAAAGAAAATAAACTGTTTTTTTAATCATGGGGTCAATGTTTTAATTTGATATGTATTTACATTACGAAAATAGCTACAAAAACAGGAAATTTACAAACAATGAATAATTAAAAAGACTACTACTAACATCAGTTTATACCGCTATTAAGGCCTTCATAAAATTGATACGTGTAGTTTATTCAAATGTTAATAGTTGATTAATGCGTTAATTCAATTTTTATTAAAATACTGATCTATCGGAATTGTCTAGAAGTTGACTGATGTATTATATTGCCTTCGTTAGATGTCTCTAGGTACACTAAAAGCGTTTAATTCATTTATATACTGAGTATTCTGCACACGATTCCTTACTGTTTAATTTTTATTTTTAATCATAAAACTGAAAATCAAATGTTTTTGTTTGTTATAATTCGAATAATCAGGCAGTACTTATCATAAGTTTTATTTAATCAGTTGATAAAGCGCTGTGTATTAGAACATTAGTACTAGATTAAATTCGTTTGAAACATACAATTAACTTATTTCGGTGTAATATAAAATATTTAAAATACCCATTAGACTGAAAAACTAGAAATGAAAACAATTGTAAAGAACAGTTATGCATGTGTATATAGGGAAAGATGGCTTATTAATTTATACCACTTTTGCTATGTTATTTAATATTTCTTTCAAAGTAAGTAATATTTATGTTTTGTGATACTTCGAAATATTCGCAGAGATAGGTATTTTACAGTAGCGTTTTAAATTCAAACTAATGATTATTGCTAATAATCTAGTTATTGTGAGCTTCTGAGAGAATAACAATTATGTTTTTAACCAAAAGATGGTGACAGATGTTTTAAAATAAGAAAAATTAAAGAGCTAAGATTTAGGAGCCAGTACACAATAGGCTACTTTCCCCTATTTCTAAACTAGGCGAACTAACAAACAAACACATCTACAATTTGTCACATTTATTTCTATAAGTATATTAATTACCGCGTTACTGAGCATAAAAGATAAGTTACTTTAAATAATACTTTTACTTTTGTTAATCGGTTAGGACAGATGTTATTATTTTTGCCTTAAGTAATGAATATAAAAATGAAAAAAATGTAGTAGGTATATAATTTTACGTCTTGTATGGTTGATGATATATTTTATTTGGTAGTGGCTTGTGATGCTGCAGGATCTGGAGGACGCTCAAGTACCACAGGTTCTCTTACGACAGATAACAACTTGTCCAATTTCATTATTTGTAGTGTTGTTTGATCTAAGTGTTGCATTTTTTTGGGTGGCTTGCAAGGAACTCTTAAATTAGGTGATAATTTGAGAGCCGTTATCATTCCTCTGGAAAAGTTAAATTTGTTACAATTTGTCTATTTCTGAGTTTAAAAAAAAAGGAAAGACCTTCTGTTAGCTGTAAGATTAGTCAAGCTTCTGTAGTGATAAATCTGTGTCTATATATAATCAAAGGATTTCATTATAATATAATAGTATATTTAGTCATTATAATAACAAAACAACAAGTTTATGTAATAAGAACGTTTACTTTAAGTTTTTGTCTAATGCATGAAAAACTTCATTAGCAGCAAATACCCCCTAGATGGCGATATAATGCCTGTACGTGGGCATTATAATGCAACGAACTGTACACCATTTCACATTACCTAATATGTTATCTTTCCTTATCTGATAAAATTCCAGCAAAAGTAGAAGACAATTGTGAATTTCACTATTTTATTAATTTTATTTAACAGTACCTATTGTTTCGCTGCATGTTTGTTTTTCAGTTTTATAGTGAGCTTAAATTAACTGGCTTATATTCGATTTGGAGTTTACCTATGTTGACCTAAGTTTATCTGAATCTTCCTGGGATTATATATACAAAAGCTTGGGCTGAAATGTATCATATACCAAAAATAATCTTTCACTATTCTGCTGTCTTCATTTCATCTACCTCATCTACTCCTCCCCAATCATCCTCCAATCTACTCTGCCATTCCTAAACTAACGCGAAAGAGCCCCTTCCTCTCTAGCTTCCGGCTTTGCCCTAGAGCCCACCAACATTAGTTGCTGAAGCAAATGAACTATATAAAAGTTTTTCTGTATAGTTTAAGTTTACTTTAAAATTTCTGACATGTTAGGGGAAATTAATGAAATAGTGAAATTCACAAGTACCTGTCTTATTTTGTTGTCGTATTAATATTACCTTTGGGTAACAGCGATATACTTACTTTTCGTCTCCTACCAATATAATCGGGAAGCGCTGATTAAAACGAATCCTAGTGAGTTTATTTTTCTTTTTGGAAACAACAGCTTGAATACATATAGGTTTGTATTTGCTGATGTTTAGGTCGAACACCGACAGTTTTCCATCAATCGTACCAGCGGCTAGAACAGTTGAGGAGTACGGTGCCCATTTTACGTCACCAACAAAGGCCCCCAAGTCAAATACGTACAGGGGTTCACTTGCAATTAAAAGAAGCTTTATAAGTATTTGTACCTAATAGAAAATCGCACATGTAATATTAAAATTTTTTAACCACCTCTCAAAAGTTTTAAATTGTAATTAGTAGATGTTCTATGTCCTATTCTTAACTGGTCACACGGATACAGTATTTTGATACGAGGAAGCAACCCATATGTATCTGATTGCTTATTAACTTGCATTGATTGAAAATTACCAGAAAGAACTAATTGTAAACAAATTAAAACGAAAAGATAATATCATTGGTAGGGAGCTGAAGTTGTTTGTATATATAAGGTCCATAGATAGGGCCATCGAGCGGCATGGCCTAGAGGTCTAGACCGTTGCTTAGCATTCGGGAGGACGCCGGTTCGATTCCGGGTCCGTCTGCCTTGGTCCAAGTTTTTCTGTGGTTTCCTTGGATCACTTAGGCAAATGCTGAGGCAGCAATATTCCACAGATAATCTTTCACTCTCTTCTGTCTTCATTTCGTCCGTCTCATCTTTCTCACCCGAACCACAACCCACCCATTCCCACGATTCCTGAAAGCAGGCTGAAGAGGGCCTTCCGCCCTACCTTCCGGCATAGTCCGGAGGGACTGCCCGCCCACCAGCATTACTGGCTGGTGGGAATGAAACACCCAAAAGTTTTTTTTTTTTTAGGCCATCGATGAAAATTTTATCAGTCAACGGAGACTACTCATTAGTTTTTGTAATAGATACATGAAAGCGACTGGAAAGTGTTTTCTGTTACTGTGTTATTGTAATCATACATCTCCTTTGTCTCTGCTATTGTTTCATGTACAGCCAATCAGAAGCACCATTTAAGGCATAGAGGGAAAAAGGGGTGAGATTTACACAGCTGCGTGGGGCATACTCTATTCTGTTATCTTTATGATTGCACTACTACTAGTAACACAGTGAACATAGTAGCAACCGCGTTGTATTTCTTTCATGTTTTTGTACTTATATTTGTTTGTTATTTGTTAGATTAGATTAATTGTAATTGACAACATTTATGTTTGCAGCCAGCCTTTCTCTTTGCTCGTTTAAGGTTGCAGGCTTGGAGTACGTATGTATGTAGACAGTCGAAGTCATTAGAAGTAGGTTAATGTGTCAGTGTCACAGGTCAGTGCGGAATAGTATTATTGCATTGGCCAGTGCGTCAGTTTCTAGACAAACATTTTCCTAGGTGCTGAAATGGATGCACGGGTCTTGTACCATGGCCGACGCGTTCCGTTTGACTTCTTTGCATGGGGTGTATGAAACAGAGCGTGTATCAAATACCTGCGCAGAACGTTAAGGATTTGCACGACCGTGCATGATCGCTGCAAATGAAGTACGTCAATGCCAGTCGTTTTTGCGCGACTCAGACCCTTTCTTAGAGTTGTCAAAAGTAATTATCGTGATATATTGTACTTACTGCCTATTATCTTCCCATATTTTTACTCTCCAGTCGGCACTTCCTGATACGAAAATGTTGCTATTAAAGTAATTGTAGTCCATGCGGTACACGGCCAAGGAATGTGCGCGATAGGTGAAAAGATAGGTAGCACTGTATGAAGTGCTACATTTATAAATAAGACCTTCTTCAGTACCCACCAAGAAAACATCACGATTTGACGGATGAAATTTAATACAAGAAGGCGTGCCTAAATTAGAAGAAATGCTTAATTAATACAATGCAAAATGAGACTAAAACAAACAAAACTTTTGGTTTTTTAATTATCAGTGGTTAAAGCTTAGAAGGCAATTCATTAATTCCTTCTTTTTTTTTTTAATGAACTTTGAGGTTTATGAGACATGTCTAGTTGGTAATTGGTTGAAATTCATTTCTTCAGTAGTCAAATTTCAACTATTTTGTTTTTTTGTAATTCGGAAGTGTTTTTCTTACTTTTTAAAATAACTTGTGTTCCATCAGGGCCCCTTAAGGGTTCCTTATCCATACACAGAGTTATTATTGTGGTCACGGACATTTCTGTTTGAAGAAGGATCCAATGATTGACATTTCCATCGGCACCAATAGAGTAATAATTGAGCTCACCGTCTGGTAAATCTGGTCTCCAGGTAACCTAGTAAAGTACTATTCATTAAATATTAACCAAAATACTCATTTATACTATTTATTCATGATTTGGCTTGAAGCAGTGTAAAGAGTGAAATTTTGCGTTACTTTGAAAATTGATTATTAATTAGCCGGTATTATGAATTATTTCCTTCGATATTGTAAAAACTAGTGTCCGACCGAAAGTTCGGTTTCGGTTTCGGTCGAGTTTCGGCAAAAAAACGAGTTTCGGTTTAGTTTCGGTTTCGGCGGCGAACCTGCCGAAACTACGACCGAAACCGAAACTGCGTTGGGGAGTTCTCGCGCTCTGCTCGGTCATGTTCGGCGCGTTAAATTCCATCCAAGCGAAGTATTTTAAGTATTTTTAAGGCGCAATTAAAGTATTTCCTTAAATGAGGGGTTGTTATGTTGATTTTGATTTGATTATCAATAAGTGAAAATGTCAAAGACTGCAGAGCTATGTGATTTAAAGATAAAAAATAAAACTGACTGATTATAATAACGTTTTCTTTATTTTTCTCTCAAAACATGATCCTTATAAGGAAGTTTCGGTTTCGGTTTCGGCCGAAACTGAGACCGTTGCCGAAATTCGGTTTCCGTTTCGGTTTCGGTCGTAAAAACCAGTTTCGGTCGGACACTAGTAAAAACACATTTTCAACAAAATACAATACATGTCTTCTTACGACGCCCTTTCATATCATACAAACTAAAATTGGCTTGAATCACTTTAAAAAGCAAAATTTTGCTCATCCAAATTTCGGAAATGGATAAAGGAGCTGAAAGTATGAATATGTTCTTCGATTTTCCCGAAACACATTTTTGCCATTTCTTTTGGTTTTGAAAAACACATTTTCACCAAAACACAATGCGTGTCACATTATGACGCCTTGTCGCGCTTTTTTTATATCATACAAAATTAAAATTGATTTGAACACAGTGGTGGATCTTGAACATTTGCAGCTCCATGCATAAAATCTTTTGGGGGTTCCTAAATAAATAAATTAAAAGTCAAACTATATAGTTCCTAAATAACCCGTGATCGTAAAATTTTTACAAGAAATATATGAGTGGAATGTAGGACCACTTGCTGGGCGCCATGAGCTCGACAAAGTGTCTAATTTACGTCACTTTGGATTCGCTTCTGTAAATTTAAAGACGTTCAAACTGAAAACGAGTATACTGCCGTCTGTTTTAAATAGTGAGAACGGGCTGTTACTGACTGCTGCTAAATTGGTACCGAAGTTAGAAATTCTCCATTAATGAGGAAGTAATTTTCTTTTACCGTAAGAACCGAAAATCTCCCCCCCCCATCATTGTAAACAACCGCCCAATCAGATGAAGCCATTCCGTCACATACCTCGGCGTCATCTTTAACAGAAAGTTCACTTGACCAAAATACATCCCAGCCACACGTTCCAAGGTCCTATACACTTTCATCTCCCTTAAACCCTTGCGTTCAACGCAATAATTAAGAGCATCTGCTCCCACGTCATTCCCATCTGGTGCTGTACCCATCCTCACCACCTAATTCTTCGTTTCTCACTCGACTACCCCTGGTTTGTCAGAAACGCCTAAATTCTGAAAGAAATTGGTCTACCTTAACTCCCCGAGGTTGCAATCAAATTCGCGGCAAATCTCCGGATCTCAGCGCCAGGTCACCCAAACTCGTCCATCTCGACACTTTCCAACTTCGTCCATTAAACAAACGACTGTTTCAGAAGGCCTTGTCACCTTCTACTCTGAGCTGCTTCCATTCCCGCGCATTTCCAGTTCCGCTTCTTTAGCGTGAGTGCTCACCCAATTTTTCCGAGGTAGGCCACCGATTTCAATTTCATTCACCCTTCCCCCCTAAATTATTCCTCTCCTACACTCAAACTCCTTCCCGGTCTCAACCTTTTCCACAGTACCTTCTCTGGGAGTGGCATTTAAAATTTTATTTACCCTCGACCTCAATACTCTATAACGTTGTATTTCACGGTCTAGCACAACAAGGTTCACTTCAGTTATAAAATATCAGAGTTTAATCTAAGTATATATATCATCAAACAGGAATATGTTTTTTCCTGAAATTTGAAAGAAAAACTTACATCCCAAACTATTCCACGGTGTTTCTGAGTAACTTCGTCGCTTTTGTAGGCTGGCGTTTTACAAGACGCCTGTATGTTGTACACTATCGTATTCCCGTCGTACAATCCGATGACTATCATGTAAGGATGGTCAGGATGATTGTCCACCGTCATAACGGCCGACTGGGTTTGGCATATGTATTCAGGATATGATGGATTTTTGAGACTGTACAAGCACAAATAGCCCGTGTCTAGTGGTTTCATATGGTCGACTATTGAAATTAAATAAGTTTTTCAACAATAAAAAAAAAAAAAACTAATGAGCTTATTTATTATTTTTAAAGAAGTGGTTTTGAAGTGCTTTACTGAATCAAGTTATTGTTACGTACAATATCCCAAAGATGCCGCAACTAGATCATAATACCATGGACTCCACTGTAAGTCAGTAACTGAATGCTTTCGAGTTTTCTCATAAGTAAATTTCCACAACGGTAGTAGAGTTCCTTCTTCTTCTCTGTATTGATCTGATGGATCATCCCAATATTTATAATCTGAAACAAACAACCGTGTATGTATTTATCTGTGCCACAACAGAGAATACCATTTAAGAAGAGAATCTTGATAATTGTTTTAAGGGATGCCTGTCATTTTTAGTACTTGCCTCTCGTGATATTAAAAAACGTTATCTTTCGCCTGAATAAGATTTAGTATCAAAAGCTATACTTTTTAAGTTAGAAAAATTAAAAAACATGCGTTAGAAAACGTTGATAGTTTATGCGTCAAAAAATACTCAGGAAATGTGCTCTTTTCCAGTGTGGTGTATTCATTTACCGAAAAACAGAAGTTTGGGTTTATGAAATAATGTTACAAATAAGCACAGATGTGATATAATCAATATATCGATTACCGACGGCTCTTGCATAGTTCGCAAGGCAAGCTAAGAGTAACCAAGAATAAGAGTTAAGAATAGAAGATAGGGATATTTAATTTATCAAAGAGGGGCAACGTCTCGATCATCATCATAAATTAATATAATGTAGCGAGCACGAGCGTGTTTGTGTGCGATCGGGCATACGTGTGTGTGAGAGGCTTATCGATTCGCCGACTAGCCGCGGGCGCCTTTCTTCATGTGCGGCGTATTTGTAAATGTGTGTGTCGAATCTGCTTTCTGGGAAAGCAATTAAACAGTTCAAAGAAAAAGAAACTTTTCCGGACGACTCGAGAAGGTTCCCCAAGGTAAACAAAAGAGTATTTAAAGGAAGAGACGATCGCCGAGAGCAGAGTAGAAATAAATTGACCGTTGCAGAAGTGAATCAAGAAATAAATAGTACAGTGAATAGTGACAGTAGTGTAAATAAATAGAATAATTACCTAAGTTCAGTAATAATTTAATAGTGTATTTAAGTTCAATAATAATAATCAATGTAAATAAATAGTTTTCGTCTTAGAAGTTAAATTTTGTTAAGCCCACGAACATCACAATAAGTACAATAAATGCAATTTAAAGCTTTTGAAGGGTGTTACGCTTAGTTTAAGAGATTTTGAGAGTTCCGTTACTTTAGGACAGTTTCTAATATTTACCTTTATTAATTTCGTCATTTATATTTTGATTAATCATCCTCTCCAAGGTTTTCCAACATTGGGCCACCCGCGCCTGAACAGCTTCGCTGAGTTGCGCTCTTCCGCCGCTTTTTTTCGGTGGCGGAGGTGCGTGTTTTGTGATCGGCGCTTTCTGGGCTTCTCTAGCTAATCTTTCCAGCTCCAATTCTGCTTGTTGTCGATTGTAATCCGTTAGATAGTCATCGTATATGATCCATTGTAAAACGTTTGAAGAAAAGTTCTCTTTTGGTGGCGGAATGGTTTGAGTTTCTTGTGACTAGGCATTTGGTAATGAAATGAGTTGATTTCATGGGTGAAGAGTTCTGTTATGGTAGGAAAAAGTTTTTCGATTTGTCAGGCAATTAAATTAAAGTGAGAAAGTAGACATATGCCAGACGATGAAAAGTAAAGTTAAAAGAAAAAATGTATAGATGTACACGGTACCGACAAAACCCGATTTCAGGTTGAACTACTTTTACCAAGGCTACATTTCTTTTTGTCCAAGAAGGAGTTTTTTGAGAACTGATTAATTTTATATTTATTTCAAAAAACTGTGTTGAATTGAATGCGCCAAAATAATTTGAGTTTAGAAATAATTGAGTACACTTTTAATGTTCTACAACTATATTAAAGTAGCCAGTTTGTTGTCTCCGTATATACCGCAATTATTTTTTTAAAGATATCCTAGTTGCATAGCATCTAGAATTTTTATTTTATATTGCTAGTTAACGGCATATTAGAAACAGAAACACGAATAAAAAGGGGCCGAGATAGATCTACATTAGATTGCTGTTTACATCAATCGGATGTTATAATTTTAGGCAAATACGAATATTGGCTTGGCATAGAAAAGCCAAAAGCTTGGAAGTATATGTCCAATCAATCATCGGACTGACGGCTCTATAATGATGGTGTTTATGATGATGATTGTTAGTGATAGCCGAGATGCTATATTATAACTAAGAGGTTTGATTAACATTATTTACAAAAAATAAGGTGATAATATGACTTTAAATGAGTTTAATTTATGTCTTGATAAAAAAATTTGATTGAAGGAATTGGAAGATATTATGAGGATGTACTTTAAAGGGACGCAAGAGGAAATCATAAGGGTCTAATGGGAAGTCAATTTCGAAAACGGTTAAACAATATGTGAAAATGGGAGAGTTCACAACTAAACTAGAATATCAAAAGTAAAATTCAAGGACATCCTTTTAAAAATGAACGATTTGTTTACAAAGCTTTCACGATAATTTAGAACGTTAGTGTAGCAAAACTGCCAAGTTTATACGTACTCGCGTTGGAAGATTGTACGTTTGAGCAGCTCTGTCACTATAATTAAATTGGTTTGTTAGTTTTTTCGGTTTGGACGGTTTTCCTTCTTCGTCGTCTTCAGCGTCCCCTTTAGCTTCTGCTTCTGCAGGTGGCGCTGCTTCTGCTGGTTGCCCTTCTTCTCCTCCTTCTGCGCCCTCTTCACCTTTTTCTCCTTCTTCGTCTTCAGGTTTTGCTTCGGCTGGCACTTCTGCTGGTTTCGGTTCTCCTTCTTCCAGTTTTTGTTCTCCCTCTTCCACCTCTACTTCTTCTTTTTCCTCTTCATCTTCAGCGGCTGCCGAAGAAAGGAACATGCTAAGTTCGTACAACTTTGCTTACATTTTCTTATTTCTTACGCAAGCCTGTATCTCCTGCCAACTGAGCTAGCCCTTCCGGAGAAAGGCGGTGCATTAGGGTTCCTTTTATATCGAGAGCCACAACATAGTTGCTGGGTGGATGTAATGGTATAAAACTTCCTTCTGCAAAGCTCCATTCAACTAATCCATCAGGTTTTAGAGGATTGTGAGTCAAGAGGATTCGAGCATGAGGTTCTTTCATTTCCTTTGGAATTTATCAACGTTATTATAATTTCTATTCTTTTATACACAATTTTCGGAACGAATTATGCATTATTTTGTTTAATTTTTGATTCTTTGCATTTAGGGTTGAAAGTTAAGGACTGAACTAAGTTTTTTCTTTGAAATGACTCAAAATGTACAATAAAAAATTGGGGGAAGGTTCCTTCTTCCACAGTAATCTAAATTATTCTACCTGACCTTACTTAAAACACAAACTAATACAGCTTTTACCTAACTTATAGGTTAGATAGGGTAGGCTATGGGTCTGGGGGGCTGTTCCTACCTCCTTTTATAGGTGAGACTCCAAAATGCTCCAAATATAGTATTTGTTGCCATAGTTTTGTTTTTTTTGAAGAACTTTTTCAAATAAAAAATTATGCTTTCGAAAATAGCGTAATACGGAATTAAGATTTACTTTCACAAATTTTCATAGTCTTAATTACGATTTATTTTGATAAATAATTTATTAAAAAGGTATAGCGAATTGTTAATTTCACTACTAGCCATTGAATGTTTTGATCTTTCACCCTTAAAAAAATTCTGGTTACGTATCTGAAACCTTACTGAGATATATTAGCATATTATCAAATTTTAAAAGAAGTATGAGTTTGATGTGCAATAGTTATGTATATGAATATTGTGTATATGACTTTTACACTATAAATAAGTGTAGAACTAGAAGTAAAGTAATATTTCTAATAACAGATATCATAATTATAGAGCGATATGTTGAAGTGTAACCTCCACTTGCTTATTAATATCAATATTGTATTTAATTCATAAAGAATCGTTTTCGAAACCTACCCAATCAGCAAGTTCTAGTTGATCCTTTGGCTTAAGGAGCTGCTTAGACTTTTTCCACTCTTCGAATTCATCGTCCTGACTTTTCTTTTTCTGTTAATACAATTTACAAATAATTCTCAGGAATATATTCATCTAATTACAACACATTACCTTTGGCATTTCTTTTTATATTACACTAACTGTCGCAAATAAGGCGTCAAAGTATTTTAAAGGTATAAAAAAGAAATATGAAAATATTCTTTGACAATTCTAAATTTATTTGTTACCAAGGTAACCTTATGCTAGAATATTAATCAATCAATCAACTTTTTTGTTTGTAATGCATTTAATCTTTAAAGACTACTAACAACAATTGAGGTGTACCTAAATTGGCATTGTTAGCATAATTTTGGGTAAATACTGGGAAAAACTAAATAAAGTCCTTTGCGTAAGAAAATGTAATGTCCAAGCTATGCATCCTGCCAGGACTGTGTCATGCTCGTATTGATTTTCTTGTTCAGCTAAAATGGCTTCAGTTCCCACTTTTGATAACACGATGTCGACACCTGGTTGCAAGCAAATTATTTACAAGTCCCATTGAACGATTAATTTTTTAAGTGATTCCGAAACATTGAAGCAAAGTAAAAGATGTAAATTAATGCTATAAGTAGCTTTTAGTTAGTGTGATGAATATTGCTGTAGTTTGGTGTAGGTGTCGGTATATTACATAAAATTACTTTTCGAAATGGAAGATAGTGGTATTGATTCGGGAGACCATAATTTAGACATAGATTTAAAATCTAAGTCAACTAGAAATGAACGTTTAATATCGGTAAGTTAATAAATTATTTTATGCTTGTGATAAATTTTTGCGGAAAAAACTCCAACTGTTATTATTCAAACATTTTTGAAAGAAATAAGGATAATGTGATGGAAGTATATATACATATGTAGTCACATTTTAGTAGGTATAGTAATATATTTGGTTAAGTTTTTGTCATACAACATTACGATAGTTGAGTATAAATGTTGAACATGTTCAACTTAATTAATTGTTAAGTTCCAAATTTTAAAAAGTATGCTCTTGGTTTTGAATTTTTATGTTGTCATATGGTCGATTATTGACATTGGTATTTAGTTTTCAGGGTAATTTGCAAGATATACAAAATGATTTTTTAAAAGTATTTAAAAACAAAATGCAAATACTGTTTTGATTTGTTATTTTAAATGTAAAATTCAAAATAGATTTCCCTTTTGTATTTTAAGTACTGAATGCAAAATACGTATTTTCAAAACACCTTTTT
>NW_020439469.1:2001595-2002201 GCF_000699045.2 Agrilus planipennis | reverse complement strand
AATGCTAAATGCAAAATACGTATTTTCAAAATACTTTTTTCAAATAAATACCTTTTTGTAGTACCTATTTAATTTTTTGCATTCACTTAATTATAAAATATTTTTTAAGAAAACCTTACAGGCATTTTCTTATTTTTAAATACTGGAGTTTTTCTAGACTAATGGTGGTGTTTGCAATATATCACCAGGTGCGAAGATTGAGTATGATTCATATTTTTCTGGTTGAAGCGAATGAGATATAGTTTTTCTTTCTTTATGTTATAGTTTCTTCAGTTCAGCAACAAATAATTTCTTCTACATGCTTCCTTATTTACCTTTGTCACCCGTTTTAATTGGAAAAAAGACACTGATGCCAAAATTGTTTATTTACCGTGAAAGATCAGAGCAAGAATAGGGTTTCAAATAATTTTATTGATGTAAAATCAACATCAATAATTTTATATCAAAATATTTACAACCCCATTTTGTTTCCTATCTTTTACACTTTATAATAAGAGAAAAAAATGAAATCCACAGTTTCTTTAGCTTTAGGTTCACCTAATAAGTGAAGTTGTTCGAATCATTTTCTAAGAATTTTGGATTATAGACATTTACTAGCACACCACA
>NW_020439469.1:1970972-2000742 GCF_000699045.2 Agrilus planipennis | reverse complement strand
GATTTGTTATTTCAAATGTAAAATACAAAATAGATTTTCCTTTTGTATTTTAAATTCTAAATGCAAAATACGTATTTTCAAATAAATAATTTTTTTGTAGTACCTATTTAATTCTGTACATTCACATAAGTATAAAATATTTTTTAAGAAAACCTTGCAGACATTTGCTCATTTTTTAAATGTTGCAGTTTTTCTACACTAATAGTGGTGTTAGCACTATATCACCAAATGCGAAGATTGAGTATGATTAATATTTTTATTTTTGAAGTGATTGAGATATAGTTTTTCTATCTTGTTCTTCTATATGCTTCCTTATTTGTCTTTGTCACCCGTTTTAATAGGAAAAAAGACACTAATAGCGAAATAGTTTGTTTAGCGTGAAAGATCAGAGCCACAATAGAGTTGCAAATATTTTTATTGATGTAAAATCTACATCAATCATTTTATATCAAAATATTTACAACCCATTGTGTTTCTGGTCTTTTACATATTGTAATAAGAGGAAAAATGGAATCCATACATTCTTTATCTTTGGGTTCATCTAATAAGTGATGTTTTTCGAATCGTTTTCTAAGAATTTTGGATTATACGCATTTATTAGCACACCGTAATATTTTACAATTTTGTATATAGGTACATTTTAAATGCAAGTATTTCAAATCAATCACATCTCTGGTTATTTGTAATTCATGCCACGTGTTTTGTAACCTATTTAACAGTAAATGCCTTTTTTTCAACCAGATGGCATCTTATACAAGTTTATTTATTTCGGAATATTCTCATTATCAATTCATCTCCTTTTAAAATATGTAAAGGCCGTAAAGCGCGTTTGTTTATTTATAAAATAAGAACTTATTTTTTTCTCAATTATTGATCGGCTTTTTTAGACTTGTTTCTAAGTCTTAGTTGGTGATACAATGAGAGCCCGGATCTACCTAATAACAATTAGTGGCCCATGAACATAAATACGCTGGGGGGGGGCACCTGTTGAACCAGGAAAATTTAGTGTTTTAGAACATTTGCACAAAATACTATACTTAAACAAACGTTTTCAAAACCAAAAAAAAGTTTCTTGAGGTCCTAGCTGTTCGATGATTATATTTTTAGAAATTTTCGAATGGATTTTTAATCGTTTTTGTCAATGATTTGGGTTATTTCTGTCTCTCAAGGTGGTTTACTTTGAATAAGTACGGGACAGTTCGTAGGACAGTGTTTAGGTGGGATAAATAAAAGTGAGGAATAAATAAAATTATTGGGATGATGATATCAGAGGATACGGTGTAGCGAAAAAGTGGAAGTAAGGATATAAAAAAGGTACTGCTTTCGCATAAAGGTGCTGAGGGGCTTCCATGATCCCCGCACACGCATTCCGACTCGTCCTTCATTTAGCGATTTCAGACAACAGGAATTCCGTTCCGTCCAAAAAAGATTCTTCTGTAATTACCGAACACTTCCGTTCGAGGCTATTTTTGAAAATTAAAAAAAAGTTTCAACGGGAATAACTTAAAACAAGAAAGGAAATCTAAGGATTTCATTTAGTTGACTCGTTTCAATGATCTGATGTAAAGGGAAGGATTAAAATGATTTCAATATTTATTCGGTGAATCCGTGATACAATTTTATAATTATGTTGATATTTTGTTATGTTCAAAATACAATGTTTTGTCTGAATAAAGTGTGTAATAGTTATTAATGATTTACAATGATGGTGTAGGTTATCTTTTGTATAATAATAATGACATTAAAAACTTCAGTCAATAATAAATATAAGAAATTGTGACATGTTGTATATGAACTTCAGTATATCACATTCGGTTTTGATTACTTTTGTCAGAACCATTTCCGCGTATCAAAAGTCACAAGGATCTCACACTAGAATTTTTAGAAAAGGAAATGCGAGAAAATACATGAAATCTACTTCTGAGAGCTACGCAATGAAAGTAGAATCGTTAATTCTATTAAGTATACTTTCTTCGTAAAATAGGTACATCTTCATTTTATATTCTCACATAAACTATAATCAACTAGTTAGTATAGTTTCTTCGTAAAATAAGTACATCTTTATTTTATCTTCTAACATAAAATATAATCAACTAGTTAGTATAGTTTCTTCGTAAAATAAGTACATCTTTATTTTATCTTCTAACATAAAATGCAATCAACTACAAATAGGTGATAATGTAAAAACTGTTCATAGAATCGAGAGCTTCTGACAAATAAAAAATTGCAAGGGATTAATTATTGGAAGTTAATTAACTCTTTATTGTTGTATGAAGAAGAGTTGTTTTTAATTTTAACTTATGTGATATAGCAGTAAAAATGTAGGGATGAGTTACAGACATAGAAGAGTGATACTTAGTTTGTATAAAGAGCAACAGACAGTTATAGAGATGGGGCTGCAAGGATGAACACTATCACTTTTTAATCTATACATCGAAGATTGATCAATATCATTAAAGACACTGCAATTGTGGGGATAGATATACAGGGACAAAAGATTAGTATGCTTAGATTTGCAGATGATATAGCAGTATTAGCATCTAGCAAGGAGGATTTAGAGATGACTTTAAATAAAATGGAAGCGATATTGACAAAACAGTATGTATGAAAATAAATAAAAGTAAAACAAAAACACTCGTATGCAAGGGAAAAATTACAAGAAGTGACTGATTTTAGGTATGTAGGAAGTAAGATAAGTCAGGGCTAAAGGAGTAGTGGGGATGTAAAGCAGAGAATAGTGCAGGGTCGAGTCGCACATGATTAATTTAGAAATTCGAAAAAGATTGTTATAGGTGTACGTTTGGAGCGGGGAGCTTTATAATAAAAAATAAAAGAGATAGGTTGGTAGGACACCTTCTCAGGCATGAAGGTCTAGTCAGGTACATATTAGGCATATTGAGGCAGAAACGGGAGTTAGGAGGAGTAGAGGTAGACACAGATTAGATTACTGTTCGCAAATAGTTGAGGATGTGGCCTGTTCTAGTTTTAGGGAAATGCGAAGATTTGCTCAGGATGGGAAAGAGTGGATGTGCATGTTCAACAAGTCTTTGGGCTCACGACCTTATGATGATGATAGCTGTATTAGCATTTAGCAAAGATGAGTTAGACTTAGTTTTAAATAAAATGGAAGCGGCATTGAAAGATGAGTAGGGAAAAAAATAGGAGACGAAAAACTATAGAAAGTTGTTGATTTTTGATATTTAGGGAGTCAGATTACACAAAAAGAAGTCATTTTTATGGTTCCATATATCCTTATAGGATCACTTTGTTGACCGTCTGTCGAGACCCTTTTTCTCAGGAACGTGTGGAAGTGTCAAGTTGAAATTAGTATCAAATAATTAGGTCTGTAATCCCTTGGAGCTGTGAAAAAATCAAAGTTCTAAACCAACGGAATTTTTACGCCGCATATTTTAATAATTANGGTATTGAAAGATGAGTATAGTACGAAAACTAAAAAAAATAAATAAAAGAAAAATATTAGTAGGTATGTAAGAGATGAAAAAGTAGGATTATAACTAATATCAAAATAGGAGATGAAAAACTAGAGGAAGTTGCAGTTTTGTGGTATTTAGGGAGTCAGATTACACAAAAATAAGTCATTATTAAGGTTCCATATCCCTACAGGATCACTTTGTTGACAGTTTGTCGAGACCTTTTTTCTCAGGAACGCGTGAAAGTATCAAGTCGATATTGGTATCAAACAATCTGGTATGTAATCCCTTTTTTTTTTCGTATGTGTGTGAATCCTGGACTGTATGTGCCGCGGAAAAGAAAAAGTTAGAAACGTTTGAGATATGTGTTAGAGGAAGATGCTAGAAATACCGTGGATATAAAAGGTTAGAAATGAGGAGGTAAGGAGAATGAGTAAGAGAATAGAGAGCGTTATGGAAGCCAATATGAAACAGGTTATACTTGAGACGATCAAAATTGACATAGTCTGCAATGTTCTGACTGGACGTATCTTCTTTCTTATTTCCACTTGGGACTGCAGTCATTTGGTGCGTTTTGAACATGCCTTTGTTAAGTTAGGAAATGCTTCATGAGTAGTATAGACAAACTGAAAAGAGATAACTGAATAACAGTAAACGGTGCAGCGGTTAGAGGTTGTTTACGTATGCAAAAGATCAGGTCGACCTGGTTGGAATTACGAGTATATCTGTTTAAACAAGTGTCTTTGCTTTTCTAATATCCTGAAATTTTTGAATTCTTTTTAAAGTCCAACATGCTCAAATTCTGCTTGTCCTCAACACTTTCTATTACACATCATTTGGTATAATGTTATTCCATTTTCTTTATTAGCGTCCGCTGCAATTCCTACCTGACATCTCTGTTCTATGTTTACGATATTCTCTGTGACGTCTGTTATGAGTAAATGTAGACGTTCTGTCAGGGATCATCCTAGTCTATTGAGTAAGCTGAAAGAAGAAATTAATGCGACAGACAGACACAAAGGGCTGGTTAGAAACATATTAGAAGCAGAAACAGGATTTAAGAATCCTATATTAGATTACTGTTCTCAGATAATTAGATATGTACCCAAGTTCCTCTAGTTTTTGAGAAACAGATGAATGGCAAAATGCCCAACCAGTCATACCCAATCTTTATGCTGGAGACCTTACGTTGATGACTGGTTTATAATATTATTTACTTATCATATCCCAAAAGGCTAGGTACAGATTCTTCATTGAATGAAAATTTGTGTTTAAAACTTTTACGAAAACGTTTTTTATTATGTATACTGAGCAGCATTAGTTGGGATTGGGGAGGAGGTCGAATTTTGTTAAAAATGTTGATTCAACCAGAACATTTTTTGGGACAGCAAAAATGGTTAGTAATTATAACGGAAAAAAGACTTGTAAGTAATTCACGGTAAAAATTGCAAGTAACAGTAAGTCAAATTCACTAAAAATGCCAATTCTGGTATTGGCTGATTGACATCAAAATTTGGGGGGGGCTGTCACAACCCTCCACGCTCCTGCCTAGGTACACCCCTGGTTTATATTGAATACTGTAAATAGGTTTTTATACTCCTTCATAATTATTTATTCATTATATCACCAGAGTCTAAGTGTACAGACAAAATTTTTTGACAGTACTGTACACTTTAAAAACACGAAAAGTAAATTTTACCTCATTTTTGGTAAAGCTAGTTCAAAATTAAATAGAACATCCAGGTAATTGTAATTTAAAGTTGGATAGATGTTTAATATGGAAGCGAATGATTCAGAAAATTGCAATCAGTTAAATTTACAGAACAGTGATAGTTCGAGCGCAGGAAGCGATGGTCGATCTCCTCCAAGAAATTATCAGCCGCCCACCACTCGTCAGCTTCAGAGAAAATTGGAGTCCAGGATAGAACACGCCCGAAGGTTGCACCACGAGTTTAATAATGCTGCACCCGGATTATTACCTATTCAAAGATTATCAATTCCGGGAACGAGGGATCACAGGCCATTGGTTCAATGGGATTCTGATGACAGGTTTGAACCTTTGTATAACGTCTAATTTGTTGCGTGATGTGACGATGTAAAAAAAATATTACAATCGTCGGTGTACTGCTGTACCACATAGAAAAACTTCTCGAAGGACCAGTGCACTCGATGGTAAAAAAACACACACAAAAATAAAAATAACTATATTTAACTTGCTACAAGTGCACACTATAGGGTTACGGATAACTTGTAAAATATTGATTGTTTGATTTGTGTCGATTGATAATGTTCTATGATGATATCGATTATGTTGATTAATGATCTATTGATTATTATGTTCTATATGTCGATTGCTGATATTCTATCTGAATGATTATGATAATATGCTTTTCGTTTGATTGATATACTATATATGATTATGATAATATGCTATTCGTGTGAATGGTATACTATATGATTTTTATAATATGCTCTGGATTTACTAAAATTTTTAATATATAAATCGTCATCCCTACTACAAAAATGAGCCAGCTGAAACGGGTTCAAGCTGTACAGCTATTGTTAGGGTGGTGACCTTACCAACCCTGGAAATACCGAATGGTACTGATTTCGGGACAGACAATACATTGTATACGTTTCTTAAGTACCTGCACAACAATAGAGCAAGAATTGAACATAATTTGGAAATGTTGCTGAAGGCCGATTCTTGAAATTACAAATGATATTATTGAACTGATACAGTTGATACAAATAACCCAAGAAACAAATGTGCAAATGACCAAAAATACCTACAAATAAGCAAAGAAATAAATATACAAATGAACAAATATACCTACAAATAAACAAATAACCAAATATACAAATACAACATATACCTACAAATAAAGAAATATACAATTATGACTAAAATATAAAAAATATGTTTCAAACGTGTAAATATAATTTGTTTGTGTCGTTCGTTAATTGAAAAAAATAGATTATTGTATGAGATTATCACGTCGTTCGTCAAAAAGACTTTCATTAAGTACAGCTGAATAAAGTCCAGTTTTTCGAAAAAATTCAAATGTTTCAAACCGTACTATGACGTTTGCTATTAAAAGAAGTTTCCTTGGCTGGTTAAAAAGATAGTATAAAGTTAACAGGTTAAAAAAAGGCCAAAAGCATAAATGTCAAATGGCAGAGGTAGCAGCAATATTGAAGTTTTGTTCGTAAAGTTGTCCACTGATTACTATGATAAATACCAGTTGTTTTAAAAGTTAAAAATGCTTTTTGTTGAGCCAAATTCCATACATATTTGTTCTTTGGTGAATGCTCGACATTATTTCGTTAAGTTCTGAACTTTTGAAAATCAGAAATGCATGAAAATTACTCTTTTAAGCCCCGGTGAAGTTAAAAAGTATCAAGTTTTTGATCTATAATTTATTCAAACAACCAGGCGTGGATCGTGCTTTCGAATTAGTTCTTATCAGCACGCCCGGTAAACCACTGATCGAATCGAAGCTGTTCCGTAAAAGTGGATTGATTAATAAATAAATAAATCAACAAATAAATAATATCAAGGCTTTATGTCGCCGTTTACTGATCCTTGTATTGCTACTGTAGTATTTCAAAATGTTTGATGAGGGTTTTATGAAGGTCGGTAATAATGTATCGATTTGTTTATGGCGTGGTGATGGGAACTAATAAGTTCAAAACCGCGATCCATGTCTGATGGTTTCGCTAAATTACTTATTATTGACCAAAGACATTTGCAGTTAATAAATTTAAATTAAATTGAACCAAACATTAAAATGTTTTAAATTTTACATAGTAAATACAGTGTAAACTCTATATAACGACACTTAAGGGACTGAACATTTTTCGGCGTTATAAAGAGTGGTCGTTAAATGGAGAGAAATAAAAGATATTATTTTACTATTCTATAATAATATGCATTTACCAATATAGTACACATTTTGCACACGAACATTATTATTCATACATTGCGTATAGCCTGTTATCTTCGTCTGATGTTTTTTGCTGCTCCAATATTTTAATTGTATTTTGTTACGTATCTTACTCATATCTTGAGATACTGCTGGATCAATTTGATTATATAAAAAGTATTTTTTTAATAGTTTCGCTGCATCAAGTGCTTGTTTGATGCTTGGTGGAGGGACAGGATCGTCTTCTTCAACAACGTACACAGCTGCAGTTCTTATCTATTTCGGCAACTTAGAAAGTACTGCTCAATGATTTATAATGCCGCATTGTTGTCGTTAAATAGAGTGAGCGTGACGCTATATAGAGTGTAATATTGTATAGAAAACACTGTAAACCAACCAAAGTCAAGCAATTTCGACGTTTTAAGGAGTTTGTCGTTAAATCGAGTGACGTTATAAAGAGTTTACACTGTATTAATAGACGGCGATACTCTCCCTATACTTTTTTGTAGTTGTTATGAAATGTGGTTCCTAACAAGTTAAAACTTTTTGGGTGTTCTTTCAAATGATGATTTACTGGAAAATATACTAATTACATGGTGATTTTTTGTAATACTTTTTTTACAATTACAATAGTATTACGTAACAGCGATTACATTTGAATTAATTTGGTACGTTATAGTGTATGTATATTTAACTAAAAATATTTTTAGTATTTCAATACAAATATGTTTTATATATATAACTAATGAATTCTTCTGTTAACTTCTTTCAGTGAAGAAGATATAGTCAATTTCTTTCCATTATCCCGTAAGGAATCAAGGAAGGAGGAGTTGACGGATACGTTCAGTATCGAAGAGATGAGTATATCCGGAGACGAAGAAGAAGAAGATTTACATTTAGTTCCACCCCAACCTGTCTATAAAAATTTTAGATGTTGTCCCATGACAGTCTGTACACTACTGTAGACAATTATTCGAATGCGACTTGTTTGTATGTTTTAAATGAAAACGAAGAGCTTTTGTAGGGAATCAGGAACACTTAATATTTACTTTGACTGACTGTAATGTGTAACAAAAACAAGATGAAACGTACTTTACGTAATTTCTTTCTCAATATTCGTGCCAAAATAAATCAGCGGAAAGAAAGTCAAATAGTAGATTAATTAAATAATAAAACGTACAATTTGTTCTTCACCATTTTAATCAATTAAATAGCTGTACATGTATTTTTATACACATTAAGTTGGAACATTTTTAATCTTAAATATTGCATTGTTAACAAGTTACTTATTATTAGTGTATTTAAATGCAATATACAGTCTACATCAAGTTATTTCTGAATAATATTGTTTAATTTACCTTAAAAAAACGATCTACTGTTAAAGAACTGTGTTTTAGGTCATCGTCAAAAGGTCGTCAGTCCTAAGACTGGTTGGACACGTACCTCCACTCTTTCCTATCCTGAGCTAAACTTCGCATTTCCCTAATACTAGAACAACCCACATCCTTAACTATTTGCGAACAGTAATCTAATCTAGGTCTACCTCTACCCCTCCTAACTCCTGTTTCTGCCTCTCTGACTAGCCCTTTATGCCTGAGAAGGTGTCCTACCAACCTATCTCGCCTATTTTTTATTGACTTCCATAGTGTCTCTCTGTTCTCCTATTCTTTCTAATACCTCTTCATTTCTAACCTTTTCTACCCACGTTATCCTCATCATCCGCCTATAAAACCACATTTCGAAGGCTTCTAACCTTTTCTTTTCCGCCGCGCTCACTGTCAATGTTTCGCTCCCGTACAACGCCGTGCTCCAAACATACACCTTTAACAACCTTTTGTAAGTTTGTTTGGGTCACATTGTTATAGAAGGTTTTGACGAGGACTTAGAAAACGAATAATTAAAACTAGATAACAACAACATATATTTACACTTAACAACAACTGGCGTAACAAAAGGAGAAGAGAAGAGACATGTTCTGCTGAAGGCGTAAGACGAACTCCTTTGGTATTTTATGAAAAATGAAAAACTGCTCTACAAGGAAGGAATAGAGAGGGTAGTAGATACGAGTAGGGAAGCATTAAAATATGGAAACTTTAAGATTAGAAATACCAAGAAATTGATGGCCGGTCAACCACCGAAGAAACCGATCGTAAAAATGTAATTAGGAAGGAATGAAAGGTACAGACGTCATGCGGTTAGTACACGAAAGATGAAATGTTACAGGGATTGTAGGAAAGTACAATAATAGAGTTATTTTAATAGATAAGAAAGATACAATAGATTATTTACAAAAGGAAGGAATTTTTATAGACACTAATCGAAAATAGAAAAGAAATATTTTAGAAAGGTATTTACAATATGTACACATAATGAAAACAATTTTAAAACATGTGGTGGATATCGCCACAAACCTTTTTCGAATTTCTAAATTAACCGTTCCCGAGCATAGAAGTGACTTCTTTTTATTAAAGGCGATACGACCCTGTGCTATCCTCTGCTTTATATCCCTACTACTTCTTCCGTCCTGACTTATCGGACTTCCTAGATATCTAAAATCAGTCACTTCTTCTAATTTTTGGTATCCAATCTTTATATTCGCTCTATCCCTACTTTTTCTTCCCTTGCATACCAGTATTTTAGTTTTTATTTTATTTATTTTCATACAGTACTGATCTGTCAGTACCGCTTTACCTGTACCTGTTTTAGCTATAGATTGCTTATTATATCTACATATGTATAGGATGCAGGCTCCCCTAAATTTCCACGCTATTGGATGCGCAATGATTAGTATTAGTAACGTCTTGCCGACGAGAATCATTTATGTTCGCAATGCTGCAGAATAAAAAATAGTTTCGCGTGTGATCGAAATTCGACCCACTTAAGTTGTTAAATTCCAGGAATTTGTATACGTTTATAACGCAAGTGAATTAATTTTGCTCAATGCTTTATTATCGGCCTTCACAATAGTTAAATAGTTACATTTTAAGCCTATACATTGTTTTCATCGTCTCTTCACCTTGCCTAGCCTTTCGAAATTATGGAACTCAGAACTGTTGTTACACTTCTGCGCCACCAAGATTAGTGACGAGCAAAATTCGTGGCCTTGGCCTTGCAGTCTGGGTCTTGGTCTAGCGAAAAAGCAAGACCAATATTGTATTTATATTGACAATACCAACACCAAAATCGAACGAATAGGACCAAGACTAAAACCAAAATCGAATATGGAAGATCAAAACCAAATACGTAAAACTAAACGAAAAATTATTTCTTCCAGTGGATTTATGAGTTAATCTATTTGAAACAACATTAATATATATTTTCTTCTCTTGGAACAAACTATTTTTAGTACTTGTAATTTTTCAGTTTGCTCTACTAGATTGTAACACTAAATATAAAAAAAAGAATCTTTACCACTGTTTGAAAGAAGGGGATCTACAAGAATGTCCCCAGAATAGGTTAGCTTTGTTCCTATATTTGGATAACACTTGGCTGAAATGTAGAGACAAACGATTTTTTTTTCGATATTTTTTGCTTTCAAGTGCCTTGTACCTACTATTTTGTTTGCTAAAAGGTTTACTCACAACTATAGACACTACTTTCATTAAAAGTCATGACAAGCTCGGATATAACAGAAAATTTCGGCATTAAAGACGGTTATTGTGTCAGTAAATAGAAAAATTTTTGTGCTTAGAAAAATTATTTAAAGAAACGTATCAGATTAAATTAGGGCCGGACTGGTCCAGGGTGCAGGGGTGCAAATGCACTCCGGGCCAAACCGGGCCAAATGACTCAAAAAATGTGAAAAAAAGAGAAATTAAAAAACTTAATATTTTTTTTAAGTTTTCAAATTTTGTTATAAAAGGAAAACAAACTATAAAAATAACATTTATAAAGAAACGTTAAAAATTATTAAAATAAGAGCAAAGATCGGGGCAAAGACAAACGCAAATTTCATCCTCACTTCTTAAATTTATTTAAAAACGAGTGATGTTAAAATTTGTGCACTTTCCCTTCTAAACTAGGCCATTTGATTACATCACACCCCGGGCCAAAATCTTCAGTCCGGCTCTGGATTAAATGAACAAGGTCAAGACTCAACACGCAAGACCAAAACCGAATAAGTAAGACTAAGACTGGGACAGTTTTGCTCTTGGTTTTGCTTTGTTCATCATTAGTCAAGATGAGTAATCTTGAGGTCGGATTTTATTTATGGGAAAAGCAAAAATTCGCATAGGCTGTAGTAGATGCAGCAACGCCAGGATATGCTTTTGGCCATATTTCCGCGGATAATCAATAAAAAATGCCTTCTCTATGAGTGCGGTTTGTTTGCGGAAAATGCGGGTCAATATAAAACTGACAGGAAGGAACGTACTCACAGCGGATAATACTCTGAATATCGAACACAACAATCTCCATCTCCTTCATCTTGGACTTGGGCATTCATGCTTTCGTTGGCCTCTCTCCCCCTACTTCTACCCTCTACTGATGCATTATAGTTTTAAACAAATACCCGTTTCTATATAGACGCGGAGGATTTCAGAAGGTTTTTCGTTCGATTTCATTGTAAAAATTGTAGTTATTTGTTATTTAAGTCATTCATTATTGCAAAACTACTAAAAATCTTAGGAGTAACATGGATAAAACGTAAACGAAACGATTCACCGACTTCAAACTTCTACCAGTACCAGAGGAAGACTCACTGTTTGCGTCAATGTTATTTTAAACCCCGCAGTGTTGTTAGGCAAGGAGTTATAACTAAATGGGGTAAAGGTGACAATGAAACTTGAGTACACGTTGTACTCTAAGGTAGGGGATTTGAAGAAGTATTTTTCCAAAAATTTTTTACTTTTATTATTTCGATCTTCAAAAACGTTCATGCACCAAATTTTATTTAAATATACGCCAGTGATGAATTGAAGAGTGATCATAAGAATAATCTATTATAAACAATGACCAAAGGGCACCATCATCTATTGAAAAATCCCTTCAGACATCTTTTTATGTAAACAATAAAGCAATCAAGTCTGTTAACGCAGTTTGAAGCATTTCGAGGGTGTTGTGCTTAAGGGATATTTTCAGCTAGATGTGGTTGAAGAAATAATGCCAATAAGGAAGTGTGCAAGTTCTATGTTCGATGAACATTTTTCCTTACCTGTATAAGGCAGACAGACTGAAACTGTGAGGTTTCTAGTAGGCTGCGAGACTACAAAAAGGATGTCGCATTTATTTTACAACAAGTTCAATATTTTGGTAATTTTCGGTTTTAATTTCGTATTATTTGATTACAAATATTTCAGAATGAAGTCAACAGAGAGTAGAAAACATTGATATTTATTCATCTTTAGTATTACTACGTAGTTATTTAATATCTCTTCAGAAGAGAGTAGCCGTTTCTCATTTGAAGTAATTCCAATGTGTTATTATGTAGTTAATTCTGACGGACTGAAGATGCTTCGTGTTTATTAACAGTACCCGTTTTTACCTGCTAAATAAAAAGAAACATCTGTTTATCTCATCATCTTATTTGGTGAATGTTCATCTTTTTTTAGCCTTAAAAATTCGCTCATATTGCTTCGAGCATGAAAAAACTGAGTTAGCTGTTTAATACTTATGTGTGTAAGTAATAAGATCAGTATCTATGCGTGTAAACGTATGAAGGTATCTGTAGCAATGTGGCGGCGGTTCACAAGTTTACAGATCAGTTTGTTTCAGTCTTTCGGGAGGCAATAACGTGTTGTTTTGTATAAACGAATTATTAATCGGTACCGGAAAAATAAAAAGTGTGCTTACTGAATGAGAAACGACACATTTGAATACACAATTCTCTCCCAGACTGACAATAACCTTGCCAGGTTGGGTTATACAAGTTTGTGTTTTATAAAGTGACCAACACTCCTACCATGCAAGATCAAGTTCAGTAAGTGTCCATAATGTTTATTAGATTCATAATAGTACTTGTGGTATATAAAGATTATTCAAACGGGTAAATAATGCAAAAATATGTATATTTATGGATGATTATGTTGAGATAATGGCTACACAAAAGGATCCTAATTATTTTCTAATCGTTTTATACATACATTTGCATAGGTAATGTGGATTTTGTTAACCTTCATTTAAACTGGAACTAATTGCTTTTTTTTGGGATCTATTTGAACTTTGTTAAAAAGTTTGAAATGTTTGTTTGTTCTGTCACAATCTTAATTCGGTTATTTGAAAATGTCGTGGAAGAGGTAATGGAATTGATTGCCTGATGTTCTAGATTGAACTTCTGACAATCACATTATTTTTACGTTATCTTAAGAAAGGCTCAAAGGATATGTTAAATTGATTTGGATTGGGTACAGCTTTTATTTAATTAAATTATTTGTAGTATGCTAACAATAAATTTTGCGCATACTTTATTTCTTTTGATGTTTGAATTTAAACTTTCTGATCGAAAGTGGAATCGCTACATCATCATTATATTATAATTGATTAAGACCATTTTAATGCCCTTTTTTCTGTATGTATTTCTTACATGGGCTTATATCAAGATCATGTTGGTAATTTTGGGTCTATCGAGAATGATATTTTGCCTGATTATTTCTCCAACAAAAAAATTACTAAATAACTAACCTTAATGTAATAANACAAAAAATAATCACTTATATGCTTACGAACAGTTAATTTAGATATTGGAAAAAGAAGCAGTATTGACAAAACAGTCTAGTGTAAAAATAAATAAAAGTCAGACAAAATATTAGTATACAAGGGAAGAAAATGTAGGGAAAGAGTAAATATGAAAATGAGATAATTCAGGGTGGAAGAAGCAGCAGAGATATAAGACGAAGGGTAGTGCAGGGTTAAGTCACCTATAACAAAAAAGAGTCACTTATATGCTTACGAACAGTTAATTTAGATATTGGAAAAAGATTGTTCAAGGTGTCTGTCTGGAGCACAACTCTGTAGGGATGCGAAACATGGACGGTAGGCGCGAATGATGAGGATATTGTGTGTAGAGGTCAGACAGTAGGAGATATTAGAAAGAATAGGAGAATAGAGGACTCTATAGAAGTCAATAAAAAATAGACGAGATGGGTTGGTTGAACATCTTCTCAAGCATGAAGGGCTAGCTAGAGACATTAGAAACAAAAACAGGAGTTAAGAGGAGTAGAGGTAGACCTAGTTTAAATTACTATTCATAAATTATAGTGAAGGATGTGAATATTATCTCAGGATAAGAAAAAGAAGCGCGTGTCTAACCAGTTTTAGTACTGATGATCCTATGATTATGATGATGATGTCGCTTAGTTTCAAGACTACTCAATGTATTTTGACGGGCCTTTAAAAAATTAAGAGGAGATACAAACTAATAAATCTAACTTTTANAACAAAAAAGAGTCACTTATATGCTTACGAACAGTTAATTTAGATATTAGAAAAAGATTGTTCAAGGTGTCTGTCTGGAGCACAACTCTGTAGGGATGCGAAACATGGACGGTGGGCGCAGAGGAAAAGAAGCGTTTGAAATGTGGTGTTACAGGCGAATGATGAGGATATTGTGTATAGAGGTCAGACAGTAGAAGATATTAGAAAGAATAGGAGAACAGAGGGCTCCATGGAAGTCAATAAAAAATAGACGAGATGGGTTGGTTGAACATCTCAAGCATGAAGGGCTAGCTAGAGACATTAGAAACAGAAACAGGAGTTAAGAGGAGTAGAGGTAGACCTAGATTAAATTACTATTCACAAATTGTTGTGAAGGATGTGAAGATTAAAATAATTCGAAGTGGTCTGTATTCTGTCGAAACTGCCAGACGCGGATCGCGATTTCGATCTTTTTGGATCTCATCAGCGTGTCGCAGGCAGATCCGACAGAACACAGACCAACTTTTACCTGCTGTCTTAACAGTGCGTTTCAGAAAATATGACAAACGGCACAGTGAACGCCATCTGTAGCACGATGCCTACAGACGGCGTTCACTGTGCCGTTTGTAGTATTTTCTGATGTGAAGATTATCTCAGGATAAGAAAAAGAAGCGCGTGTCTAACCAGTTTTAGTAGCGAGCAGCTTAGGTAAACACGTAAATAAATATTATTTCCATAGTTGAAAATGTCTTTCGTTTAGATGTCATAAATCGTAACGATTCGTTCCTTTAAAATAGCAATTAAAAGTGTGTTTTATTAAGCGCCATTCCAATTCAGACGATGTTAAAAGAGAATAATTAATTTAGAAGTGCTTCTCTTATTTCTTTTGTATATCGTGAATTACATTGGCCTTATTTGCGGATTTATTGTTCCCATTCCCAAACCCATTCCCAAGAGTTTAACATCAATTATGTCCGATTTGTTCTGACGTGTTCTCGATTTGTTGCTTGTTTAGGGTTCTACTGGATTGAAATTTTTCAGACTTTTTTAGATGAATTTCATTTTATTGGTTTATGATGTATTTGTAGTCGTTAAGATAAAATTATTCTGTTGGCTTTACATACTATATTTAGAATATAAAAGCGTTTCTTTATGTTTATGTAGTAGTGGACTACATTTATAATTTCAAAAATCCCACGGATTCTTTTCTAATAGTATTGAGAAAAAAACAGGCGAATTTGGAAATATTTTTGATTGGGTAGGATTAAACTGTGGAAGACAACAATAACTTTTGTTACAATCGGTAACTTTGAGAGTAATTATTTTAGTAAATCGTGTTAGGCAGCCTACCCGGCATTCATGACAAAATCTTCAGGAGACCAACTCAACCCCAGGTTAATAACCCTTGGTCTATAAAGAAATCCTTTAACCACATATTATAGAAAACTACATTTCGATTATGCAAACGTTACTTAAGCCTGGTTGATTTACTGATTGGCAAAATTGGTCTTGGTTTTGCAGTATTGGTCTTAGTGTTGCGAAGATACAAGACTAGGAGTAAGACCAAGACTGTTTTTATACTAGCAACAAGATTAAGACTAAAACCAAGATCGAACGAACAAGATCAAAATTAAAACCAAGGCCGAATGAACAAGACTAAGACTAAAACCAATACCGAACGAACAAGATCAAGATTAAAACCAAGATCGAATATGCAACACAAAGACCAAATACGTAAGACTAAACGAAGAAATATTACTTCCCGTGGATTTATGAGTTAAAGTATTTGAAGCAATTTTAACAATTTCAGTATTTAAAATTTTCAGTTTGCATTGCTAGATTTTAACACTAAATATAAAAAAAGGGATCTACAATTCTTTATTCCTATGTCTAGATAACACATGGTTGAAATAAAGTGACAAACTACTTTTTTACTTATTGACCTTGTACTATTATGTTCTCTAAAAGGACAATTTATGCGTTGGAGCAAGGATAATTTCTTGAGTTTTCATAACTCTGACAACTATTGTTATTATTTCCCATATGTGACAGAAAATTCCAGTAGTTAGGACTATTATTGTACCGGTGAATACAAAAATATGTGCTTAGAAGGATTGTTAAAAAGAAACGTAAGCATCAGATTAAATGAGCAAGACCAAGACGTAACATGCAAGTCCATGGCCAAGACCGAGACTGTATTGGTAAGACTAAGATCATGACTACAATCAAGATTAGAAGTATTTGAGCAAAACCAAGACCGAATAAGCACGACCAAGATCAATTCCAAGAGAAGGACATTCTTGGCTTGATCTTGCTTTGTTCATTACTGGGTCGGTTAGCTCCATAACCTTTATCCGGTAAAGAAGGTTCATTGAAAACTGATAAGTACCTATCAGATAGAGTCTTGAATATGAAATAAATTGTTAAAAACGCTCATGTAGAATTTCTTTGATAAAATATTAGACCACCATAGCAATATCATATTATTAGAGAGGAGGCGACTTTTGTGAAGTTATTGGAGTTTTTGGAGATGATTTAAACTACAGGCTATGAAAACAGCATTCTTGCATTGTAATTCATGTTATGCTCAATCGGTGATAGCATGCTATTTACCTAATTATACATATTAATTTTTAAACTGTAGTTGGATCTCTACCATTAAATATCAATTAATGCAAAGGACAATGACTAATTTCTCGGTATATCATTTGGAAGGTTTTGAGCCCTTAATGTTTAGGCAGAAAAGAAAGTAAAAAAGGGTGGTGCATAGATCGGAAAATGGAACAGGGCCGCTCTTCATGAAAAATCTGAACACATACATTCGACCAGGGGCGCAACAAGAGGGGGTCCACGGGTGCCTGAGCACCCACTCGATTGGGTTGGGCACCCAGTCAATTCCAGTCGACTCAGATAATAACCCAACTTGAAATTTCTTTCAAATAGTTCAAGCTCGTAAATGAGCAGTCGAACTCGATCTTTTCAGCTTTTACACACCCGCAGTATATAAATATTTATAGTATTATGATGGGAGCACCCAGTCAAACTGTAACGTTGTTGCGCCCCTGTATACGACTTCTGATTGTAACATGATGCGATGGTCNTCCAAAAAAAACAAAATTAAGTGCGCGGACGTATTCCGAATGTCGACTGTGGCATATGGTGAAGCTACCTTGGACCAAAGGCAACGTTTCTCGGTGGTACAAAATGCTAAGGAGCTGTTGGACTCTGTCTGCGACAACCCAAATTGGCTCCAGAGGGTCATAACTAGTGAGGAATCATGGGTTTATAGTTATGACCTGGAAACCAAAGCTCAATCATCCCAATGCAAGCTACCGCACGAGCCAAGACCGAAAAAGGCGCGCCAAATTAGGTCGAATGTGAAGATTTGGCTTATAATTTTCTTCAATTACAGGGGCGTGGTGCATCATGAGTTCTTGTCAGAGGGTAGAACGGTCAATAAGGAATATTACCTACCAGTTAAGCGCAATTTGCGCGAAGAAATTCGCCAGAAACGCTCGGATTTGTGGAAGAACAAAATTTGGCTTTTGCACCATGATAACGAACCTACTCACACATCGTTGCTTGTGCGCGAATTTTTGGCCAAATACAACACACTAATAATGCCGCAGCCACTGTCCCTAGATAAAAATTTTCAGTCTCTCTCCAGTCTCTCAGAGTCTCTCTCCAGTCTCTCAGAGTCTTTCAGCGTCTCTGAGAGCGTCTCTCACAGTCTTTCACAGTCTTTCAGTTACTGCCTAGGTGTTTTTACGGATCTCACACATGAGAGACTCGAACGATAAAATTGTTAATTCAGAGATTCGAGTCTCTCACAGAGAGACCGAATGAATAAAACTGAAAAATTGAGAGACTCGAGTCTCTCGTAGGAAGACTGGGATCTCTGAAATATGTTGAACTTAGAAAATTTTAGCCATGTTTATCGAGACACCACTTATTGAGAGATTCGAGTCTCTCGTTCAGAGACTGGATACGAAATGAGAATCTCTCTATGAGCTACTCGAGTCTCTCGTTCAGAGACGCTAAACAGTTTTTTGACAGTCTCTCCACAGTCTCTCTCAGCGACATTAGAGACACTCGATGAGAGACGGAGAATAGAGTCTCGCTTTCAGAGACTCTGAGAAACTGAATATTTTTATTTCGGGAGTTACGATTTCGTTTTCGCAAAGCTGAGATTTCGAGGACGTAAGGCATTTTTGCAATTTGAACTCTTAATTTTACACTGGACATACCAATGGCATCATCTGTTCAAACTCATTTTCAATCAGCTGGCTCTGAACACCAAAGTATCTGGATACTATTGAGCTATTCAGCTATGCCTCCTCCAGTTATCTTCAAAATAATCTATATTGTCATAGCTTGTACTGCTAAAGGGTTAATTTTTTTTCTGATAAATAAATAAATAAATCCCTAGTCTCGTTTTAAACAAGGATATCCCCTTTCTTCAAAAGTGCAATGCACACAGAGATAATACATATACAGTAAGTACAAGTTAGGTAAAAGATTGGTTCCTCAAAAGTATAGGCAGATTAAGTAATTGGTGCTTATTTGGGGTTCTTTACAGAGAAAACGTATCAGTGAAAATGTATTACATATTCCTAAACCAAATCGACCTTTGAAAAGCTCTAAATCGTTGAGCTTTTTTCGTAATCTAAAATCTGCCGCCCTTGGGCCGTGGCCTATATGACTTATTGGCAAATCCGATACTGGCGAAGTGACCACAGTAGCTCACCCTGGAAACCTTCATTTGCCTTTGCACGATGTTGTTGTCTATTGATTGTTTTCTATGAATATATAAAAAAAAGTGATGGCCATACGATATAGCTTCAAATTAACGTACTAACAAGAATATTGCATTAATCTCTGCGTAGAGGAAGAAAAAATAAACAGTGTGTACCACATGTGTATTTTGGCTCAGGAGCACTTATTGCGATCTGCAGAGAGGTTAGCGGTGAGTTTAAAATGAACGAATTGAACGTACAAAATTATCAATTTATATTCAATTTTATGTTGGCTACATTATATACTTGCCTGAAAAAGAAATTAACGTTTGCGGCTGGTTATAAAATTTAAAGAAAAATATAAATGGGTAGTGTTATTAAAAATTAAAAATAGTCATTGAATTATGAATTACTACAAAACCCGTAATGGACGCTAACTGTAGAACAAAGTTCAAATAGTGGTCAGTAGTCATTGAATTGCTTAACAAATTATGATTTATTATTAAAATTTCATTTATGTAATACCACGGAGCTTAAATTCTATTATTTCAATGTGAGTGATATTCAAAGGTACGTTCGAAAATTGGTAAAATACAAAAGAAAATATTCCTTTACTCCAAAAAGTGATAAGGGTGGCTAGAATCCCAAACATACTTTGTTATTTACAGAAAAATATTATTCCAATAATTTGCTTGAGTAATTTTCAAAAAATTTTTGGTGGTCCAGTTTTTGATTTCGCGCGGTCCGAACCTGGATCGCGGTCTGTCAGTTGTAGACAGTTGCTTTAGGAAGTGAAGCAACATATATGTAGATTTAGAAGTTACGATTTCGTCTTCGCAAAGCTGAGATTACGTGGATGTAATATATTTTCGCTATAACCACCGAGGCCATCGCTGCCAGTTTCTCCTAGAAGGTGATGAGCAAGAACCCCCTAAAATCCTGTAGTGCGAGCGGGATCTATCTTAGATCTAGTAAGCTCAACCCCGATATCCGCTTACTAGTCGGATACTTACTTTTCTTCCTTAGCTTGCAATGCCAACTAATGCCAATAGTTCGGCTAGGCTAGGTTACGTATTACATACACACATATGTTTTATATGCAGATAACTATTTGGTTCCAAGTTTTTATTATTTTATGAAAATGATAAATTACCAGATAAACTAATCTACATAATTCTTCAAGGTCCGATTGTGGTAAAATTTGGCGAACAGTATTCAGTATGCCTGCGAAAAGGATTTCTATTCATTTAGATACTGGTCGATATTCTTGCTCTTTTTGTCCGTTTCTCAATTCGAAAATGATACGACTGATAATGGGCATCCGTTTCTAGTAGTGTCTGGCTGTAGCAATGGCAAAGTATCGCGCGTAGGCAGGGGGGCATGCGTCAAAATTTCTTTGGGCCGTCCGCCGTTAGCCGTCGTGGGGTTCCGCGCCGCGGCGCGTCGTCAGCTGCGTTAGCAGACAGTAGGACAGATAGTTGGTGGCCTGGCGCTCACGGTGAATGTGCCACCTAAACAGTCTTTTGGGCTTGGAGCCGGAGACAAACTGTAATAAAATTGAACCGCTCAAGACTTCCGTAAAAACAATAGTTATTATTATTAAAATTAGTAGATAGTAAGGTACGAACAGCCTTGCGTGGTGATAGTTACGTTAAAAATTTCAGTATCTTATAAATATCTAATAACAAAATAATATTAAATAAATTCGGAAAAGATGACGTTTCTGCACGGGAGTGCATCGGAAGAGCTCGTCTCTGACTTGGTGCGCAACAGAGAGATATGCCACTGAGGCCCCACGTATACACATATGTCTGTCAGGAGCCTCCATCGCCGGGTGTCTGGACCCGGGGGATACGTGCACCACTTCTACAACCAGTAAGTGTTTACAAATGGCGATGGAATAGAGTAGTAGGGGTGTCGCGGCGACGACGCTGGCGACGACGACGACGACGACGTCCACGGACGGACCAAGTGGCGTCGTCGGCCGTGTGGTAGCAGCGCCCCTTGTTCTCTCTCACGCATTACGGACCCATATCGCCTCATCCCTTTCTGTTACGTAACGGTAACCGTTTCGACTGTCACGGGTACAGATATCGTGTTATGTTTTTGCTGACGGAGCGAAACAAGATCGCGATCCATATAATACGTACCTACATACAAAAGGGCCTAAAGAGATTTGCACGCGTGAAAAGCTTTTGTTTAAACGATCGAACTTTCTGCCCTTTCTTTTGTCCTTTACACGGATTTTATGCCTTGTCGTAGAAAGTTCGATAAGATTTTAATTATTGAAAATTGAAACTTTGTTCGTTATCAATTTCTACTGCTCTGTTCGTTCTCTGTGTTATTTTCAATGATAATAGTACAAATTCATGGCAATATTTTTGCAAACAACTACTTTTTCAGGACATAAATAATTTAAAATTTCCTTTTCTATTTAAGATCTTGACTTAATTTAACAGATATTAAATTGATTCGAAGAGGTGACCCGATTGGAACATTACCTGTATATTGATCATAAAGATAACTACATATAGGTATTACCTACTAATAAAAATTTTGAAATTCTGCAAATGATAGTTTTGAAATGTTTTTTGATATAGGTACAAAATACATACATACATCCACGCTTATTTTAACCATCTGCTTGTAATAATAATTAAATAATTTCGAGTATTTTACAATTTGTAATTGAATATTATGCATGTCCAAACGGAATAAATTACAAATTCAAATTAACCTCTAAAAACAATGCACACAAGATTAAATTGATTGGTTAATGTTACTCAACTGCAGCGGATTGAAATATTTTAATGTTGTTATAGAGAATTTCACATTTAATAATAATACTTTAAGCCGAAGTGAATTTATGGTAATTTCGATGATATCAGTAATTGTTTTAAAACCTATTATTGTGTAATTAATCTTCTAAAATTAGGGAAACGTAGTATATTAATAAAATACAAGGATCAGTACGAAACCAGTTGGTAATAAAATAAAGAAAATTAAATGTCCTTTGTTTTAATTATTTTATTATCTCTAAGCTTCTAACTGGTTTAACTAAAATGTTATTCTTTAAAAAAATTACTGCAATATTAAGCAGATATTTAAGGATAATCATTATCTTAAAGAATAATACGTACCTACTTGTGTACGTTGACAATTAAGCGAATCTACGGTACCCTGTTCTGTAATATACAGGTACTTATATACTCATTGTGCATTACGAATAGGTAGGATGAGCAAATGGGAGTAAACAGAGTATGATCGCATTAGGTGTAGCTAGGAAACCGCTTATTGAAATAAGTCAATATGATGTAGCATGTAAATCTTCGTGTGATGTATGACAGATTGACTTACTGAACATTGCGAACATATGATATGCAAATGAAAATGTAGGTTATTTGAATGACTTAGCTTTTGATCAAATTGAGTTGGTCTTAATGCTGTAGATTTAAAATTAAAAAAAAAATAAACTGGACTCACTTTCCACCTAATTTCCCACCATAAATTAGCCTATATGTTGGTACATAGTAAAGTATGGCAATTGGAAAATGAAACAAATCAGTCAGCATTTTCTTTTCATTTTTTATTTTTGAAGTGAAAGTTTTTTGGGCTCGATGAGAGTAAAATCTCAAGGCCATGAAACGACACGTTTTGCAACGTTTTGTCTCGCGAAGCGATAAGCAATGAGAATTGAAAGGCGCGCATGCGCATATCGGTATTACAGTCGGCTGTTAGTGATCGGCATATACAGTGCTAAATAATTTTTTGGTTATATCTGTGCAGTTATTAGTTAACAACAATTAGTATTTATTTAAGAGTGAGTGTTATTATGTATTAATTCTAATTCCTTGTACTTGACCATTTTTTTGTGATTGAATTACATAAAAACGTATTAAAGTAATACTCCTTAGGTGGACTAAAAATAAAATAACATAAATCCTGAAAATTCTCGTACTCTCTCATTCTTTCACCAATCATTACTTATTCGTTATAAAGGTATAGACATCGTCAAAGAAGTTTCACTTCTTTTACGTGTACAGTGCATCTGTTTTTTTTTTGTTTTCGCGGAAGAGGGGAAATCTTCAAAAGACACCCAGCCGTCCGTACGACTGGGTAGGGGTAGTCTTGGATTCCAGAGGAAGAAGTCCTAGGACTTACCGACCAAAACTCCTCTACCTCAAGCCGTTCTGGGACAATTATTTCGGGTCCTCTTCAGAAGTTTGGATGTTAATTTTAATGTGTCTACCTAAAAATACTACCTATTCCACAAATTAATCGTACAAATCATCAGTTGAAATCAATAGATATACTGAATAATTAGAATTAGTCAGAATGATTAAAGAATATATTTTCTGTGACCGAATATTGACATTTAAGCTCACCCAAAAAGCCAAAATTCTTTATTGTAAATTAATAATTCAAATTACACGACAAGATTCTGGGTATTAAAAGTGGACCTTAAATTTTAAGGAAAGAAAAGAATGCGGAAGAATTTTCAACTAAAATTAAAGATTTTTATAATGAAATCAATGACTATTTGAAAATGTGGATTGAACCATTTGGGGATCTAAAAGTTTTCGACTGGATTGATCTAACAGGGTCTGATCTGCTAGATTGGAACAACATTGAAAAATATTTGGTCTTTTTAAAAGATCATAACATTGAAATCGACGACGAAAAATTATTTGACGAGTGGGTTAATTTGAAAAATTTTAGCACAAATTTGAATCTTACTCAAAAAGACGACAGCTTAAACGCCTTGTGGCTAACATATTTCAAGCAATGCATTTCTGAGGAACAGTATGCAGAACTACGGAAAGTGGTTGAATATGTATTTAGTATTCCGGGTCATAACGCTAATGTCGAGAGAGTCTTTTCCCTCATAAATTCACAGTGGTCAAAAGAAATAAATCGATTACTGGCAACAACAGTAGCTGCAATAATCAAAACTATATATAACATAGATATGAAGTGTGATCAATTTTATAATTATTTGCTTACTCAACCACAAATACTGAAGGAAATTAATGGGATTGAAAAATATAGTAAAAATTAATAAGTTTATAATATTAGAATGATACTATAACTAACCTAAGTTTAAGAAATTTGTTACAAACTAAAGTGTTTGTTTTATATTTTAATAACTAGTTTTCAACTCGTATTTCATCCAAATACTTTTATTAAAAAATGTGATTACTTTAATTAAATGCGTCCTGTTTTTAAACTGAATTGTCCTGGTTTTTCCAACTTCAAATCCTGGTTTTTTAAATTTGACGTTGGCAACCCTACCTTAAAAGATCAGTTGCATCTTTTAATTGGACGTTATAACAGTCCACTTATTTCAGAATATATTGTTAGAAGAGATACCTAGGTACACAGATTTCTTTTACAAACATACACACCTTAAAACATTAGCTTATTATACATTTATGATTGTTTCGCTTTAGAAGTCTTTCGAAGATGCCCTCGTAGGCGAAAACAGTTGTTAACAATAATTAAATAAAGTTGTGGAAAGTGAGGGTAGCTATTTTAATTTTAATTTTAAAATAATACAGTTTCCTAAAATTAAGGCAGATGATAATTAAAGAATAATTAAGAATACATTTCCTGTGTTGTTAAAGGTAACACAATTACCTAGAATTCCATGAATACATTTCAAAACCAGAAACATACGTTTTGACATCCAAGATGTCATCCTCAGAGATTAGATGACCGCGTGAATGCCGAAACCCCTTTCAGTTTTTTAAATGTATTTTAAAAGTTGTGATTAAAAAAGGATCTAAAAGGTACGGAAAAAATAAGGAAGAAACAATTCGCTCTTTAAGAGTTTCTAACAATTGCTTTGATCTAACTGTTTATTTTATTAAAGTAGTTTATTTAAATATAATATTTTTTGTGTTTCTTAATAAATCACGTATATATTCGCTCTTCAAACTCCTTTTTGTATTTAGTGATGACTCATTCTAGGCTATTTTATTTTAGTTTTTTAAATAGACTTGTTTAGGTCATCTTAAATCATCTTGAAAAAACTGATTAGATTTTCTCATAATTGTATAAACTTATGGTTGGCTATGATGTAGGGGTAAGGATATAGCAAAACACAGATTGTGAGCATTAAAAGGCTGTGATGGAAATCTTTGTACATGACGTAAATTCCTGTTCGCACATTGGTAACAAAATATCCTTCACGCTTCATTCGCCATTCGATCATTTTCGAGTGTAGACTTAGCTTATGGTAGGTACATTTGGTTTAAAAGGCATCAACGACAAACCCCATGCAAAACGTGTCTAGTGAAAATTACACAGATCTATAAGGAAACATTGGAGGTGTACGCAATAGGTTAGGTATTGTAACTTTTCCTAAGAACTCGAGATCTATCTTTCCGAATGACGAAACTGCGTGACTGTCGTTGTATATGCGTGCAGTCAAGAAATGACAATAAATTTATTATCACTTTGACAAAACTCAGTAGTGCGCGCGAAGCCATTATAGCAATTCGGAAGTAGTACTTAAATCATCATCATAATGTAGTCAGTCCTAAGACTGGTTGGACACGCACCTCCACTGTTTCCTTTTCTGAGCTAATCTTCGTATTTACCTAAAACAACCCATATCCTTAACTATTTGCGAACAGTAATCCAATCTGGGTCTACCTCTACCCCTCTTAACTTCCGTTTCTGTCTCTAATATGTCTCTGACTAGACCTTGCCTGAGAAGGTGTCCTACTAACCTATCTCCCCTATTTCTTATTGACTTCCATACAGTTCTCTGTTCTCTTACTCTTTCTAATACATTTTCATTTCTAACCTTCTCTATCCACGGCTGATATGTTAAATGTTAGAATTATGTGACAAAGTTATGTTTGTTTCAGCGAACACGACGACCTTGAATTTTTAGTAAGTTGTAGAGGTGATAATGCTGATCATTTTCATAATATATGTTTAGTGTCTTAAGTACAATTATTAATAAAAATAATTAAAGAAAAACACTATTTAAACAATTAACCAAAATTTTATGCCAACAACAAATTAAACAACAAAACAAACAGATGGTAAAAATAAAACACAACAGCCCAAAACACACAAAGAAATAACAACAACAATGATAATAACAATAGCAATAACAATAACAATAGCAAAGACAATAATAACAATTTATAACAGGAAAAGAGACTTACTAACGAGACGGTTGAATGTAGAGACACAGATGAATTAATTTCTGATAGGGATGTTAGGAGTATTTATAGTAGGAAAATGTTAGTAAAAAGAGATAGAATACTCAAGATAGACAAAGACTGGCAATAGGGGTTGAAGACACGAGTTTACAGAAATACGAAGAATTGAAGAGGTTGAACAGTACAGAATTTTAGGTAAGGTAATTAAGGGAAAAGCCAGCGATTAGTACAAGGTGCATGCAGAAACGGTTGCAGTTAGGTTTCTAGGTAAAGGTGATTAGGGACAATAGAATAGAAATAGAAAGGAAACAAAGGCATGCAAAAGATAAGAAGTCGTACTCTGCATTGCAGAAATAAAATTAGGAAAAATATATGTACAAAATATTTACACAAAAAAAAAACAATAAAAGTTCTTTCGCCACATATATATATATATACTTTTCGAAGACATTATTTTAATATATCAGCCATAAAAAAACTCCAGTGTGTCATAAAACTACCCAATAACCATACAATAACGTCACTAATGCGTATACATCTCCAAACCTAACCTAACCAAATAATAACGTCACCAATGCATATACATCAGACAATTTTACTTACGAAACACAAATAATTCTGATTCTCGGATTATTAAGGTGTTTTATTCATTTTATTCACAGAAAGCATTAGTTTTATACATTTTCTAATACAATATCGGAATTTATACAATTCTTAGGAAATGTATACATTTTCCAGGGATATGTGTGTATTAAAAAATATTTGAAACAACATTTTATACATTTCCTAAATAGCCTCGGAATTGTATACCTTTCCTAGGAATTGTATACAATAACTAGATTTCATACATATATGAATCGTGTGGTATCACATGAAGGGTAGATATGTTTAAATGTGCAGGTAATTCACAAACATATCGAAAAAGTTAATCGTTCCCTGTCCATTCAGTCAATTGTTGAAAGATATTTTGACAGGATAGTTGCAGGTCTGGAACTCCTATTAATAATATTAGTATCTAGTAGATAAATCAAAACGATCATTAGTAGAAGTAATACAATGTGTAATTTTACCGATAAATTGACAATTTTTTAGACTATTTACTAGTTACCTTCTAAATTGCAGAGTTTACGTTACATACTAAAAGCCAAACATTTAAAAATAAATTTGGTGAAAGTACATCAATTCATTTTTAATAAAATTGGAAAGTACATTCCAATTTCTTTTTTACAATTAAAACCCATCAAAGCGCGAATTTCTATGTGTTAGAATTTTGTAGCGAATTTAATGATCCAGTCTTTTTTCTATATCATTTTCGGCATTCTGAACAAGGTTTATCAACTAAGTGATCGACTCTATTCGCAATGTCTAGACCAGCTATGGCCAAGGAAAAAACCCGAAATGTGAACTGAACCACAGTACAAAAAATTAATTTAGATTTAATAATGGACTCACCGGAAACTAAGAGAAAATTTTAATTATTAGAAAAATATTTTTGATATACTAAATGTCCATTGTTTACCTTATTTAAAGTACTTAATACATCACATAATACGAATAGCACCTTGCAATTACCATGTAAGATCTGTTAAGAATAAATACTTTTGAACAAATGTAAGTATCAATATAGTTATAGAGCTAGGGCAGCAACGTATAGAAGTAAATATTAGGAAGGGAGTCAGACAAGGAAGCACATTGTCATCACTAATTTTTTTAACCTATACATCGAAGACGCGACCAACATCATTAAAGACAGTACAACTGTAGGGATAGATATACAGGGGCAAAAGATTGGTATGCTTAGATTTGCAGATGATATAGCAGTATTAGCATCTAACAAGGACGAGTTAGATATAACGTTAAATAAAATGGAAACGGTGTTGACAGACTGTATGAAAATAAATAAAAGTAAAACAAAAATACTAGTATGCAAGGGAAGAAAAAGCAGAGAAAGATCGAATATAAAGATAGGAGACGAAAAATTAGAAGAAGTGGCTGATTTTAGGTATCTAGGAAGTCAGATAAGTCAGGACGGAACGAGTAGTACGGGGATATAAAGCAGAGGATAGCGCAGGGTCGAGTCGCCTTCAAGTCATTTCTATGCTTGCGAACGGTTAATTTAGAAATTCGAAAGAGATTGTGAAGGGTGTATGTTTGGAGCGCGGTGCTGTAGGGGTGTAAAATATGGACGGTTGGTGCTGCGGAAAAGAAAAGGTTAGAAGCCTTCGAAATGTGGTGTTATAGGCGCATGATGAGGATAACGTGGGTAGAGAATGTTAGAAATGGAGAGTTATTAGAAAGAATAGGAGAACAGAGGAATCTATGGAAGTAAAAAAAAAATAGGGGAGATAGGTTGGTCTCAGGCATGAAAGTCTAGTCCGAGACATATTAGAGGCAGAAACGGGAGTCAGAATGGGGTAGAGATAGACCTAGATTAGATTACTGTTCGCAAATAGTTAAGGATGTGGGATGTTCTAGTTTTAGGGAAATGCGAAGATTAGGATAGGAGAGAGTGGAGGTATGTGTCCAACCAGCCTTAGGACTGACGACCTTATGATGATGACGTATCAATACACCCGAAAGCTGATTGTTTTGTGAGAATGAAGACTCTTAAGGCGAAATAATGACATTAATCACTCTTCATCTATGTTGTACCAAATGATTCCTAGTCGTAATATGTATTTTATGCAATTATAAAAAAATAATTACTTCCGCTAATTGAATTCGTCACGTACATTTTGTCTGTGTAACAATGAGAATATTCACAAAATATCATACAGACAAACAATTGTAGGAAGAAAGGAATTAATGGCCTAAGCAGTTTAAGAAATGTTATAAAGTTGAACTGAACAAAGAAACAACGAAATTTGAAATGTAATGAAAGTAAACAATTACGCTAGATTTAATTAGACGGAAATGTTTTTGAGTTAACATACCTAATTGTAAAAATACCTATATAATTAATAGCACTAAACAATTTACAATAACAAAAAGTTTATGGAGATCATATACATTATTATTGTATATTTCATATACTATAGGGTTGTTCGGAAAGTCATTTCGTTTTTTCCCGACAGAGGATTTAATTGTATTCTTTTGCACCCAACTTCACATTTAAGCCGTATAATTTTTATATGCTTTGAGAGCTCATA
>NW_020439469.1:1968761-1970189 GCF_000699045.2 Agrilus planipennis | reverse complement strand
TTTAAAAGGGCACCAACCAAAAACTACTGCGTAGAATTAATTGGAATTTTTCACACACAAGCCTTGCTATATGAGCTCTCAAAGCATATAAAAATTATACGGCTTAAATGTGAAGTTGGGTGCAAAAGAATACAATTAAATCCTCTATCGGGAAAAAACGAAATGACTTTCCGAACAACCCGATATTATTTTCGCTATTTTCGCAATACCTGTAAGGGTCGCACCAAAAAATCAACTGAACCGCATGGAATCTCCAGAAATACTCAAAGATGTCTTTGAACTCAAAATGGAGTATAGCTTTTATAATAATAAATATTGTGTTAATCGAGCGCATACTTGCACACAATGATAAATAGAGACACACTTTTGAAAATATCACAGTTCCACAAACGTTTCCTTTGTGACATTTCTTTTTACAGAAATAAAATTTAATTAACGCTGCAGTTCTATGTTGCGAAGAAATTATTCTGAGGAAATTGGGGAAGTGAGCATGACGGGCTGCGCCTTAATCTTAAAGTTCGCTTTGTGGCTTTTCTCTCTTTTCGGAGTTGCACATTGCAAAAGAAAAGACGAAACCCTTACAGGATCACCCATCAGTCGTTTGGATAAAATGTCTGTGGGGTAAATAGTTGCCGAATGAAGTTTGTGTGTATGCGTTTACTCGAGTGTAACTTAAGAAATAAAATGTCCTTTTTTACTGTGTTCTAACTTTGAAGGCATAAATGGTATTTTACATGACACTGACACACGACTGCAGAGTATAATTCGGTAAACGTGAATTGAAATTGAATCAACACTTTTTCTTTTCTCCGCCTGCAATGACGCAAGTTCATTCTTTCCTGGAATGAATAATATCTGGAATCTGGAACAAAATTACTGTAATTTTTAGGCTTTCACGACCGGCGTACATTGAAGCTAGGGTTGCCACCCGTACATTATTATAAAGTATTGTACTCTATTTCGTCTGTGCGTACGTTATACTTTACAAGACACAAAGTACGCAAAAATACTTTATTTAAGACCTTAAGTAAACATCGTAATTTTGTAAGCGATTATTCGAAATTCAGAGTATTTTTACATCAATAATAGTACACAGAAGAATGGCAAGCCATATTTACGAAACAACCTGATTTCCCAAATCTGTTCAAAGTAGTGTCGCTTTTGCTGGCCGTTCCGGCCACTTCAGCATTTACAGAAAGAGTATTCTCTGTTATAAACACAAAGTGGCGGGACGACAGGAATAAAGCTTTATTAAAACTAATTAAAAATGGACTTTTAGTTTACTTAAATCTCTGTTTACTATGTTTAGAGGCTATTAATATATTTAAGAGCGACAGCAATTTGTTACTGGCTGCTAGGTGTAACAAAAAATATGTTTTTAAAAACAAAAAATAAAATACTTTATTTTTATGCTGAGTACTTTTTTTT
>NW_020439469.1:1932534-1968697 GCF_000699045.2 Agrilus planipennis | reverse complement strand
AGAAACAGGAGTTAGGAGGGGTAGAGGTAGACCTAGATTAGATTACTGTTCGCAAATAGTTAAGGATGTGGGTTGTTCTAGTTTTAGGGAAATGCGAAGATTAGCTCAGGATAGGAAAGAGTGGAGGTACGTGTCCAACCAGTCTTAGGACTGACGACCTTATTATGATAAACCTACTTTATTTTTATGCCGAGTACTTTTTTTTTTAACCATTTAGTCGAGAAATACTTTATGTAAAGCCTGAAAAGGTGACAACCCTAATTGAAGCGGCGGTTTCTTCCGTGCTATTTTGCCGTAGTCTATTTTGTTTTGATATTCCAGACGTTTCGCCGTTCTTCACTGACGGCATTTTTAGTGGTGACTGTGGCGGTTACAGCAAAGAATGGCGAAACGTCTGGAACATCAAAACTCCGTGGTTCACGGCAAAACAGTCCGGAAGAAACCATGGCATCAATGGAATAGGATTGTCAACCATCCTTAGTTGCAATGCCCAAGTAATAAATAATCAATTACCTACGGAATATTTCTCAAAGTCCAGATGCTGGCCATTTGTATTGTTCTGTTTAAATTAAAAAAAAATCCTTAAACTATCACAAATAACTATCTGAAATTTATGAAATACCTTGTGATTAATTATTACCTGAGTTTTTTAACAGATAGTGGTTAGCAACTCGGTTCCAGATATAAATATTACATACTCTTATTGGAAATTAAATATTTAATCAGTATACTAGTGAACAAGGTTTAAAAAGCCAAATCTTATGCAGAGTTTTAATTAAACTATTTAAAACGATAAATTTAAATTTTTCATTTAGTGCGCGGACGTAGTTAACGTTAATTTTATATACATATATTTTTTTAAGAGGCACTTTATAAAATCATCTTGAAAAAACTGATTAGATTTTCTCATAATTGTATAAACTTATGGTTGGCTATGATGTAGGGGTAAGGATATAGCAAAACACAGATTGTGAGCATTAAAAGGCTGTGATGGAAATCTTTGTACATGACGTAAATTCCTGTTCGCACATTGGTAACAAAATATCCTTCACGCTTCATTCGCCATTCGATCATTTTCGAGTGTAGACTTAGCTTATGGTAGGTACATTTGGTTTAAAAGGCATCAACGACAAACCCCATGCAAAACGTGTCTAGTGAAAATTACACAGATCTATAAGGAAACATTGGAGGTGTACGCAATAGGTTAGGTATTGTAACTTTTCCTAAGAACTCGAGATCTATCTTTCCGAATGACGAAACTGCGTGACTGTCGTTGTATATGCGTGCAGTCAAGAAATGACAATAAATTTATTATCACTTTGACAAAACTCAGTAGTGCGCGCGAAGCCATTATAGCAATTCGGAAGTAGTACTTAAATCATCATCATAATGTAGTCAGTCCTAAGACTGGTTGGACACGCACCTCCACTGTTTCCTTTTCTGAGCTAATCTTCGTATTTACCTAAAACAACCCATATCCTTAACTATTTGCGAACAGTAATCCAATCTGGGTCTACCTCTACCCCTCTTAACTTCCGTTTCTGTCTCTAATATGTCTCTGACTAGACCTTGCCTGAGAAGGTGTCCTACTAACCTATCTCCCCTATTTCTTATTGACTTCCATACAGTTCTCTGTTCTCTTACTCTTTCTAATACATTTTCATTTCTAACCTTCTCTATCCNGTATTTTTTTTTATATTTTGTATTGTTTCTTTTACAATATATTGTATAGGGATATTCTATTATATGCAATCATCAGAGGGTGGCATCATTTTTTGAGAAATACAAAGTGGTACACAGAAATTCGTACAAATGTCTTTAGTCATCTTTTCGTATAAATAAAATACGAATAAAAACTGCAAAATACCAATTTTTATTTAAACCACGCTTGTTAAGCTGGGATGATACCCTCATCAGAAAATCGTAAAACGATTCACTTGAAAATTTAATGTTTTTTTAGTGGTAAGTTTTATATTATTATTGTTTTTTTTTAAAAAGTGTTGTTTTTAAATTGTTCGAATCATTAATGAATTCACTCAATGGGTGATATTTAATTTACCTTGAAAAAGACTTATATAAAGATTACCCAAGAATAAGTTAAATAAAAAGCTTTCTCTCTCTATTGGCTTTTGATTTGAATCCATAGAGATACCAAAGGAAAACGTGATACCTAACACAATTTTTTTAATATCCAAACAACAGTATAAAAAGCATTTTTATTTGGAAAAATATCTATTTTTATTTTTTTCAGAACAATTTTGAGTTATGTTAAATAATGTTTACAATAGGAAATTGTCTCCTAATGCATCCGATATGACGCTTAGGCAAGGAGACTTAGTTTACCTTTGTATTTGACAATTGACAATGCCGAAGTTAATGCGCAGTTGCTCTATACGCAACGACTCTTGCCTTTTCTGTCAAATTAAACTCATTACGCTATTCAGATCCATTCGCTTCGGGTTAAGTTCTCTAGGTTTCTTAGTGTTAGGTTAGATTGGTGTCGTTTGCAAATTGTCAGTTTGCTGTGTATACGTGGTGTGTACTGTTTTTTTATTTTGTCCCTCATTACTGAGGTGACCCCTGAGTTTTTATTTAAATTTTTTCGTCATCTATTGAAACTTAACGCAAATATGTGTCTGTAAGAACCCTTTTATAAGTACGCGACAGTTCGAAAGCTTGCGTACGCTGTGAAGCCTTATACATGTTATTTCTTGTGTGAACAAAATTCTGTGCTCACAATTACACTTTAGTTTAATCCAGGATTATGCAGGATTTTAATTTTCTCAGAAGGTATGTCTCTTTTTTTTTTAAGAAAGGTTTAGTGAAGAGAATGTCCTTGTCTTTTGTTAAGTCTAAGCCCTTGTAAAGAGCACACTCGAAAGTTTTTTAACGATTTCCTTGACATTTTTTTCTTTATTCTAAAACATAAGTAATTCGTAAAAGTATCAAGTAATCTCAATTGGGATTTTCATGTACATATAATATATCCTCTATCATTTTTTTAAAGACCTATATTTCAATATTAAGTGTCAGTAGTTAAGTACGGAAGATATTTAAACTAATATGGTCACTACCTAATCTTTTCGTAGTCAGCTTTTAAATATGAGGGGTAAATATTGTCGCACATTTTACTATTTTCTGTTTCTAATTAATCTTCAAACAACGTCTTTATGAATTATAAATCATTCATTCGTTACTATATCGCCGATTCTTTGCTCTTCTTATTTCGCGCTCCATTGCCTTGTAACTACAGCTGTTCTTTTGTGACCTCGTGACGCATATTTAAAGGGGTTGGATGTTCTAGAAATATACCGAGCAGCATGGCTTACATATTTAGACTATTACTTATAGCATTCGCGAGGACACCGGTTCGATTCCGGGTCCGTCTGCCTGGACCCAACTTTTATTGTGGTTTCCGTGGATCAAATGCTGGGGCAGTAATATTCCACAGATAATCCAGACCAAAAATTAGAAGAAGTGGTCGATTTTAGGTATCTAGGAAGTCAGTAGGGATATAAAGCAGAGGATAGCGCAGGATCGACTCGCTTTTAATAAAAAGAAGTTCTATGCTCGCGAACGGTAAATTTAGAAATGCGAAGAAGATTGTTAATCGTGTATGTTTGGAGCGCGGCGCTGTATGGGTGCGAAACATGGACGGTGGGTGCGGTGGAAAAGAAAAGGTTGGAAGCATTTGAAATGTGGTGTTACAGGCGAATGATAAGTATACCATGGATAGAGAAGGTTAGAAATGAAGAGGTGTTAGAAAGAATAGGAGAACAGAGGATTCTATGGAAGTCAATAAGAAATAAGCGAGATAGGTTAGTAGTACGACACCTTCTCAGGCATGAAGGTCTAGTCAGAGACATATTAGAGGCAGAAACGAAAGTTAGGAGAGGTGGAATTAGACTTAGATTAGATTGCTGTTCGGAAATAGTAAAGGATATGGATTGTTCAAGTCTGAGGGAAATGCGAAGATTTGCTCAAGATAGAAAAGAGTGGATGCGCGAGTCGAACCAGTCTTAGGACTGACGACCTTATGATGATGATGAATCCTTTATTCTCTTCTGCCTTTTTATCGTCCGTCTCAACTTTCTCACCCGAACCACTACACTGCCATTCACACCATTCCTGAAAGGAGGTTGCCCGACGAAGTCCGAAGAGATTGCCCGCCCACCAGCATTAGTGGCTAGTGGGAATGAAACACCCAAAGGTTTTTTTTTAGTTTATTTTTCGAGTAATATTCCATTCCAAAATGTAGGTTCTATAGAAATTTAGTCTTAGTTATACAAGTGCAATCGAGGCAACCCTAGGCTACTCTTGATGCTTCTTCACGTATGGTGGCTTGTCAGTATTTAAATAAATAAAGTCTATGATCGGCACTTAATATATAACATCGTCACTGTTTAAATATAAAGGGTCAGTAAATAAAAATACTAACTAACTCTCAGAATTCCATAATAACCGTTGAAACGAGTTTTAACACCCTAGGTGAGATCCACAATTAAGGGCTGAGTCTGAACGCGTTTTATGTTGCTACTAATCTATTCATAAATCACGCAAATCTTGTGAGTTTTTAAACCTCCCCCCTCCGCTCTTGTCACAGATGGTCACATTCATGAAGCTCCCTCCACGTTAGTGTGACATCACATAATTTTCAATTTTGTTTACATATAAATTTCGCGTTTTAATATTGTGACGTGACGTAATTTATAGATGATCCTACGCATTATTGTTGGGATTTGGTGCTTTTATCTGGTCATCTACTGTCTGTTCTACAGTACTTCATTCTGATTTTTTTAAATGAACGGTCATTAATTAAATGCAACTGTTTTTGGCTGAGGTACCAACCGATTTAGTGACAAATATTCGTTATTATATAGAATTTTCATGTGTGAATCTGCTTGTATTAATTTTTGAACAGTTTGGAGTATGTTGCAATGATTATAGATATCATTTTACTTCTGTTATGACCATCCATGTTATCTTTTTCCGATTGAATAATAAATGGTTTTAGCAGCTGAGCGTAAAGCTGATGGAAGGCGTATTCTATATCTGTTAAATTGAAATTGCCAGTTTCTGCCTGACAGCTTTGACTATAAGCAATTTTTAAATACTAATCATACCTACTTTAGATGGCGTATTGTCAATTTATTCTTACCGATATTTAATAAATATCACCTGTAAATCTAATCAGTTTCGGCCATGGTGAATAACGTTTGAATTTGACTGTAATTCTGAGAAATTTAGGTGCGATTTTGACATTATTTAATGATTCCGGGTCATGGTATTAACATTTACTTTATTAAGTTTAACTGTAAATTTTAGATTGACAAAATACAATTTTATTATATTATTGTCATTATTGTTTCCTTGATACGCATAATCTATAGTGGAATTTAGGAAACTATAATGAATTGGTCATAGACGCGTTGAAATTATTTAAATTTTTGCTTAAAGGGGCAGGTATAGCGAAAACAATTATTTAGTATCAGTTTTTTGTATACAGAGAGGTGCATCGGTAAGGTGATAAGATTTCAAGTTTCCAAAACTTAACATAAAAATGGTTTGTAAATAAAGTAAGGAATTTATTTGGTCATTTCTGATGCTCATTCAAGCGATACTAAATTTATGTAACAAAAGTTTGCTTTAATAATTACCCATAGTTTTTTTGTTGTTATATAATAACATGTTTACCTTGTAAAATCATCTTGAGGGTCAAATTAATTATAGTACTGAAGAATCTCTGTCACTGTTTAATAGGTATATAGACTAATACAGGATTTTCACACCACCATTACAAAAATTTGGAATCTGTGCGTTGTTTGTAAGATATCTTTTTTTTGTATTAAGTAAATCCTTCTTTAAATGTCGCTGCTTTAATTGTTTTTTTTTATTACCTGGAAGGAAAAATATATAGCGCAACTATGTAGCTATAAAATAAATTTTTTTATTTAAAATTATATTTCTGACTTCCACGAGTGTTTGCTAAGTATGTGGTGTACTAAGTACTTCCTCCGTTCTGTTTTTTTAATGACATAAAATGTCCTTTTGTATATGCATTGCGTCTGTAACGTACATATATTCATACACATAAAAGTCAATAAGCACAAGCGTTATTACATGTATGTGTTGCAGATCCAGGAATCAGTACGACTTAACTATGGATTTCCATATCTCACAAGTCATAATTATTTTTTTGCGTTTATGTCAGTAGATAGAAGGAGGTATAATCTCACAACCCCAGGCTTTAAATTTTCCGAAATAAAGCTTGTATTTTAATATTTTAGTTTACAAATTGGTTGTTATCACATCTGCCTAGAACTACATTTGAGCTGCATGGATCCCACAGTTTTTCACTCAAATTATAGGGGTTTCATTTTTATTCCTACTGAACCTTAAAAGGTTACGAACAGCTATAATCAGGGGCGCAACAACGTTACAGTTTGACCGGGTGCTCCCATCATAATACTATAAATGACTAAAAAAAATGTCAATGTATTGAATTAACATACTTGAATAGATCCGGTTCGGCTGCTCATTTATGAGCTGGAACTGTTTGAACCGAACTTTCAAGTTGGGTTATTATCTGAATTGACTGGATGCCCAACCCAATCGAGTGGGTGCCCGGGTACCCGTGGACCTCCCGCCCTTGTTGCGCCGCTGGCTATAATTATGTGTGCTTTGAAATGTTATACAATATAAGCTTTACTTTATAGTTGTTTATTAAATTTGAACTATATTTGCTTATACTAAAGCCTTCGGTAGGTACATATCACTGTATATCTAACAATCAGGGAGACTTTTCCTTCCACAATCTAATCTAAATACCAATCTAGAAATCCTTTCTCCCTTAACCTAACCTAAACCAAACATATGCTACTCTGAAAAACCTTTTACATCATAGAGTACTGAACACCACTTAACCCTCGGTGAACAGCACTTCACGTAAGCCAATCAGGGAGTCCTCTCTCATAAGAACCTAACGGCAGACCATGGAGTATGGTATTTCAGACAATCCTATTAAGAAGTCCTATCATACCATAACGCAGCCACTACATTGAACTCGTCAAAAGATTGGTGATCTTTAATTAAAAATTTAGATTAAATTATAACACTCTAGATATTGAGCGTAGATCAATAGTACGGTTTCTTTATAATTAGACGTTTTAATTATCATCACATAAATTAGAGTCATAGATACGTAGAACGTAATTATATAATGATTACTATAAAGGAAATTAAGTTTGTCGTAGGTATAATAATTTCTCATTGAAGTATAAATAAACGACTTTCGGATCTTTTCATTTGTTTGAGACAGAAGACCTTTTGTTTTGTGCCAAATTTGGAGATTTTATGTTAACAATAAGTATTAATCGTGCGTTTTATTAATGTCGCCCAAAACCAATAAACCTGTAGGGATATTTGTGAAGAATGTCTTTAACTCTATTGTAAGTTAATGTTCCTAGATCCTTCCAGGTCATCGTCTACTGAAAATGGAACGCATGATTCTTTAGCTTCAGTTGTAACTAGTTCTATCCCAGAGTGCTAACCGACTGTTCTACTTTAGAACTTTAATACTATACTCTAGCTTTTCACGATCAGTGACAATAAGTCGAAAGATGAGGTATAATGTTTTCAAGTAATATTTCGGTTTTTCATTTTAAGATACTGAAGATAAACACTAGTGTCATAAAGAAGGCGACTTTACATTTTTATTTTGAAATATAACCACTTCACTATGTTATACAGCAGTGAATTTTACGTATTTAGAAGTTGTATATATGTAGTTGCTTTAAAGTGGATTATACAATTTAGAATGACTAGTCAACTATTTAACTACAGTTAATTAATAATATAATTACGTTATTAGATAATTTAGAAAAGGCATGGAATTATAACAGGGTGCGTTAAGATGGTAAGGAGTCTCACCACCCTGCATGTTCGACTTTTTCCTATGTCATCAAATCCGCGATTTAAGATGTACCCTTTCTAATGACTTGGATGCGCGCTGGCAAAATCGTAGGTAGGGAGAAAAAAACTCATTATACTCTCGATTGTTGTTCATTAAACATACTTTTTCATACAGTACCTGCCAAAAGTTTTGTTCAATCATGAATAGTAGTGCGAGTCGAAAACAAGCGTTAAAGCCTTTAATATGTCTTCAAATATAAATAAACATCTCGTTGATATTTTCAGTAGTAATTGATACCAATAACAGCACATTTAACCAGTGCAATTGTAGTGGATAAAATGATCAATGCAGTACTGTACGGATTATACGCTCCTCACCGGTTAAGAGTTTGGCCGAGAGTTGTCTCCTTTCTTTTCTGGCCTAGTGCTGTTCTTTTCTACTTTGCGCCGGTCAAACTGAAAGTCACATCACTACAGAAACTGAACGAAGTATAATTGACCTACTAAAACAGTAGGTAAGTAGGTGTTAGCTTGCAACTTTAAATAAATATTTTAGATGTACCAACTTTGTACCATCGGTGACCTAAATATGAAATTATGGATATTACGTAACAGTAGTAATTAGAGTGTAATAAAGACACAATATCCTCATTTATTATTTATGTTGAGTCTATGGCGTTAAGCGATTGAATCGATATTAGATAAATATTCGACTGGAAATAAATCAGTCTTGTGGCATTCCAGCTCTGGAAATTTTAAATCAGAAAACTTTCCTTCACCCGAAACAGATGGAAGGATCGTATTGATTTGATTTCTTGCAGTTACCTATCAGAAGTAGGTTATTGAATTCCATATCCAATGCGCGCACAAACACAATATATAAACGGTTACATATGAATGAATGTATGAATTGTTGTACGTAGGTAGAATAGCTGAACGTGCCTATGTATGATATATGAAATAAGTTAGATGAACTTTCATTTGGCAACGTCAGTGCGTAACAAATATAACCGTATATTCAATGCTACTACATTTGTAATTAGTTGAACCAGTTCCTCATTAGGGTGTCGGTAGAGCTAGCTCGAAATGTGGTGCTATATGATAAGGATTGTTATCAGTGCATGTTTGGAACGCGGCCCTGTACGGGTGCGAAACATGGACGGTGTGCGCGGCGTAAAAGAAAAGTTTAAAAGCTTTCGAAATGTGGTGTTAGAGGTAAATTATGAGGATACCGTGGAAACAGAAGGTTAGAAATGAGGAGGTTTTAGAAAGAGTAGAAGAACAGAGGACGTTGTGGAAGTCAATAAGTCATATTAACATTTAAACAATTTAAATGCCATAAAATAATTCGAAGTGGTCTGTATTCAGTCGAAACTGCCAGACACGGATCGCGATTTCGATCTTTTTGGATCTCATCAGCGAGTCGCAGGCAGCTCCGACAGAACACAGACCAACTTTTACCTGCTGTCTTAACATATACAGACCACTTCGAATTATTTTATCCGATTAAGCTAACGTGCCTATCACGTTGCGGTTGTCTACGCCGGGATTCGTTTCAGCAAGTAGATATCCACACAAGTGGACCTTGTTGGAGCATACGTAATCCTAAAATGTAGCATCGTGCTACAAATGGCGTTTTCTGCGCCATTTGTAGTATTTTCTAAAACTTAAATGACGTTCAAAAAGTTAATTTTAATATTTCGTTGGCGGATTTTCAATGAGAGGGTGGAGTTGAAGCCAAGGGCGCAACAACGTTACAATTTGACTGGGTGCTCACCAAATCAAGTGGGTGCCCAACCCAATCGAGTGGGTGCCCGGGCACCCGTGGACCCCCCTTGTTGCAACCCTGGTTGAAACCATTGAAACAAGTCTATAACATACAAAATCAGTAAAGGTGACAAAATCATACTCTTATAAGTTATAATTAATCAAAACTTGATATACCAACAAGCGATAGAAATTGCAACAATTCTGCCATATTGATGTATTCTTATTCAAGAGAAAAAGCAAACACAAGAACTATTGAAATAACAAGTTATTTAGAGCAGTAATCAGTAAATAATAAAAATTAGAAAAAACGACTTATTCCAATACAATTTATAATGAAAAGTTTTCACTGCTTTATTGTATATTTCTGTTAACTGTTGTAAATATATACACATTTTTGTTAATAGCCATGTTTGGTGTTTGAAGGCAATCTAAGGCTGACTTTTTATCGAAATTGTATCTTTTATATCAAAAATTACAAGTGAAAACATGATATTATCGATGAATTGGTGAAGTATTGACAAAAAAATTTGAATAACATATTATTTTAAAAATAATGACTTATAAACAACCTTATTAATTGTAACTACTCTTCTTTACATTGTTTTCATATAAATCGTTTTATCAATGATGCCAAACTCCATTACCTACTAATTATAATATTAAAGAAGCTCGAAAGAGTGTATTAACTACGACATATTTCAAATTCCTACTAAATATTAAATTACTTACTCCGAACGCTTCAATTGAGACGAAAGTTTTCGTTACTTCTTTTGTTCTTTACAAACTAGTAAAGGTAGTTAGTATTTGGTTGATTGGAAAGAATGCTTTAGTTGATTGCAAATCCAAATAATCGCTGCTGCTCTCAATGAAATTGCATTTTTTGTGGAGTTTGAAGAGCGTTCGTCTTTCCGCCTCGTTGCTTTTTCCATTCATATTTATAAATTAATGGTTTTCGATGAATAAATAATAAATACTGATATAATTATGTGTATTACGCATGACATCGTGTGCTTTCACCTTAAGCTATTAGGCTGGGTTTAATATTTTTGGTAATGGCAGAAATGTCTTAATTATCACACAATTATACTTTATTGTTTACTTACTGCATTGTATTTTATAGAAACTATTACTATTTATTTAAACAGGTCTCAATATTTATAGATAAGTACAACATACTATTTATATTATTTTATTTCTGAATTTATGTTACATTTTGGACTTTTCGTTCGTGCATTGTTTATATCAGTTGTCATTAATCCACAATTTCCGGTTTTATATGCTTACATAATGTTTGATAATTTCGTAAGATTAAGTTGAAGGTACGTTAAAATAAAATAAATTCCCTTTCATTTAAATATTATAAAAAATAGTAGATTAATTGCACGAGAGGCATCTATAAAATCCGATTTGGTGAATTTATTAGTAGTTAACAGTTGGACAAAATAGACGTTAAATTTTGAAACTTCAATCAAAAATGCTAATGTATAATCATTTTTAAGGCCGGATAAATCCCAAAAATGCCCAAAATTCTTGTGAATATTTTTTCCTTTTCAACAAATCATGCAGATGTGAATCGTACAATTTGTTATTTACTTACTATTTTTTGTGTAAAACTAATTGTTTTAATGCTATAGCTCCCGAAGATCCTTAAGCACCTTAATAACATGGAATGATACAATTGGACATTTTTCAGCATCGTAATTTATACCAACTTTTTTCTTATATTTTGAGTACAAAATTATACGCATTACCCTTTGGGTTTTCTTTCAATATTAATTATAATTATTAGGTACTTTATTAAGGAAAAAATACCGACAAAGGAATGTGTAATTTCTGTTTGGTGAATTTTTTGCCTTACTTACAAAAGTTAGAGTTAAAATTTGTCAGATGCGTTTTCTGTACTATACATAATGTTTTTCGTGTCTCTACATTAAAAAAATTCGTATAAAAAATTAATGGTTGTTGTTGCTTGTGTTTGCTACTGATTAAATTCGGATGAAGTATTTAGGAAAACATAGTGATCAACATTTAATTATCAGTTGTATCATCGCAGGTACTTAATTGTGATGATTCATAGACTCGTGCAGTGCTGTTCGGCGAATAATTTTAAAAAGATTGTTTTGTTAGATTATCAACCAAATAAATTGAGCAGATTTCTCAATAAACGTTAAGGCTTAATTTTTTTGTTAATACTGTACCGTAGGTACATTTATAATATTTACCATATATCAGCATGGGCGTAGATAGATAGGAGCAAGGGGGGTACTACCCTTCTACTAAGAAGCTCATTGCCCCTTTTGGAAAAGGCTCTGACAAGTCATGATACCTATAAAAAGTTTAAAAACATATAAACCAAACACGTTAAATCTACATATACTTACAGCTATTGAAAATCAGACTTGAACCTCAGGAAATACTCCTTAACTTTATACAATGACACAACTAAATCTTATGTGACTACTCAGTGGCGTACTAACAATAATCATGCAGAATATATGAATATAAATCCATTAACTGCAAAATTCAGTACTTTAACATCAAGCTTAAGTAGAAAAGTGACTTTGCAATTAATACGTAAATAAATAAGCACGTTATCTGATACCTTCACGTTATCGCAAAGAATGACAAAGACAACTTAAAATAATTGCAATATGAGTTTATGAGTTACAATAAAAATTTGTGTCCATAATCAATAGCAGTATTAGCATCTAGGAAGGAGGACTTAAAGATAGCTTTAAATAAAATGGAAGCGGTACTGACAGATCAGTACTGTATGAAAATAAATAAAATTAAAACTAAAATACTGGTATGCAAGGGAAGAAAAAGTAGGGAAAGAACGAATAAAAAGATAGGAAACGAAAAATTAGAAGAAGTGGCTGATTTTAGATATATAGGAAGTCGGATAAGTCAGGACGGAAGGAGTAGGAGGCATATAAAGCAGGGTCGTGTCGCCTTTAATAAAAAGAAGTCACTTCTATGCTCGCGAACAATTAATTTAGAAATTCGAAAAATGTTGTTAAAGGTGTATGTTTGGAGCACGGCGTTGTACGGGTGCGAAACACGGACAGTGGGCGTGGCGGAAACGAAAATGTTAGAAGCGTTCGAAATGTGGTGTTACAGGCGAATGATAAGGATACCGTGGATAGAGAAGGTTAGAAATGAAGAGGTATTAGAAAGAATAGGAGAACAGAGAACTCTATGGAAGTCAATAAAAAATAGGCAAGAAAAGGTCCTACCAAACCTTCTCAAGCATGAAGGTCTAGTCAGAGACATATTGGAGGCAGAAACAGGAGTTAGGAGGGGTAGAGGTAGACGTAGATTAGATTACTGTTCGCAAATAGTTAAGCTGTTCTAGTTTTAGGGAAATCCGAAGTGTAGCTCAGGATAGGAAAGAGTAGAGGCACATGTCCAACCAGTCTTAGGACTGACGACCTTATGATGATGATGATCAATATCAAGCTGACTAAAATTCGGTCGAGTGGTAAATATAGAATATGTATCTTTTTATTTTCAAAAATCATCATCTCCCACGTCTCAGAACTTATCGAAAAAACATCGACTGTATTTATTACAACTGTTACTTTGTCAATGCAAATGCGTTTTTTAAAAACGTAAACGGTAGAAGTGTCCATTCTTTAATGGTTTTTGAATTCCAATTTTTTCGCTTTTGTCCTTCGTCAAAGGTAATACGATGATGCTTGTATGACAAGAGCGGTTGAGTTGTTCTGTCACATGTGCGAGGTAGTTCCCGTGCATCTTTTGTTATCATTGGATAAAGGGCGGGGAGATAAGATTCGAGTGTAACGGTAGCGCACTACAATCGACTATCCTTTTGTCTAGGTAGCATTGATTACTTCATCACAAGGTCCTTTTGTACAATGAATTGAAAAGATCACGTGCGAGGTACGGAAAAAGACTTCGCAAGGATTGGAAAACTTTTCCGGCTGAATTTTAAAGAATAACTTTACCTTTTCGTGTATAGTGGCAGGGTCATACATAGTTAAAATACAGTAAATTAAAGTTTTGAATGCAAAGGAACTTTATGTAGGTATGCTACAAAATTATTTGGAAAATTTTCAGCATGCAAAACAATGCTAAAGTAGAACGGAGGACAACTGCACTGCAAATTCTACATGCTGATTGATTCAGAGGGTAGCGCAGGGTCGAGTCGCCTTCAACAAAAAGTTACTTCTATGCTCTCGAACGGTTAATTTAGAAATTCGAAAAAGATTTTTAAAGGAGCATGTCTTGAGTGTGGCGCTGTACGGGTGCGAAACATGGACGGTTGGCTCGGCGGAAAAGAAAAGGATAGAAGCGTTTGAAATGTGGTATTATAGGCGACTGATGAGGATAGCGGGGATGGAGGAAGTTAGAAAGGAGAAGACATTAGTAAAGCTACATATGGGGCATCATCATCATAACGGTGTCAGTCCTAAGATTGGTTGGACACGCACCTCCACTCTTTCCTATCCCAAGCCAATTTTAGTATTTCCCTAGACTAGAACAACCTACATTCTTAACTATGTGCGGGTAGTAATATAATCCAGGGCTACCTCTACTCCCTTAAATCCTATTTCTTCTTCTAATATGTCTCGGACTAGACTTTCATGTCTGGGAAATTGACCTAAAAACTTATCTCGCCTATTTCTTATTGACTTCCGTAGAGTCCTCTGTTCTCCCATACTTTCTAATACCTCTTCATTACTAAATTTTTCTATCCACTGTAACCTCGTCATTCATTCACCTGTAACTAGGATTGCCACCTTTTCAGGCTTTACATAAAGTATTTCTCGACTAAAAGGTTAAAAAAAAAGTACTCAGCATAAAAATAAAGTAGGTATTTTATTTTTTGTTACACCTAGCAGCCAGTAACAAATTGCTGTCGCTATTAAATACATTAATAGCCTCTAAACATGGGAAACAAAGATTAAAGTAAACTAAAAGTTCATTTTTAATTAGTTTTAATGAAGCTTTATTCCTGACGTCCCGCCACTTTGCGTTCATAACGGAGAATACTCTTTCTGTAAATGCTGAAGTGGCCGGAACGGACAGCAAGAGTGACACCACCTCGAACAGATTTGGGAAATCAGGTTGTTCCGTAAATATGGCTTGCCATTTTCCTGTGCAATATTATTGATGTAAAAATACTCTGAATTTCGAATAATCGCTTACAAAATTACGATGTTTACTTTAGGCCTTAAATAAAGTATTTTTGCGTACTTTATGTGTCTTGTAAAGTGCAATGTACGCACAGTCGAAATAGAGTACAATACTTTATAATAAAGTACGGGTGGCAACCCTACCTGTAACACCACATTTCGAATGCTTTTAACCATCCTTTTCCGCCGCGCCCAGTGTCCATGTTTCGTACCCGTACAGCGCCACGCTCCAAACATACACCTTTAATAATCTTTTCTGAATTTCTAAATTAACCGTTCGTGAACATTAAAGTGACTTCTTTTTATTGAAGGCGACTCGACCCTGCGCTATCCTGTTCTTTATATTCCTACTACTCCTTCCGTCCTGACTAATATGACTTCCTGGATACCTAATATCAGCTACTTCTTCTAATTTTTCGTCTCCTATCTTTATATTCGCTCTTTCTCTACTCGTTTATGCCTCAATTATGAGGCATCTTCAACGTAGGTCGTTGGTTTCGTATAAATAAAAAACCTTTGCCCTATATATAGCTTGATTTCTTACTTTATACAATTGTTGGGGAAGAAAAGGCAACATAGAAGAAGAAAGAATGGAAGACCAGAGGTTATAATAGAAGTCAATAAGGAATAGGCGAGATAAGTTAGTAGGACACAATCCCAGGTATAAAAGGCTAGTTAGAGACATATTAGAAATCGAAACAGGATTTGAGAGGAGTAGAAGTAAACCTAGATTAGATTGGTTCACAAATAGTAAAGAATGTGCTCAGGATAGGGAAGGACGGAGGTATGTGTCCAACCATTGTTAGGACTGGTGACCATATGATGATAAAAAAAGAGCTGAGCGTTAAATTTGCAAAATTAAATTAAATTTATTTAAACGTTTATGTATTTTATCGATATAACGGAATAAATTATTAACACAAGATCGTTAGTCTGACGACTGGTTGCATACGCACCTTCCTATCTTGATCCAATCTTCGTATTTCTTGAAAACAAGAACATCTCTCAGCTTTAATTGTTTGCGAAATCTTCTCCAAGCTAGGTAAATGAAATTGATTTAGCCGTTGGCTCCGTTTGAAAGATTTTAATTAAATAAGTAACTTAAACAGTAAAATTCTTAGTGTGTTCCATAAAACTATGCGGATTTCGATAAGCGTAGAAATGCTCACAGAATAAATAAACTCAATTTTATGGAACACTCCAAAACTTTTATTGTTTTAGTTATTTATTTAATCTAGGCCTTCCTCTATTTCCCTTTAATCCTATTTCTGCTTCTGATATGGTTCTAACTAGCCCTCCATGCTTAAAAAAGTATCCTGCCATCTTAGCTCCCGTTTTCCTTATTGACTTTTTCTTTTCTGACCTTTCCCCATCCGCGAAAATTTCATCATCCGTCTCATACAGAACCGTACTCCAAACTTACCGTTTTAATAATCTTGTTCAAAAATTCATAAGAACAGAAGTGATTAATAGTATTTATAAAAGCGACTCGACTCTACGCTCTCCTACCACTATTCTCAAATTAAGTCAAATCGGTTACTTCTTATTTTTTGTCTCCAATTTTACATGCTAATATTTGTATTTTATTTTTATTTACTATAATTCCCTGTTGTGCCAATATCGCTTCTATATCCTTTAAGGCCGCTTCTCCTGCTTCTTAATCTTCTTCAAGTGACATCCCTGAGTCGGAGGATGGCAATTATCAGCACTAGTTTTACTTTAGATTCGGCTGATTTAAAAAGTTGGTTAGAAGTGCATTCAAATCACTCTCTCAAGTTTCGGAACCATGAGATTCTTTTTCTGCCTATGCTGCGTCTTCCCTAGCTTTTACCCCGGACATTCAGCTGTAGAAGTTCATATTTGTTCCTTCTTGTAGTGTGTTGCAGATATTTTAGCTTACGTCTTTTGACTGTATTAACAACCTCTTTTTCCCTACCCATGCGTATCATAGCCTATGCAGGTGTTCTTCTGTCCGTCCATAATATTCTGAGAATTCTTCTATAAGGCAAATTTTAAACGCCTCAATCTTTTTAAAAATTGTGGCATTCACAGTCTATGTATCCGCTCAGTAAATGAGGGTTGAAAAGACGTAACCTTTAGATAATGTCGTACGAAATACTTTGTTCATCTTAATGGAGTTGACTTGCGCTTTCTTTATTCTTGTTTTTTGGTGTATTCGTTTGTGCAATTCACTCTTACTCCATATACTGCTCTACTATTAATGCTTCTGACTTATATAGTTAGGCTAACGATAATTGGGTTGTTCTTAGTCGTTCTTGTTAGATGCTAATACTGCTATATTATTCGTAAATCTAAGCTTACTAATTTCTTGCTTCTATATATATTCCTGAAGTTGTCCTGTCATACTTATACTTTTTTTGACGTGACAACGTCTTATAATTCGATGGAGCCGGCTGCACGCACGGAAAAACATGACTCATGCGGCGTTACCTCGCTCTGAGGCGTTCCATTTAAGGCTTGAAGTGCAACCGAGAGCGCGGAACGAGCGACAAAGAGGCACAATCGGCCTCCGCGTTCGGCAGCGTTCGACATCTGTCTCTCTCCTACTTGAGTGAGCGATGCGTCCGCGTGGAGAGCTGCTATACAATAATACATTAATATTTACCTCCTTCTCTATATCTATACAAAATATCTATCAAACAAATAAAATTAAAATTTTCTTTTGAAAAATGAAACCATTCCATCAGTATTTTCTTATGACGTTGTCACGTTCAATTATCGTCAGTAAACCGACTTTACAGACAACCTATTTTTTTTTGGTGTTTTAAACGCCTAGCACCTCCGCCATATTGCTTGAGGAAATATCTTACCTTTTCCTGTTTCTTGCTCCATCAGTGGTTTTACGTTGACAATGATGAATTAGTCTAATGGTTAATATAATAATGCGTACATTGTAATTGAACCTCTACTTTAAGCTTACTAATTATAAAAGTAGGTTTAAAAAGTAGTAATTTTTGAAAATCGTGTTTCTTTTATTTGTAGTTCAAATTTTCTTCCTATTCTTGCATTTTACTTCTACAATAACCTATGATGTATGTCACTTTCTCTGACACCAAATTTGCAAATACGAGTACAAGACAAAATCCATACGTTTTGTAAATATAAAGGAAAACGTAGTTTCTAAATTCTATTGAATATTTATTGAGCAATTAAAACGTCAAGTAAAATAATTTACATTAAATGTTAAAGGAAGATAATTGAATCTCTTTCGCGTATAAATTAAAAATTTATTATCAATTTTTCTTTTGTATCAGTTCCACTTCTTACCGGAATATATTTTGTTGGATCTATTTGTGATTTTTTAATGTCTTTCTTTCCTTCTGCTGCACAACATTGTTATCTTTCTTTGATTTTGTTTTTCGTACTAAGGCCTCATGGTATAAATTTAAATCAGTAAAATAAAGTGAATAGAAATGTTCCATTTGACATTATAACCGCTTGACTTTGATTGCCGTTTGTTGAAATTGGAAATATTGGATCGTTGCTATAGGTGAGCTTAAACTAACCTTCCTACATGCAAATTGGAATTGTGCCAAGATTTTGACATAAAATTACGTTTTTTATTGCCCTCGGTAAATGTGGTTACCTTGGGCAAAAAGTCTTACTTTTGGTAAACAAATCATACATTTTCCAATTTTTACGGCATGGATTTCACTATCCCAATTACACTTTTACTTCGTATTCTGCACAATAGGTAAACAGATGACGAACGCTAGATTAATTTTAAACAAACTATAATTCCATAAGTGCTCAATTAACGATTATAAATGAATTTCGTAATTCGTAAATGCAGATACAAAAGAATAACGAATTTCACTTATTTGGGCGACTGAGTTTTGATCAAGACAGATGCAAAACGTTTGGCTAAAAGATCCGTTTGATATGAATTATTGTTCTGCACTCCGGCGTGGTAGATCTATATTCTAGCCCAGGGGTGGTCAACCTGCGGACTGCATGAGTGATTAATAGTATTTATAAAAGCGACTCGACTCTACGCTCTCCTACCACTATTCTCAAATTAAGTCAAATCGGTTACTTCTTATTTTTTGTCTCCAATTTTACATGCTAATATTTGTATTTTATTTTTATTTACTATAACTCCCTGTTGTGCCAATATCGCTTCTATATCCTTTAAGGCCGCTTCTCCTGCTTCTTAATCTTCTTCAAGTGACATCCCTGAGTCGGAGGATGGCAATTATCAGCACTAGTTTTACTTTAGATTCGGCTGATTTAAAAAGTTGGTTAGAAGTGCATTCAAATCACTCTCTCAAGTTTCGGAACCATGAGATTCTTTTTCTGCCTATGCTGCGTCTTCCCTAGCTTTTACCCCGGACATTCAGCTGTAGAAGTTCATATTTGTTCCTTCTTGTAGTGTGTTGCAGATATTTTAGCTTACGTCTTTTGACTGTATTAACAACCTCTTTTTCCCTACCCATGCGTTTCATAGCCTATGCAGGTGTTCTTCTGTCCGTCCATAATATTCTGAGAATTCTTCTACATTTTAAACGCCTCAATCTTTTTAAAAATTGTGGCATTCACAGTCTATGTATCCGCTCAGTAAATGAGGGTTGAAAAGACGTAACCTTTAGATAATGTCGTACGAAATACTTTGTTCATCTTAATGGAGTTGACTTGCGCTTTCTTTATTCTTGTTTTTTGGTGTATTCGTTTGTGCAATTCACTCTTACTCCATATACTGCTCTACTATTAATGCTTCTGACTTATATAGTTAGGCTAACGATAATTGGGTTGTTCTTAGTCGTTCTTGTTAGATGCTAATACTGCTATATTATTCGTAAATCTAAGCTTACTAATTTCTTGCTTCTATATATATTCCTGAAGTTGTCCTGTCATACTTATACTTTTTTTGACGTGACAACGTCTTATAATTCGATGGAGCCGGCTGCACGCACGGAAAAACATGACTCATGCGGCGTTACCTCGCTCTGAGGCGTTCCATTTAAGGCTTGAAGTGCAAGCGAGAGCGCGGAACGAGCGACAAAGAGGCACAATCGGCCTCCGCGTTCNTTCGATCATATTGTTTGTTTTGTGCGTGAAAATACGGAGAAAACGAGTTGGAACCGCTTCCGAGCACGCGATTACAAACAATCATGTAAATAAGTATCGGTCGTATGTTGATAGTATATTAGGATATCAATCGTGATAAAAAAACTTGCATACAACCGTTATGACAGGCTACGCTCTTGGGAGCATCCTGATTGACTTTCACGGTTCCGTTCGAATGCGCTCGATTCATTTTCTTCCCAACTACCACACCTATTCCCATGATTCCTAAGAGGGAGTTCAAGAGCGACTTCCACCGTACCCTTCCTCAGTGCATTGAGGTGTAAGTCGCATCAGGGAGGTCTACTCGTCCACCAGTGAGAGATAAAGACGCAAAAGATTTTTAATCAATCACTCCAGGTCTCAAAGGACCCTTGACTCTGATGAAGCAAACTGCAGTGTTTGTGAATCATTGGCCAAAAACAGACATGACCTCAATTCGAAGCCAAAAGTAGAAACACCCAAAATGATACATATACGTAGGCTGTGAAAGCTTGGTAGTTTTGATATGATACATTTTTCTTAAGTTGGAAAGGTCGAGGTTGTGATCGCAATCTGGTACTTTTAACATTGAACAAAAATTTAATTTCTGGTTTACACACCTTCATCGTTAATACGTAAACATGTAGATAAGTTGCACGCAGTTTCTGTTTACATTTTTGAGGTAGATCATTTTTCATCAAAAAAGCAAAAATAAATGATTGTGTAAGTTGAAAAAAATTAGGTTACGTTGAAACTTATGAAACCAGATTCTCAGGGTCCAAATGACTATATTTCATATTTTTTTAACTACAAAATCATTTAAATAAAATGGTCTCGCACAAAACCAATGGAAAAAGTTAATCGGTCAAATCAGTTCAAACTCTGGAAGAAGGTAGTTCATATAACGCTGAATAAAAAATTTGATGGACACAATACCAAAAAATTAATAGTTTTCGAAATAATGTAATTCCTAATTAATTCATCTTAATCTACTTACATTAAAACTTTAAAGAGATAGGAGATATTCTCCGGAACTACTCATCCGATTTCACAAATTCCTTCTCCAATATTTATAATGGACCTTCATAAACATTCGTGTTGACATATCACTATATAGTATAAAACAAAGTCGCTTTTCCGCTGTCTGTCCCTATGTATGCTTAAATCTTTAAAACTACGCAACGGATTTTGATACGTTTTTTTTTTAAGATAGAATGATTCAAGAGGAAGTATTGTATGTATAATACATGCATAGTATAGTAGAGAAACACTGATAATTTTAGAGGTTTCTAATATGATGTCGTAAATAAACACATTTTTTGCGCTTACATTGCAAACGCTGGCTGAACCCTACGAGATAGATCAAAATAATGTACTACAATATTGTACATCTTAAAAGGGTCTACAAAAAAGTCCGCGATGGTATATGTCTATCTCTTAGGGATAACCCACAATAACCATTTTTATCCTTTACTTTTTATGAGAAATAATGACTTATTTACGAAGCGATTGTAGGCAATACAGCATTAATTCTTATCCAATTAAGTACCTTAAATACATTGTGCATTTAATATAGATCAATATGGCCCTTTACAGCATGTAATTTAAATGAATATTTTCGAAGATATTACAGATTTAAAATGCAGGAACATAGTGGTTGCGGCGGTGGCGGCCGGACAAAAAAGCTGTGAATGTTGTATATAAAGACATTCAGTATATATTTAGTATGTTCAGGGGCTGTCTTTTGAAGATTTCCCCTCCTCGATAATAATCTAAACAAAACAAAAATATATTTAGTATCAGCATTGCACCCGTGCGAAGCTGGGGCGGGTCGCTAGTATCTAATATATGTTAAGGTTAATTCATAAATAGACAAAACGTGAATCTTACTATTCGCACAAATAGAATTTCAAGCTGGCGACGCCGCGGTCATAGTTAGTGTAGATACTATATGAGTGGAGTATAGTTAGCCTCTCTAGTCCAAGTGAAGACAGATGAGATTTTGAACTAGCTCTTTATGTAGTAGTAAGATAAAAATTATCTGGAGACCACTCGGAAATTGCGTTGTTGAACTTCCATTCGACTAGAATGTTTTCAAATAAAATTAGTATCGAATTTGGTATGATTCTTTTAATAAGAAGGTATCTTACATATTAACTAACAACTACAAATTTATTTAAAACTAGAGGACAACTAACAAACGGGGTGGAGTCTAATTGAAACATTTCATGGTGGTGGATAAATGTTGGTATTTTTTGAATGTCGTCATAGACAAAAGGGTTTTGTTTAGATTTAAAATTAAAAACAAAAATAAACTGGAGACACTTTCCACCTAATTTCCTCACAATAACTTAGCCTATAGGCTGGCACATAGTAAACCATACCAATAGGAAAATCATTCGAACAATCTTCAAAAGACCCCCGACCGTTCGTACGACTGGGTAGTGTGGGATTCCCGAGGAAGAAATCCTCGGACCTACCGACTAAAACCCCTCTATCTCAGGGGCCGTTCTAGGACCAATGAATAGGGTTGCCACCCGTACTTTATTATAAAGTATTATACTCTATTTCGACTGTGCGTACGTTATATTTTACACGACACATAAAGTACGCAAAAATACTATATTTAAGGCCTTAAGTAAACATCGTAACTTTGTAAGCGATTATTCGAAATTCAGAGCATTTTTACATCAATAATATTGCACAATACAATATTTTTGAGAATGTTTCTAAATACGGAACAACTTGATTTCCCAAATCTGTTCAAAGTAGTGTCAGTTTTGCTGTCCGTTCCGGCCACATCAGCATTTACAGAGAGTATTCTCTGTTATGAACGCAAAGTGGCGGGACGACAGGAATAAAGCTTCATTAAAACTAATTAAAAATGAACTTCTAGTTTACTTAGATCTTTGTTTGCCATGTTGAGAGGCTATTAATATATTTAAGGGCGACAGTAATTTGTTACTGGCTGCTAGGTGTAACAAAAAATATGTTTTTAAAAACAAAAAATAAAATACTTTATCTTTATGCTGAGTACTTTTTTTTTTGAACCATTTAGTCGAGAAATACTTTGAAAAGTCTGAAAAGGTGGCAATCCTACCAATGAAGGTCCTATTTAGCCAGTATGGATTTGATAATATTATGTGATTATTGAATATTTACGTTTTGTGTGTGTGTGTGTGAATATTCACAAAATATAAATCCAGAAAGAAAGGAATTTGTGGTCTAAACAGTTTAAGAAATGTTTAAAGAGATGTTATAATGTTGAACTGAACAAATCAACAAATAAAACGGTAAAAATACCGCTATAATTAATAGCATTAAATACTCTTACTTGCATTTGTTTCAAAAATAGACAGCCGACATAAAACTAAATACATTAACGATGTATAGGTACTTAGTTAGATAAATCCAAAATCAAATATATTTTATTATAACGTAAACCAATAAATTCTCCATTTTGGATATTACAAAATGACGTTAAAGCTAGTAGTATTTATTAACCAAGTAAGTATAGAGTAAAAGTGCTGGCGAATTTTAGCTACCGAAAAGTAGAGCGAAGGCGAGGCGTGTTGCCACCTTGCCACCTTGTTTTCTTTTCCTTGAACGTATCGACCCTTTTTTAAGTAAGATGGGTTACATGGAAACTCCCTAATGTATTGTAAACCATTAACATTAACACATTATGAAAAGAACAGATGCTTATTGATATGTGCATCTACAGGGTGTCTCTCTACATACAACAGAAAATGCAAATTCCGAAACATAAATTAATTTTCCTTTTTTGTTTTGGATATGTCAAATAAGCCTTTATACTTATGTATATTAATTTTCACTCCTTCCCTGATGTTTATATGTTGAAAAAAGTATAATTCTGAACTAATTCAGGTAAAGCAGCAATTTTATTAACAATTTCCTAATAGTACGAGATCCCACTGCGAAATTAGTAAATTCATCAAATGGTTGATCAAACTCAATTTTTTACATATTTTTACGAGTAGGAGAATACATTTTTAACAAGTTGCCAATCAAAAAGTGCCCGAAAATACATTTAATTAAAATAATGATAATTAATTTTCGAAAAAAAAAATTCGTTCACTTATTTGGTAAATAAAATATCATCTAGCAGAATAGCTTCGACAACTCATACAGCTGGCACTCGCTATCCTCGTCTGGCAAGGGGCGTCGCGCGCTCACTGTTTCCCACTGTATTTATGAAACTTAGCATCTTTAATAGCTGGCATCTCCTATTTGAGGTCACTTTTTAATAGGCAGCTTTATATTTTCATGCTTGTTATACCTGTTTACACCTGGCTGCGAAGAGGTTACGGTCGAGCGGGCAACAACACCCATAATTTTCCAAAGTCTTCAGATACGTTTCTATGAACTAGATGATATTTTATTTACCAAATAAATGAAAGAAATTTCTTTTTCGAAAATTAATTATCATTATTTTAATTAAATGTATTTGCGGGCACTTTTTGATTGGCACCTTGTTAAAAATTTATTCTCCTACTCATAAAAATATGTAAAAAATTGAGTTTAATCAACCTCTTGATGAATGTACTAATTTCGCAGTCGGATCTTAGACTATAACGTTTCATCCTTTGATGGAGAGGAGGTATCCAAGGTAATAATAAAATTACTTTTACCATATTTAATGTAACTTTAGAATTACCTTGAGGTAGCCCCCAATTAGCCGGCGAAACATTAACGAATTGTTTATAAAATTGCTTTTTAACCCGCATTAATTCAGAATTGTATTCTTTATAGTTAAAGCCTCAATAACGTAATAATCTGTATAATTGATCCTTTCTGCCAGGCCTTGAAACACTGTCTGTCTGCTTAAGAATTACTAATTGAACTTTGACTGCTTAGTGTTTGATGACGTCAGAATAATTAATGATGAAACGCAGCACCTTTATGAGAAAATTCTATTAGATACTCAAACTTTCTAGCAGATTGTCTTACGAGTTTCAACTTGTTTGACGGTTTTGATTTTAAGGTGCAGTCCCACTTTGTACTGCCCTATTTCGTACCCCGTAAATATTCTACCTGTTTTATTCCCACTTCGTACCGCAACCTATAACATAATTATCAATATTCCCATTTCGTACTGCTAAAACATGCTTTAATAATTAAGATTAAGATTAAGATTTCTTGTTATTAGCTAACAAGAGGTATCAGTATATTAAGTACCTCTAGATTTTGCTTCTATTTTTCAGAGGACATAAATTCGTTAAAAAGCATGTTAACCACTTGCATATTTTTAAATTCCTGTGCTATGATAACGTATAATATAATTGAATAATTAAGTAATTGAGAAATGCGTAAGAATTTATGATTATGTGTAGCATTATGGCGTCTACCATCTCGAGCAATTGATGATGGATGAAGGACTCAAAGGAGACTGTATAAATGCAGAATAAAGAAAAGGAAAGGAAAATAATTAGGGCATGCTTAGAAAATTTATAATACAATGCAATTACTGGAAAAATTAGTTAATTTTGTAACAAACATATATATTCTAAAATTAATTTTGCCTGCACGATTATATGAGGAACGCGGTACGAAGTGGGAAGTAGTTATTAGAGGTATAGACTTGGGATGCGGTATGAAGTAGTAAATTTAGGGGTAACCAGGGCCGTAGCGATGAGCTCGAGGCCCCGGTGCGGTATTCCGCAAGGGGCCCTTCTTAAAATTGTTGATCAGAAAAATGAATTCTATTGTGATGTTTCGGGTGATATAGATTTATGGTCAGCAATTAGTAATTTTTTTATGGTAGCAATGATAATAATCAACGGATTTAAGGAAACCATGAATGTAGAAGTATTCGCGATTTCGAGATGTATGCATTCCATGTAACTACGTACCTGATCAAATGTATGGAGTATTGTGACAAAAATTGATATAGAAAAAAGTAAAATAAAAAATTATGATGTTCATTTCGTAGTTTGACTCAGCTCATCTCTAACAGCATAGTTTTTTTAGAAGTCATTTTTTGAAAACAGAAAACTGCTAAGGGCCCCCTCGACTGCGGGGGCCCCGGTGCGCCGCACCGCTTGAACCGGTAACGGTGCGAAATGAGACGGTACGAAGTGGTAATAAGCCTGATTTTAAAGCAATATAATAATTCTCAACTATGGGTTAAACTATTCTGTGTTTATATAATTTAATTATCTGATTTGGTTGCGTTAACGCTACATGAAAAAATCAGTTCCCAACATAGGATCATAGTATTTTTGTATTTATTAATTAAATTTTCTCGTCACATTCCTTGTGGATGTCAACCAAACAGGCTTTTCGTCTTTGAAAATTACTTTTTTATTATTTTATAGAAAAAAGACTGACTATAAAAATATGGAGAATACAACGAAAAAAAGATTTAATTAATGCTGTAGGTACTATTTTCAAACATTGTAAAATGTATTTTATCAAGTTTTTATTGTTAGAGAAGAGTTTGTGTTTTTAACCATAAAGAGGAGGTTCTAAATGGAAAAAATGAATGATTTAAAAATTATTTATATAATAGATAACAAAACTTGGGATGGATATTGTCCCTACAACTTGTTCTTGAGAACTCTACTACAAAATCAGTTGTGGAAATGTATAATAAACAGTTCTAACCCGAATTATGGTCCGAATATCGAACTTTCTTCAATTCATTTTGGATTTTCTAAAGTGAGTTTTAACAAAACGTACTTGAATAATTTTATTGAATGAAATACATTTGTTGCAAGGATTAACAGTTAATTAAACTAAGAGGACTCACCCCAAATACCACAATAATTTCCAAAACGCCAACACGTGTTTCGCTCATTTACCGACATTGTGATCATTTTCAAAGAAAGAGGGCCTTACCTTGAAGATACTCGCAATGTAAGTTAGAGAAAATTAACGTTTTTCTGTTATAATAAGTATTTCTAATACTGAATTTTGAAAGTACACTCTTTTAGCCAGTCAAGTTAAGTGCCATTTTGACTTGCTTCTTTTCGTCAAAAATAAAGTTTTTTTTTTTTATTTAATCTGATTTTTCTCACTCAACATTATCAACAAGTTATAGAGCTATTGGGAGGGGAAATTTCTCCCGTTTGCCCTCTTATATACGCCACTGGCGAAACACGTGTCTGTGTTGTTTCAAATTGTCGTAGAATTTGGGTATGTCCTGTTGCTTTTATTATTTACTTCGGTACAATCTCCTTTTATATATTTTTAAAATACATTATCTTTTTGGTGGAGGCGCCAGACATCTGTTCTTATAATTTTGTCCATCAAATTTCATACTTTAATTAGTATTTATATCAATAGTAGGTATTACAAAAATTTTGAAAAATATACATTTACTCATTTGCTGACATTTATTAATAACAGCGAAGACCTGATTAATTGATAAACGAGTAATTGATTAATGATTAAATAACTGCATGATTGATGAATAAATAAATAATTGTTTAAATACTAATAAAATGAACTAGTCTAAATTCTTAGTTTTATACTCCCGAAAGTTCATAATTTAAAAACTAATCAAACGATATAAATTTTTATGGTTGTAGATTATTACGCTTTAATTTGACATAAAACAAAGGATCAGAAGTAGACATGACAGTGACGTGGGGCAGATAGAGATCTATACCTGTTCGTACATAGTTGGGGATGTTGCAAGTTAAAATGATTTCATGATTACAAAACTTTCTTTTCTTGTCTTATTGCTACTTTTTCTCAAAATTGTTTAAAAATTAATAAGTTCTTTTTGCTAAAAGATACAACTGGGGCAAATTAATATTCAGAAAATGCATAAAAACAGTAATATTTTAAACTATCTACGGCGATCTTTTGAAGTTTGCATTAATTAAAACTAACTTCGCGCTGTTGATGTACTCATAGTACTAGTTTTAACTTCAATATTCGCTAGTGCAAGCTGGAGGCCTCGCATAAATAAAAGTGTTACTTAAAAAATGTGTATTTCAGAAAAGCTTGATATCACGTTAATGAATTTGTTTATAATTTTGATGTCCGTTGTCCCATTTTTGAAATGAGGCATATCGTTGTCAGAATTTTTAAAAGAAGAACATATACATATCTAATATTAATGTGAAAATTCATTCAGTACCTCAGGTCAATGGGGGAAAATTTGTTGCTGTTGTCACACCCTCGCCGGGAAGCGAGCCCAGGGATCTTTGGCTTTACGCACCAATGCTCTGACAAGAGATAACCGCAACAAATTTTCCATCTTTAACTTGAGGTAGTTTATAGAGGGTAAAATACTGAAATTAACCACTATTAAATGTCAAAGTGTTTCATAATATATATATAGTACTATACATATTTGCTTTAGGTATATGTTAAACTTTGAAGGGTCATTATCATAAGGTCGTCAGTACTAAGATTGGTTGGACACGCACATCCATTCCTTCCTATCCTGAGCTAACATCTCACATCCTTAACTATATGCTAACAGTAATCTAATCCAGATCTACTTCTGCTCCTCTTAAATCCTGTTTCTGTTTCTAATATGTCTCTGACTAGACCTTTATATCTGAGAAGGTGTCCTACCAACCTATGTAGCCTATTTTTTATTGACTTCCATAGAGTCCTCCGTTCTTCTATTCTAACCTTTTTTATCCACTGTATCCTCATCATTTGCCGGTAACACCACATTTCGAACGCTTCTAATCTTTTCTTTCCCGCCCGTTCCATGTTTCGCACCCGTGCAGCGCCGCGCTTAACATCTTTTTCGAATTTCTAAATTAACCGTTCGCGAGAATAGAAATGACTAGCTCTCTTTAACTCTTCCTTGATAAAAGCTAATACTACTATATCATCTGCAAATCTAAGCATACTAATCTTTTGCCCCTGTAGGTATATCTATCCCTACAGTTGTACTGTTTTTAAGGATGTTGATGGCGTCTTCGATGTATAGATTAAAGAGTAAATAGTAGTAAGTAAAAGTAGTAAAAAATAGTAGTATGAAGGTTAATATTCTCATATATATACGATGTGTAATCGGTACGGGAATCTACTGGGAAGAAAAATGACATTTCTCATTCGAAGGTCGCATTGTGTTGAGACTTCCTCTCGAGATAGCATTTTATCTAAACACCGCTTCATCCCACTTTAACTTTGAGTTTGCACACCTGTAAAACTTTTTATGTATAATAAACTCGACGTTGGTAAGATATAGAGGACGACGATGGCTTGCTGACATCAATCTTAATTAAGGACATTATCTTTCACAATACACCTTCACGTTGCCCGTGCTCATTAAAGTTTTTGACGAAACGCAAAAAGGGCAAGAACGCTATGCTCCTCTAAATTGGTGTCGGCTGGTGATCACATCACAATGATGGATAAGTTGTCGATGTCAAATTATGTCACTCTTATTACCCAATTACGATCATTTACCTAAAAGGCAATTCTTACTTAATTTTAAAATTAAATAGTTATTGTATGAAAATAAATATAAGTCAAACTAAAATACTGGTATGCAAAGGAAAAAAGTAGGGAAAGAGCGAATATAAAGAAAAATTAGAAGAAGTGGCTGATTGTAGATATCTAGGAAGTCAGATAAGTCAGGACGGAAGGAGTAGTAGGGATATAGCGCAGGGTCGTGTCACCATTAATAAAAAGAAGTCACTTCTATGCTCGCGAACGGTTAAATTAGAAATTCGAAAAAGGTTGTTAAAGGTGTATGTTTGGAATTACGGCGTTGTATGGGTGCGAAACGGTGTTATAGGCGAATAATCAGGATTGGAAATGAAGAGGTATTAGAAAGAATAGAAAATAAAAAATAGGCAAGATAGGTTGGTAAGACACTTTCTCAGGCATGAAGGTCTAGTCAGAGACATAGAGGCAGAAACAGGAGTTAGGAGGGGTAGAGGTAGACCTAGGTTAGATTACTGTTCACAAATAGTTAAGGATGTGGGTTGTTCTAGTTTTAGGGAAATGCGAAGTTTAGCTCAGGGTAGGAAAGAGTGGAGGTACGTGTCCAACCAGTCTTAGGACTGACGACCCTATCATGATGATGAGGGGAGACCGAGGATAGTTAACTAAATATTAGCTAGGACGCGTGTTTTAATTGTTTATAAATAATGTATAATATTTATTATCGTAATAATACATATATTATAAGCTTTGGAAAAAAAAATAAAAAGTTCGTAATCAATTATGATATGGCTTACATGTCTTATTTTGTAGAACAAGAAATACAAGTGAACCTACCCCATGCGTGTGGCTGGTTGACTTTTCACTGGGGGTAATAAGCAACCTAAGAAGTAATTAGTACAAAATGTACGGATAAATACAGTAGAATCCGCTTATAATGACATCGAAGGGAAATGACAAACACGTTATACTAAGCTGGCGTCATACAAAGCAGAGTCTTAGAAAATAAACAACTTTCTACTTTGGTTAGTTATTTAGTTTAATAGAGACAAAAAGTACAAATTGTATCAATTAACGGAAAAATATATACGTATATACATAACATATTGGTCATTTTTTACACAAGAAATCAATAATGCTGGAGCAGGAGTGGGAAGGGTCAGAGAAATGAGCGAAAATGTTATTATTAATCATTTGGGTCATAATAGCCGGATATGATTTCTTGAGAATCAGTCATAATAAGCGATATGTCATTTTAAACGGAGTCGTTATATACAAATTTTCCTACAGAGAATTTAATATGAAAACCAAACTTAACACTGCAATTACTTCATATTAAACGGTTGGTCAATATAGGCGGACTCATAATAAACGAATTCTACTGTAGGTTAAAAAATACAAGAAGTTTTTTGTATCAATTTTGCAAACAAAAATGCCAGTAAACAATCAGACATTTAAATATTATAGTAAAAGATAATACTTTTCGCATTAAGTACCTATTTGAAACAAAACTAAAAAGCTTTTTAGTAACTTCTATTATCTGGTTAGAAATAGTGCTAACTACCAATAACTTTACGTTTAAAACATCGTCAGCACATAGATTTAGACGTTGGTAAACGGTTTTCATGTTGTGGCTCGAGATAAACTGGTAGCTTGAGATCGTACAGAGAGTTTCGGATGACTTTTCTGAAAACTTCCTAACCAATCTTCAACAGTAATAAGGTTTCTGTTCCACAAGTGGGTGATAGTTTTATTATTATTTTTCTCAAACTTATATGCATGCTTTTGTATGTTTATTAAGGTGTAAATCCATAATAAATATCAGCCGCCGTCTTAAGGTAACTTTCCTAATGCGAGGTCTTCCTCTCCTTACTAAATATTTTGGTGTAACCAGCAGTCTTCAACATTTTCTTTGACAAAAGGCTCACTTTATTCCAGTCAACCATAAATTGGTCTATCAGCCCCAGATCACTTTTTAATTTTTAAACATACGATATTACCTCAAAACTGGGGTGAAATCAAAAAGAATGATACATAATAAAAAAATTAACAATCAAAATTTTAAATTAAATTAATTTAAAGCAAATAATCTGTTTATGATATTCTCTCGGACTTTTTACAGTTTTTCAGGACTTATTACTTCACATGCATATCTATATCTTTTAAAGAGGTAGGTTTCACTTTGTAGATACCTAATATTCTTTCGGTTGTCCCATAACAAGAAATCCAATGGTGTTAAATCTGTCTACCTCGGAGGTAATTCAATACAATCTTTTCCACCAATTCAGTGTTCTGGAAAATGTTGATTAAAAAAATTACACCTACAGGAGGTGCACAGTGTGGCTGAGGGCAGTCTTGTTAAAAAAGTGCATCATTCTTTGTAATGTGAACGTCATTTTCAAGAATCTCCATAATATTACAGGGTAGATTAAGTCTTTAAACAAATTCTACTTCTGGAGACTGCAAATGCTATTCTGCGAATTGTAGAATTCAAATTGCTGCAATATCTGCAATTATGTTTGTTGACATGCATGTCGAATATAAAAAATTGGGATTATTCACAGTTGTCTCAATCATCTCTCAATAAAATGGCATACGACGATGTCGATCACTTTCATTCCGCTCTTGCATGAGATGAATTTTATACTATCGGAATTTAAGATTGTCTGAAAACTTCTACGTCTAATTTCTGAAGTAGATTCCCATTTTATTTTGCTTCTTGAAATTAGCTTCACATTCATGTTTTTTGTAGCGATAGTCCAGTCTGCTATGAATATAAAATCAAATTTCTTACGAAGACGTGGCTGAGATGCTTATCGGGATATCTTCGATTAAAAATTCTTGCAATTTTCCGGGCCATTTCTTTCTTCTTAAAATAGAAAGTGACAATTTCAAGTCTCCCTGAAATGCAGCAAATCATTCCAAATTTTTTTTTAATTTTTCTCAGTTGTAGGTTACGCTAAAATGAAGCTACTCACGAAGTTTCAGAGGAGTATTTTGATTTGAAAAAAGTCGACTAATTATATAATGTAATACTGCTCTATGTATTAATATTTTGAAGTTATATAATTAAGATAAACTGATAGATGACGCGTTATTGTCACTTTATCATCACTATGCAAACAATTTTTATACTAAATTTGTCGGTTACTTAATTAATTCAGTAAGAGAAAGAAGAAGCTACTTAATTCAAAGCTAAGATCGTCGCAAGCTTCCGTAGTAATCGTCAGGGATTTTCGGTCTCTAATAAAAACAAACTTTTATAACCGCACACAGAATTAGTGCAGAGTCACATTTAAAAGGATTTCCACTCCTATGCAAATTTGCTTTAAATAATGTGCACTATGCAAATTACACCGTCGGAGTCTCTTCCATTTCTATGTGGCTGAGTTTCAACTAAATGTGTACGGGGTGATTCATTTAAATTTCTCATCGCCCTCGTAAAAATGTTATACAACTTTTGCAACCATGTCGGACTTTACACTTGGACACTAAAATTCAATGATTAATTGTTCGTAACAATCTGTTTTTGATGATGTTGATTTTACACTTATTAACTATTGTTTATCGCTGTAGATATCCGGCTCGAAGGACCAACAAAAATCACAATGTTGTATAGGTGAAGACGATTTTTTAGGTACTGGCTAACTAATAGAATAATAAAACTTACAGTAGGTAGAAAAGAAACAAAGGCAGGCATTACATCATTTGAAATACATTGAAATGTTTAGAAGAACATTTAACTTTAACTCATTTTTTTTCGAACAAAACAATTCGAAGTGGTCGGTGTTCTGTCGAAACTGCCAGACGCGGATCGCGATTTCGATCTTTTTGGATCTCATCAGCGCGCGCAGGCAGCTCCGACAGAACACAGACCAACCTTTACCTGCTGTTTTAACAGCGCGTTTTCGAAAATACCACAAATAGCGTGGTCTGTGTTCTGTCGGAGCTGCCTGCGACGCGCTGATGAGATCCAAAAAGATCGAAATCGCGATCCGCGTCTGGCAGTTTCGACAGAATACAGACCACTTCGAATTATTTTGTTGGTAACGTGCCTATCACGTTGAGGTGAGCTACGCCGGGATTCGTTTCAGCAAGTAGATATCCATATTTTTAAATGGACCTTGTTGGAGCATACGTAATCCTAAAATGTAGCATCGTACTACAGATGGCGCTCACCACGCCGTTTGTGGTATTTTCTCATTTTATTTCTCTTTGTGGTTAAGAAAACTCGCTTATGGTTAAATTTTCGTTACTGTTTCATGCAATGTATCGATTTGCATACGGTAAGTCAAACTTTTCATAAACACGCTCCGAGCGCAACATGCAAGTTTACACTTTGGTCTTATAAGTTCGATCGCAGCATGCTTTGCTACCTGAGACTGAGACCTTTATTAGAATCGAGTGAGTATATAAGTGAATGTATGAGAAAGTTTGGAAATTTTCCCGGCCCGTGGGGTCCTGGCATCTGTCGAGGATGTTGAAGGAATCGCAATTACTTTCTTGAAAATTGAACAAGTGGGTGTAGGAAAACTTCAATTAATCATAGGGTTAAGATCCCATGAGGCGTAGTCCCGATTGCAAGTTATTAATGTGCGAGGGTAGCAGTAATTTAGCATGTTAGATGCGTCGTATACATTTTCCCGAGAAACCTCTCAGAATTAGACGAATACTCGGCTGCTGGGCCAAGTTCTCTTTAAAGCTTTCCTGAAATTCCGTTTAAACCGTTTCCACGGCAAACTTTATCTACCGCACCATTGCTGTGATTATTTACTGATTATTTATTCGAACATTATTGTCCGAAGTTTTGCTCTTTCAATATTTCCTTGTTTAGAAAGTATATCTTCAAATCTTCAAACAATGTCAAATTAGAGTGAATGATTCACAAACGTCATCTCTGAAAATTTAGAAAATTTTTGCCAATTACTTATTAATACATGTTTACCAATCGAGCTGAATTAGTTGGCAGGTTGGGACTGTAAAAATGTATTTCATCGTAAATAGGAAGAGCGGAGGCGGTGATCCTCCCCGGGCGACAGCATCTAGGGGCGGCAAATACCATCCGGAATGCATTCAGTTTTTTATCACATTAAGTACCTGCTGTCTTACTGAAGAATGGGGTGGCATTTTTAAATTCTGTAGTTACACCACTGCATCTAACATTTTTACTGGTTTGTAAGAAAGAAGAATACTAAATAACTGTAGACAGCACAGTAAACGCCATCTATTAAGATTGATGAGCATATAACCAAGGTAACGGACAAAATTTTCAAGATCGATGGAAGTACTTCTTTCCCCTCCTTTTTTTTACACGTTTGCGTCACATGAAATTATTCCCGTTTTACTAGAGATGTATCGGATAGTGGTTTTGTCCAATACCAGATAACTCGGTACCAGGAATCAATTCTATAATGATGTTGACGTATGTGCAATGCGCGTGATAGTTTTCACTCTTTTGCTAATCCGTACCTAATAGATGATTTGATCTTTTATATATTTTAGGTGGTTGTAATTTCTTGAACGGAATTTTGATGTCTGATGATTGAGATTACGAATAGCTTAATCAATTAATACGTAGGTACATGTAGATAGTTTATTTAATGAAAGGAAAAACTGCTGGAGCTTCAAGGATTTTAATTGTATTCAGAAAAGAGAATTGTAACGACAAAAGCTAGGTCAACTGAAAACTGTCATCTGCAGGTTTCGATAAGATTTACAGCTTGTGCAGAAACTCGTAAACAGTGCGATTAAGCTTGTGACATGAATGAAACCATTTTTTGTTTTGACAAATGAACTAGACAATAAATAATTAAAGAATCTGTAAGCTGACAGCCGTAGCTATAAAAAAAAACGAAATATCACAATTTTATATTCGCTTCATTTATTTATTACAGATTTTACTAAGTACGATGTAACTACCTAACCTAATTATTTTCTTAAAGTGCGTAGGACCTTCGCTGGGATGAGGTGATAGGGAATGACTCTGTAGAACATGCTAAATACAAGTGTTTTTAGTTGGGAACGAGTACGTGTAGGCGCAGGTGGTGAAGCCGAAACTTGAAAATGGTGTAAATGGTAATTGTGTGTATGAGCTGGTCGTTGATCGGAGTAGGGAATGGGAAGGGGAAGGGGGTAAGGATGACTTTCAGAACACTAAAAACAAATAGGGGAGGAGAGATAGAGGCGCTGGGGTATAGTTGTAGAGTTAAATAGAAGATGATGGGACCATTTGTTGGGGAGGAGGGTGGATTGGAGTAGAGAAACGTCCGTTGAAAATTGGTTTGGTCTTCGTTTCTGTTGTGTATTTTTTACGATAGGAAAAGGCAACCCGTTCCGTATCCATTTGACGGAACAGCCGGTTCATATACACAATCACTCCTTAGAGGTAATTCAGAATTTAATGGGTCGTGACCTTGGGTTGCGCAGTGTTCATATTCCGCCCGATTGAGGCGAATGGTTAACGGCCGAGTAAATGCGTTTGATAGGTACAATATGAATCCACCCTTCGTGCAATTCGATGTTCGTTAGATTTCGATATCTGTATCCCATTTTCAATTTTTAGTTCCATCCTCTGCATTTGCACGTGTATGTTGAAATTATTCCAACTCAACTTGTAATGTGAACTATAAATACTTTAAAACCATACATTTGTAGATAAACGTTACATTACGCGTTGTGACGTTAATTTAAAGCGTCGTGTACTAGCAGCTTACGTATAATAATCACTACATAGTATAAAACAAAGTCGCTTTCCCGCTGTCTGTCCCTATGTATGCTTAAATCTTTAAAACTACGCAACGGATTTTCATGCGGTTTTTTTTTTAAAGATAGAGTGATTCAAGAGGAAGGTTTATATGTATAATACATGCATAATA
>NW_020439469.1:1919381-1931180 GCF_000699045.2 Agrilus planipennis | reverse complement strand
ATAATCTAAACAAAACAAAAATATATTTAGTATCAGCATTGCACCCGTGCGAAGCTGGAGCGGGTCACTAGTAAATAATAATTCATCTCATTCTTCAACGAATGATAAGGTAACGATCGATGCAATTTTTTTCGATAATAATCTAAACAAAACAAAAATATATTTAGTATCAGCGTTGCACCCGTGCGAAGCTGGGGCGGGTCACTATTAAATAATAATTCATCTCATTTTTCAACGAACGATAAGGTAACGATCGATGCAATTTTTTACGATTTTTAGATAAGATTGAATTTAATTGAATTAATTCGCAAATCCATTAGAGAAAGTCATTTAAAATAAAATTGCTTCATGTAAAAATTAAATAAATAAAATTATACTATGTAAATAATTACTGTTTTTGAGGAAGAAATAGTGTCTCAACATAATTACTAAAAAGTGCTATTCACCAAGTGGGCCAAACTACAGTAGAGCGTCGATTATCCGAACTAATTGGGGGACTTGGGTGTTCGGAAAACCGATATTTTTGGATAATCGAACTGATTCAGCCATACATATTTACGTATAGGTAAATGAAAACTATGACGGCCCTCTAAGTTTTTCATTAAGTTTAACTACTTTTTTACACAGAATTGGGCCAGAAATAGGTTCTTCCTAGGCGGGCGTAGTAGTTCGGATAAGCGGTCGTTCGGTTGATCGACGTTCGGATAATCGACGCTCCACTGTAATTAGTTGCTCAGGGCTGGGTAAATTGCTACCTGTCTTTAGCTTGTAAAGGGTTTGTTGGTGCATATTATACATATGCTGTTAAGAATTTTATAGGACAGTATTACAGGGCGATTTCAAAGTCAAACTATTCATTGGCTTCTAATAATATCTCACACCAAATGATACCAAATCTCTCAAAACAATGCTCTCTTCGATGTGTAGTTGATGTAAACAATTGGATGGCAAAGAACAGATCGGAAAATTGATGGCCTAAGTCAACTCATTCTGGTACAATTGGCCCGAAGAAATGAATCTACCACCACAATCACGATATCAATAAAAACAATTAACAAAACGAAAAGAATCATGCCAGAAGTTGACAATTGACAATCGGACACTTTGCTACGTGGAACTCCAGGTCGTAACGACTATACGTACCAATTTTTGAGTATTGGTGTCCCCTTGTTTATATTCACTTGATTATCAATTACATATCAAAGATATCATTGTTTTTTTATATATTTGGTGATACTGTAGTTTCTTAGGCTTTCACGGCCGGTGTATATCACCACTGAAGATGCCGTCAGCAATAAACGGAAAAACGTTTGGAAAAGTAAAAATCCCCTTAAGAAAACACCGCATCGATATTTGGTAATAATAATTAGAAACCAATGAGTCATTTTGACTTTGAAATCGACCATCTGTTTCTATTCAGTACCTAGTGCTTGTGAACTGTTTCCTTCATCAGTCATTTTTATGTTATAATTTTTTATTTTGTTTGATTGAACTTTTTTCTGTACTGATTCTTCTATTTCTTCTATTATACAGAGACGGAGAGAAGACATTACTCATTACAAAAGCTAGGTCAGCGGAGCAGTCTGTCATATGGAGGTATGAGTCTCATTTTTTTTATTTTTTTGTTCTGTGCTTGATGTTCTTTTTTATGGACGGCATTATTTTGTATTGTGTAGTAAGGATCATAACTCAACAGATATTACGAGTCATGGGTTGCGACATTCTAATCATTTATGAAATTGATCGAGATTATTGCAAATTTAGTTTTCGTAGGCTTTTGAACAGGAATATTTGCTGTTTGTATATTTTACAAAATCTCTGTATATATTTATACACTATTTATAACTCAAGAATGGCTGCGCCGATTTTGATGATCTCTGATTATTCGGATTCGTCTCCTCCAAGAATAGCAGAATAATTATTAAAATATCGGAATTCACATAAAAAAAATAATTGCATCGAAATGAAAAAAAAAACAAAACAACTGTCAAATCGATTAACCTCAAGCCTTCCAGATTATTCGTTCAATTAAGTACCACAAGATCGACAACACAGAATGTACTAGAAATTTTTAGAATAATCTATTATCGCATAAGCTATAAATTGCGAATATTGTCTTTGGTTTGTTAAAAAAAAAAAAAAGACGAGGTTACCGGTTAATTTGTTTTTTTTTGTGCGAATGTTGTTAATAAATTTTATTGTGCGAGTATCTAAATACATGAAATAAAGTCGGATTAGTTACACCATTTATAACTCAAAAACGGCTGGACCGATTTTAATGACCTCTGATTTGTTGAATTTGTCCTGAATAGTGGAATAACTATTAAAATATCTGAAAAATTGGCAAAAAAATTATACAAAAAATTCATTTTTAAATAAATTAGGTTTGGAACATACGCCATCTTACTCAATTGACATCTCCCTTCACGAACGCTTATAGCTTATTTGTAATAATTGATGTCCATTGCAAATCAGTGACATACTACACATTATAGAATAGAAATTCAGCAGAAAGTAGGGGGAAAACAGCGCTTTCAAATATAGAAAAATATTGAAATATGTATAGGGTACTTGAACAGAAATGTAAACAAAAATACAGAGAACAAATGTCAACAACTGTCAAATCGATTAGTATCAATCATTGCAGATCATTCGATCAATCAGTCATCAGTACCACAAGATTGACAACCCAGAATCTGTGAATTATATTATTACGTTAATAAAATTCGAAATAAATTGTAAGTTTAGCTGAAAGTTAACATGACAGTCATAAACTGTCAGGGGTGCGAAGTTCACCGGGTCAGTTAGTAAATACATAAAAAACTATGTAAATGCAATTGATGACAAATTTTATTGTAGGTTGCTAACAAATACATTACATACTTGTCTTAACTTGAGGAATAGTATATAATTTCAGAACAAAACACAACTTATTGGACCATGAACTGATGCTGTTCTCATTTGAGTCTAAAAGTCATCGTGTGAATCCGCATCCAGCATCGGAGATGGAAGGACCTCTGAAGAAGCTCTCTACTCGTGTTAGCGAAACGTTAGGAAGCATTTCTAACATACGACGGCCTTTAGACTCGAATCAGAACAGCATCAGTTCACCTACTGGACCATTATCCATGAAAGAGAAACATATACCATATGTCTCAAAAAGAAGTGCTTAAACAAAACAATTGAATCAATGCGAATTCATTGCCATAAACCTTGTATTGTTAGGGTTTCAACCGCTTAATTTTTGCTTAAATTCTAAGCAATTTAGCCAAAATATATCAAGTTAACTGACGGTGGTAAAGTTTCGGTTTTGGAGGGTTCTTTGTTACCAAAACTTCCCAAACTGACTGTTAGAGCCACGACCGTGGTTAACGCGAGGAGGTTTTACAGTAAATAGTATAATATATAGGTACTTGTAGCTGTGAAGTTTTTGGAGATTCCTGATTTCGCGGTACACGAACGAGTTTTAATTGGAAAATGTGAATTTAAAGTCTCATAATTCGGTTTCCGTCAACAAAATTGCATTCAAATGCAATCGCGCAATTCGAACCATCAGCTAATGAGTTCCTCGAATAACATTGTACATGACAATGAAACGTGGAACAATTTGTGTTCTAAACTTTTATTAACAGTTCGGAGTGGACTGTAAAACGCGTAGCCGGCGTTTGTTCGTTTGTTAAATTGCAAATTCGCCATTGTTATTTCGAGTATTACTTCAACTTGACTTCCAGCGTCCGCTGCGTTTCAATTATCATTACGAGAATACGAAAATAAAATACTCAAAATTCAGAAGTACACGATCCTCTAATGTATTTCCTCGGTTGGAGCAATCAACAATAACATCTAGGAAATTTCACAATTCATTTTTTTTTAAATTAAAACTTACTATGATGTGCAGGTTTTGGTCTAAAAATGAAAATGTATTATAACAGTAACATTTTTTTTCAAGGAATAGTGTACAAAAATATACATATTAGATAACTAACGTGCCACCAACTAAGGGTGTGTTCCGAAATATAACCCAGCACACTGACCAGTGCTGATGACGTCATGAATCGACGCCATACTGTTGATTCGTTCCGAAATATACTGGCCAGTGCGTTGACATCAAACTGTCGCCATATTGAGAATAATGCTTGTGCTCGTTTACAACACTTTCGCTTCAAAAGTTATTAAAGTTTCTTACAACAAACAATTCCTCAAAGTGAGATACACACACGTCCGTTTGATATACTACTACGTCACACTTGTCTCACCAGTACAATATGCATCATCCGCAGTGGCCAGTATGCTGGGTTATATTTCGGAACACACCCTAAGTGAACTATCTATACCAGGGATGAGCAACACGCGGCCCGCGGTCCGCTTGCGGTCGGTTAAACATGTTTATGCGATCCGCCAAGCATTAATAAAACTGAATTTATATTATCGACTTTGAATCGAAAATGTTTTCCTCGCCATTTAATGTTGACGTGGATACAGTTCGTGGAAGACTTTCAAATGGAAGTGATTGACATCAAAAATTTTTATAAATCGTATGTGAACTCTGAGAAATTTACGCTTTTGACGAAAAATACAAAGCAAATGATGTCTCTGTTAGGAAGTACGTACATATGTTTGCGAACAATTATTTTCAACCATGAAATTAGTCAAAAATGACCACCGATCAAGATTGAGTGATGCACCATTAGAAAGCTGCGTACGTGTAGGTACCTCATCAATTCCACTTGATATTTATCAGCTTGTATCGAAAAAACAGTGCCAAATTTCTCATTAACCATTTCAAGACAATTCGTTTTATTGTTCTTTTCTTGTTTGTTTTTATTTTGCATTAAAATTTGTATTTTTAATCTTTTATATTTTTTTATTCTAATGTTTATTATAAATAAAGTTTTGTAAATTATTAATAAGTGTTACTTTATGTGCGGTCCGCCAAAAAATTTTAAAATTTAAATTGGCCCTTTGATTAAAAATGTTGCTCACCCCTTACCTATACTATTCCTAATGCGAAAAAATGGTGTTCTCTAAAAAGAAACTGCACTGTTCATTTTCAAGTAATACCTAGACAGCACAGTTTTTATTGGTTTTAAATTGAGCGTATCTATTTAATTAATTTGAGTCTCTCTGTAGAAGTCATTAATTAACTTCGGCAGCTATAATATCTGAGAAATAACTAAATTATAAGTAATAAAATAAACCACTCATTGTGCCATTAAGGTAAATGACATCACACTAGGTTAATGTTGACAATTCTAATAAAATGGAGCCAAGTTCGTTACGTTAGAGGTCGTCGGTTTTGCTGATAGCCGATAAATGAATTGAGATCTAGAGTTCCGAAAAGAAACACCCTCCGATTGGCTTCAAATTTTTATCACTATGGGCTAAATGATGATACCAGCAAAGATTTTTGGCGATTCGAACTAGAAAAAGTAAGTATCTAAAAAAAATTGTTGTGCATTGTTCATTTTAATCGTTTTTGAAATATAAGTACAAAGGTTTTTACGGCCAGAATCCATAGTAGAATGAAGATTCGGGCTATAGGGCCGTGGTCTAAGTGAACTATTCTGTCCAGACGTTTTCAACGCAGCACTACCACTGAGGATGCCAGCCGCAGTAGCTGATGAAACGTCTGGGCAGAATAGTTCACTTAGATCACGGCCCTATAGCCCGAATCTTCACTCTACTACGTTTTTGAGATATTGGTGGCAGCCCTTTCTTTTTTTTTTTTAAACTTCACTGACACGGTGCCGTGTATCTGGGTCACATACTTGGTACTAACCTTGGCGTAGTAATTTATATTAAGATGGTTTTGTTTTGATTTTGGCACGGACAATCTCAGATTTATTTGTTAAACAGCGAATGAAAATGCATCCACCGAAGGCATTTCAGAGGAATCCTAAAAGTTCTGTAATGGAATAGAAACAGTAGGATTTAGACATAACGTAAACCTAGCGTGGTATTTTAAGCTGATTTAATTTAGACGGCTGCGTTTTATACATATGGGTAGTGGTGTGTTAGATCTCGTGAAATAGACTCATTTCATTAAATCTGGGAGAATTCCTTTTGTCTATATGCGTTTTAGTTGAATTATTAGTAAATGTAAACCGAAACGGTCATATATCTGGGGAAAAATATAGGACATAAAATGTAAAAAAACACATATTCTATCTGTCAGCGTGTGCAGGCGTCTTAACTGCTTTTTTCAAAAAAATATCGTAGAGCCTCGTCTGGTAGGTAATAAAGTATAGTAACCAAAACAAATTTCAATACTTACTAAAAATATTTATAGGTATTGGAAATTTTAAATCGGTTAAGTTGTTTACTAGTATGAGAAGGTGTTAGAAAGAGTAGAGAGAAGGGCTCTATGAAAGTAAGTAAGGCATAGGCGTGATAGGTTGCCCAAATATACTGAGTTAAAGTTTCTAAGAAATTAAAAGCAGCTACTGGAAGTGTGGTCGTTTCGAAGAGGTTGTTGAGTTGAGATGTTTTACTGTATATGTTACCGAAAATATAAGAAATCTATTTAGGAAATGCATGAAACATTGTTTCAAAGATTTTTTGATACACACATATCCTGAGAAATGTATACATTTCCTAGAAATTGTATGAAATTCCGATAGTGTACTAGGAAATGTATAAAAGTGATGCTTTTTGTGAATGAAATTTTCAACAACAGCGCAACAGTGGATATGCACTGAGTGTACCCATTGAAACCTAAGTGTAATACATTTCCGATTGCTATTTAGGAAATGCATAGATTTCTTAGGAAATGTGTCTCATATAATTTATTTCACACATTTCCGGGCGATTTTAGAAATTATATACTTTTCCTAGGAATTGTATACAATGACGGATTACACACATATATAGGTACTGGTAAATATGTAATATTTTTGGAGATTCCTTATTTCGCGGTACACAAACGAGTTCTTACGTTTGAAGGGCTTAGTAACAGATATATTAGAAGCAGAATCAGGAGCTAAAGAGAGTGGAGGAAGAACTAGATGTATTACTTTTCATAAATAGTTAAGAATGTTCGAGTTTTAGGGAAATGCGAATATTAGCACAGGATAGGAAAAGGTAGAGAAGCGCGTTCAATCGGTCTTATTATCATGAATTTAAGCTTGAAAGGGATTAATAGAACCTAAAGGGATTAATAGAATCGAACAAAGGTTACGAAATTTTTCGTGAATCTGTATAATTTTTAGGGATATTCCAAATTTCGTTTTTTTTAGTTTAAAATAGGTTTATTAGCTACAAGTATTATACACTAGTAGCGAACTGATAACCGAAAAGAACGATATTGTATTACATGCAATCATCAAAGGGCGGAAAAAATACGACGTGGTAGAGCGAAATTCCTACAAATACCTTTATACCTACCTATATCGCAAATAATAAAGTCGTATAAGTCAAATAAATCCAATTTAAAGCTTTTGAGGGGTGTTACGATTGTTGTGTTGTTCAAAAGATTTTGTGAGTTCGGTGAGTTTAAGGCAGTTTTCAACGTAGCAGATGATATTTTCAGATAGGCGTGGTTGAAAAAATATTTTCCACACGTTCGCCAAATTTCTATATGCATTTTCGTCCTAGCTCAAATATTGATAACGATTTAACAGAAATGGGATAAAAGCGAATGAATAAAATTCAGAGCTTAATCTCGTCAATTATCATCTTGGGTTTTAATGGTTTATTAAAAGGAGAATATTTAATTGAAACCATAGTATCTAATGTTTTTAATTTAAAGTTAATTCTTTTCTTAATTACAAAAATACTCCATAATATTGAAAGCTATTAAGCTAATGTTTCTTTGACGAAAGAAATGAATTAGAACTTGTATAGAAAGATTTTTCAGTTGGCTTAGTCGCGTTGGTTTAAGCATCTTAAGATGTGGACGAAAATGTCTGGTAAAGTATTTTTCTTGCAAATTTTTAACCTGTTTGGGAGATAAAGAAGAAAAACGAAATTTTGATGCATCCCAACATTTTTGTGTAGGTATTCTATATTTTTATTAATTATTCATGTCATTTTACAACTGCACCTTTAATACCTTTTATGGTACAGGAATATCATACCGGAACTCACCAAAACAAATAAAATAATAATAAAAGGCTTTTGTCTACGAAAATGTTGATAGACGATATTAGACTCTGATAGTTAATATCCTCTGCTCTCCATTTCAATAAACCTTAATTAATAATAAAATTAGAGTGAAATAATGATTGAGATTGATCAGTTGAAATCAAAGCATACATTTAGAAGTCGAAAGTCAAACACTTGGGACTTGTAGCTATTGAGATATTTGATCAGGATCATTCGAGGATCATTTTCCCAAAGTTTCTTTATAATCGATCGAAACCCATGTTTTTATCTTTACTACTTTCTAATAGGTGAGGTCATAAGCCAAACAGAATGAGATTTTTGCGACTTGCAGAGATTGAGAATTTTCATAAGAATCATTCAAGGAACATTTTTTCAAAATTCCGTATCTTTTCAATTTGGTAGGTCGTAAGTCAAACATGAGATTTTTTGCGATAAGGATAATTCAAACGACGTTTTCTCAAAGTTTCATTACAATCGACCAAAACCTATTTACCTATCAAAAACTGAGGGATCCTTCATTTACATATTTTTCTCGGCGAATCCACTATTTTACGTCGTGTGGGAACATGACGCGACGCGCCACACCCTCGTCATCGTTATTTCGCGCGTTACTTAATCTTGTTGACGTGATACGACATGCCACATTACGTTTTTTGAATTTTAATGCTTCTGTAGTAAATATTTTATCTCGGTGATTTCATCTGAACCATTACAGTGTCACCTGCATGTAATGTATGCATGTAATTGTAAAGATATTTTGTACAATTAATAACTAGACATTTTGAAACTTAAAGCAATGTAGGTAAGTACAAGAAATATAGACATGGAAGGCACTTATGTAAACTAGGCTACGTTCATTATGAGCAACGTTGTAAAATGTAGTTTATGAACGAATTTATAGGGAGTCATCATCATCATCATAAGGTCGTCAGTCTGGTTGGACACGCACCTCCACTCGTTGCTATCTTGAGCTAATCTTCGCATTTCCCCAAAATTATAACAACCCACATCCTTAATTATTTGTGAACAGTAATCTAATCTATCTCTACCACTACCCCTCCCAACTCCCGTTTTTGCCTCTAGTACATCTCTGACTAGACCTTCATGCCTGCGAAAGTGTCCTACTAATCTATCTCGCCTATTCCTTATTGCCTTCCACAGGGTCCTCTGTTCTTTTATTATTTCTAATACCTCTTCATTTCTAACTTTCTCTATTCACGGTATCCTCATCATTCGCCTGTAACACCACATTTCGAACGCTTCTAATCTTTTCTTTTCCGCCGCGCCCACTGTCCATATTTCGCACCCGTATAACGCCGCGCTCCAAACATACACCATTAACAACTATTTTCGAATTTTTAAATTAACCGTTCGCGAGCATAGAAGTGACTTCGTTTTATTGAAGGCAACTTGACCCTGCGCTATCCACTCCTTTATATCACTACTACCCCTTCCGTCCTGACTTATCTGACTTTCCAGATACCTAAAATCAGCCACTTCTTCTAATTTTTCGTCTGCTATCTCTATATTCGCTCTTTCCTATTTTTTCTTTCCTTGCATACCAGTATTTTTGTTTTACTTTTATTTATTTTAATACAGTACTGCTTTGTCAGTACCGTATCCATTTTATTTAAAGCTTTCTAGTGTCCGACCGAAACTGGTTTTTATGACCGAAACCGAAACCAAACCGAATTTCGGCAACGGTCTCAGTTTCAGCCGAAACCGAAACCGAAGCCGAAACTTNACGGCATCCAACTACAGAAAGCGTAGTTTTGGAGATTCAAATATTTGTTACTGTTGCCACGTGCAATAAATATTCTACGAATATTGTCGATGAAACCGACAATGAAAATGCTGGCGAAGAAATTGTTGCACAATTAGATGCCTTCATTACCAAAGAAACAAACGAAACATTTCTATCAGGGAAAGAAAGTTCTGAGGTTGGTAGCTAGGAAGTCAACAAGCTCTCAACCGGTATTCAACCACTATATGTTAAAATATAAATTAGAAACATTGCTGTGTAGAATGTGAACAACAATAAAAGAAAGCGCTATGTACTCTACGTCATGGTTGTAATCAAAGGAGTATAGAAATCCGGATGCAAAATTGCTCAAGAAAGTTATTGTCTAAAGGTCCCAATATTCCAATACGTTAAAGAAAATAAAGTAGGACTTTTCTTATAGGAAATTTTCTTTTGAATTTTCATGAAACAGGTAGGTAGGTACTTGGATTTGAATATATGTACAATTGCATTTGTAAATAACTTCAAGCATTGTACATTTAAATCCAAATTGCAACTTTTTACACTGTTGTCGTTGCTGTCGAGTGTCTATATTAGGGTAAAGCCGGGGACATTCGGATTAATTATTCATTATGTAATTTATATACGATATATAGGTGTTCTTACAGAAGCTATATACCGAAATTATGATCATATGGTGCCAGATAATTGATCTAAAAGAGTATCAAAACGCCTAATTTGTATAATTATTGTATATCAGGCCTTTTACCAATGTTTGCATCATGAATTTGTATTTAAATATGTGGCATTTTAAGCATGAAAATTTCATAATATTGAAGATTACTTATATGAAAAAATCTGTATGCAATGCTATTATTATTACAGATCGATATACTCAACCCTTTAAAAATTCAAAATAAATAATCAATACCTCTCTGCTACCGCAATTACCATTTGACGGACGTCATATTCGTTGTCTTTTTGATGGACTCGCTGCGGAGGTACTTTGAATTAAGACTAAACACTGCGATACCTATCGGACAAATAAGGCCAATTGAACTGTGGGGTTGAAAATTACATCGAGTTATATATATATAGCAAATAAACAAAATAATGACAAATCAATAAGAGTGTGTTAACGAGTATAACTATTATTGTGCGCTTCAGGCTAGAAATTCGGGCATGATCGAGACGCTACTTTGACAACCACACGTTATCAATTCTCTTCTTAAATCAGAAACAACAGTCAAAAGTAAATGTTAAATATTTTTTAATAGCTAATTTTTATATAAGTATAATTCTTTTAACATCCTGTGATAGAAATCTGTTATAATAAACATTAAAATTTTTATACATTTTTAAGTTTGAAAATGAAGTAGAAGTAGTGATTTGGTACTATCCTTACGCATCCTTAATACATAAAATTAATTAACCACTACTAATCAAATGTAATTAATTTGATAAACGCATTTTAGACATGTCCAAGTTTTGGACAAACGAACTTAAACTGAATTTCAAAGCAAAATGTTTTTATGCTTTGGGTATTTGGTTGTATTGTATACAATTCCTAGGGAATGTATACAATTCCGAGGCTATTTAGGAAATGTATAAAATATTGTTTTAAAGGTTTTTTATTCACACATATTCGGGACATGTATAAAACTAATGCTTTGGGAAGGGGCAAAAAAAAATATTTGTGATTTTTGACGTTAATTTTTAATTGAGCAATACATTTAATGTGACCCCCCAGGGGGTCACATAACCATCACGTCATCTCAAGATATCAAATTTGTATAACTTAAGAATAAATAATATTTTTGCTATCCTGTACGCGTTTCATTTATTCCATAGTCAGACATGTATAGACAAATAAATAAGAAGTCCTATAATGTATCTTTGAGGTTTGTCACTCCTATATTTTTTAAATAAAACTTAAAAAACAAAGTGGGGGGCCA
>NW_020439469.1:1883163-1918897 GCF_000699045.2 Agrilus planipennis | reverse complement strand
TTAGAGGAAAAGGTGGTAATATGGCCCCTGCAAATATATTGGCCCCCTTCAATATTTTAATGTTTGAACAACGCCATTTAGTATGTTTTATGCGCTACGGGATGCTCGGGGCATGATACGTATTTAGTACCTTACAAATCCACCAGAGCCTGTCACGTTCGATTGTCATTCGAACCATTTGAAAGTCGTTACCGGTAAAACTTTAAAGTACTGTGATTTTAATTCGGTAATTGTTTATAAATAGAGTGTTTTGGGTATTGTGTTCGGACATTGGATACGTTGAACTGTTCTTCTACGGGAATTAAGAGGTAAATACAAAATTAGACTTGTAATAATTATTTTTGGTACGTTTGTTTAAATATTCTCAATAGTTGTAATTTGGCCCCCTCACATTGGTTGTATTATGGTCCCGGGGGTCACATTCAGCAGTGGCTCTGAAAGTGACGAAGACGCAGTGAATACCGATTATGTCGAGTCGTTTACAAACGTGGTTCCTGAAAACGAGAACGTGCCGTGTATGTTCTGCGAAACCATTTATTGCAATGACAGACCTGGAGAGCCATGGGTACAGTGTCAAAGTTGCGATTTATGGGCTCATGTAGCCTGTGGAGGTTCTGAAGGTGACTATTATATTTGTGATTTTTGCCGTTAATTTTTAATTGTGCAATACATTTAATGTGACCCCCAGGGGGTCACATAACCATCACTTCATCTCAAGATACCAAATTTGAATAACTTAAGAATAAATAATATTTTTGCTATCCTGTACGCGTTTCATTTATTCCATAGTCAGACATGTATAGACAAATAAATAAGAAGTCCTATAATGTATCTTTGAGGTTTGTCACTCCTATATTTTTTAAATAAAACTTAAAAAACAAAGTGGGGGGCCACATTACCACCTTTTCCTCTACAATTCGTACATTATGTACATTTCCGGTAACTTATATAATATCCCGAGATAAAAATGTTCAGTCTCTCAGAGTCTCTGAAAGCGAGACTCGAGTCTCCGTCTCTCATCGAGCTTCTCTGGTGTCGCTGAGAGAGACTGTCGAGAGACTGTCAAAAACATTGTTTAGCTTCTCTGAACGAGAGACTCGAGTCGCTCATAGAGAGATACTCATTTCGTATCCACTCTCTGAACGAGAGACTCGAATCTCTCAATAAGTGGTGTCTCAAGTTCAACATATTTCAGAGATCCCAGTCTTTCTACGAGAGACTCGAGTCTCTCAATTTTTCAGTTTTATTCATTCAGTCTCTCTGTGAGAGACTCGAATCTCTGAATTAACAATTTTATCGTTCGAGTCTCTCATACAGAGACTGTGAGAGATCCATAAAAACACCTAGGCAATAACTGAGAGACTGTGAAAGACTGTGAGAGACGCTCTCAGGGACTCTGAGAGACTGGAGAGAAACTGAAAATTTTTGTCTAGGGATGGGATAACACAATACGTAGTGTTTTTGCTTTACTTACACAAAAAAGATGCCATCTGTAACATCACTCTGCGTAATAAGACCCGTGTTTTTTCCCCTAGTGTCGGATTTCAAATAGGTGAAAGAAATAATGTAATAAATAGAGATCTGACGGGTATCCGGTTAGATTCGTACCAGCTAGATTTGGCACTTTTTTTAGGATCCGACAGGGTATTAAGTAATGGTGCCGAGAAATTCGACAACCGCAAAAAAAAAAGAACAATAGTAATAATATTAAGTAAAACGAAATAATACATTGTTAATTATTAAGAATTGGAAAAATCAACGTTTAAACATTTAAAGTATAAACACTAATGAGATGGGATATGTCGGATCATTAATTTCGAGGTAGCAGGGGAGTAAAAATGACTCCTGGACCAGTCGCTACGGAGTTGTATTTGGAGATTTCATCAAGAAATATGAAAATTGCTTTGTTTTACATCAAAATTCTCACTTTTCCGCCTTCAGCAAGGCCTGCGTTGAGCGCCTCATTGCGCAGAAGACGTTAATAACTTGCTATCTTCAAATAAATATCTCTGAAACCGATACAAACAATTATTCTCAATACGATTTAGGAAAACAATTCCCTTAAGAAAAAATGTAGGCATTTCAATAACATTTTCCATACCACGATGAGGTGGAATATGAGGCGTGTTCAATTCTACATGGCTCCCCTCTGAAGACCAAATCCACAGCAGTGTTTTCAATTTATCTTTCGTAGTTTGTAGGTTGTAGGTTAAGGTTTCTTTGCTATCAAGTACTACACATTCGTCCTCTGGTAGAAGATAATTTAGTAATGGAGGCATCTAATTGTGTAACAAATTCATCGCCACCATTACGTTGTCGCCTTCGGACAATAGAAGAAGAAAAAAAAATATTTGAGCACCAAACAAACACGGTCTGCTTATCAAAGATCCTGTTGTAGAAACGCTTCTTTAAAGAATATCCTGAAAAATTTACCTAAATATTAAAGCGATATTTACAATTTATCCTTCTAACCCGTTGCTTCGTAAGTAAAAATGATAAAAACAACGTTTATTTACATTTCGAAGAATGTAATTTTTGCGATGTCATAAAAATTTTGTTTTCCCCGAGTGAAAATGTACAGAAGAGCGCAGAACGGCATCCAACTACAGAAAGCGTAGTTTTGGAGATTCAAATATTTGTTACTGTTGCCACGTGCAATAAATATTCTACGAATATTGTCGATGAAACCGACAATGAAAATGCTGGCGAAGAAATTGTTGCACAATTAGATGCCTTCATTACCAAAGAAACAAACGAAACATTTCTATCAGGGAAAGAAAGTTCTGAGGTTGGTAGCTAGGAAGTCAACAAGCTCTCAACCGGTATTCAACCACTATATGTTAAAATATAAATTAGAAACATTGCTGTGTAGAATGTGAACAACAATAAAAGAAAGCGCTATGTACTCTACGTCATGGTTGTAATCAAAGGAGTATAGAAATCCGGATGCAAAATTGCTCAAGAAAGTTATTGTCTAAAGGTCCCAATATTCCAATACGTTAAAGAAAATAAAGTAGGACTTTTCTTATAGGAAATTTTCTTTTGAATTTTCATGAAACAGGTAGGTAGGTACTTGGATTTGAATATATGTACAATTGCATTTGTAAATAACTTCAAGCATTGTACATTTAAATCCAAATTGCAACTTTTTACACTGTTGTCGTTGCTGTCGAGTGTCTATATTAGGGTAAAGCCGGGGACATTCGGATTAATTATTCATTATGTAATTTATATACGATATATAGGTGTTCTTACAGAAGCTATATACCGAAATTATGATCATATGGTGCCAGATAATTGATCTAAAAGAGTATCAAAACGCCTAATTTGTATAATTATTGTATATCAGGCCTTTTACCAATGTTTGCATCATGAATTTGTATTTAAATATGTGGCATTTTAAGCATGAAAATTTCATAATATTGAAGATTACTTATATGAAAAAATAATGTCTAAATGTAATACTATTTATTTAATAAAGGAGAAAACAATAAGAAAACACTATTGCACAATCTAATGCATAACTTTTTACCTACATTTTGTCCAATTAATAACTGCTAGGGCGAGTCCTATTGCAATTTTTAATAGTTTAACCCAAAAAAATAATTAAAAGCACATACATAATATACAAATATGCAGTTTTATTTCGAAACTGTATGATAATGAGGTAATTTGGATGCTGTTGGTACAGGAGGAACGAGACAGAGGGCGGAACACTATCCACGATAGTTACGTCACAAGCCAGGAAATAAAAAGAAGAGAACAATCGATATAGAGAAGGGTCGTTGGAACGCGTAAACGGTATGCGATTTGCGCATGCCTTTGTCTTATCTCAGTTTTTCTTTTACACGAACATCTACTTTTCTTCTACCTAATACTTAATATGTTCGTACACTACCAAACAAGGCATTTCTGCATTATATTCCTTTATTGATATTAATACATATACAGGGTGTATCATACAGGTAGTCCTTCATTCTGTTCTAATCTAAGAAAATACACACTACCTTTCAAAATTCTTTAACTGTCCACGACAATTGTTTCGCCTTAAAATAGCTTCTTCAGATAGAAATATGTCAAGGTTAGGAACAACCTTTGGTTATACGTACCTGCACTAACAATAAAAAGTGTAAAAGAAAAAGCAGAGGTAACATTAAAATTTGAATTTGAGATTTAGCAAAGGAAAATTATTTATAATATTATTTGTTAATGCGAACACGCTCTCCATAAGATTATGTCGAAGTCCTTTATTTAACATTAAATAAAGAAGTTAAATTTATTTCTATGGAAAGCACAATTCAATAAATTAAAAATAATTCGTAATGATCAAACATCAACTACATAGATACTAATATATTTCATCCCTGCCAAATCTCAACTTCAAATTTTAATATTATCCCTCATTTTTCTTTCACATCTTATGTATGTATTGTTAGTATTTTGGTATAATTTGTTCCTAACCCTAATAATATATCTTCCACCTAAAGAAATTGCATAGGGGAACAACATTGCTGTGGCCAGTTAGATATTAGTTTAAATTTTTATTAACCAAGTTTGTTGAGAGAGAATTTGGAGGTACTTCAATTAAAAATGTTAAGGGCAATCTAAATGTACAATACCAGAGAAGATTCATGTAGATATAACCACAAACAATCGATTGACGAAAATTGCCTAAATCTATCTTAATATTTCAAGTTAGCAAAGAAAATTCTTTTGACAAGTACAACTATGTTTATTTGTTTGGTTACTCATATTAATACGAGTCAAAAAACGTAGATACTACAATACCAAAGGTAATACTTACAATCCTAATTTAGCGATTTATTTATTATCTAACCATCAATGACAAAAACTCGAATAAAATTCGATCCGATTGGAATGTTATTCGCACCCCTTCATAAATTAGAACCATTTTCAATTAAAATCGGTTTCGTGATTATAATTATTTTCCATTCAGGTCTTGTCACCTTGAACTTCGACTAAATCTTTGGAACAGCTCGAAAATGGCCGAAGCCAAAATTTACTTCAGGCATCACTGACACCTCGGTAAATAAATCGTTATTAGTTCGAGACCGCCTATTAAATTTTATAATTTAACACCTACAATATTAATCCCGTTACCAAATAAATTAAACGTTCATTAAATAGGAATAGCAAAGTCAGCAGAATCAAAAACGGAAACATGGACAGTAATTTTAAAAAAATTCCTGGAGCATTTAATGAAAAGCACTTAATTAACCTTTAATGAGCTTTTAATTGTCCATATGTGTATGCTTTCGACATTTCGCTGACATTGCTCTTCTTACTTAATGGATGTACAAATTAAAATCATTCTTCTATATAGGATATGATGAGTTGTATCGTCCCTCATTATTTTTAATGAATATTATTGTATTGATTTAGGTCAATTTTGAGACACCGCGGGGCAATAAACTAAAATTTGTTGATTATCCAAATAAATCAATTTATCCAGTACAGTTACCGTTTTATTAGGAGTCCTGTATAGTCCTTTCTGAGGTTGACTCCATAGAACTGTACATTCTCAGAAAATCAATATCATAACTTAATATACCTTCCACATACAATGGGAGCTTTCAAGCGAGAAATAATGTCTATTAAACTTGATAGTTATCAACTTCAAAAGTTCATTTGGAGGAAATTTGAGTAGTTTTGTATTACTTTGTGATTCTAGGCAATAACAGACTACAACATTCTCATATAGCATTCTTCATAGATGAAGTGAAGTAAAATTGAAATTTCCACAGTTAGTTTCAATAAGTCGCCCATTAAACTGAATCTTCTGTATGCAATCCAACCGGTATAATTGCAGCAACTATGCAACAATACAATTAGCAACAAATATCTATACACATATTGCAATTTGTTTGATATTTAGTATTTTATTTTCCCTTTTTGCAACTTTGGTTTGATTTATGGTTTGTTGGTGACAACTGGTAACATCGAACTCACGATCGGAATGTGGTGATTTTGATATGTTAATGATCAGAAAATAAAATTCATTATTCGTACAACTCTCTGCATTTACTTTGAAAAGATCTGACACCATAAGGTGAAACATATTATGAACACAACAATTTAATTCTACACCCTGGATGAGCTTTACAATTTTGTATTTTAAAACTAATTATGTAGTTATTGTAAAGTCGTAAAAGAATAAAAAAGTACAATTTTTGATATTGAAACAGTAAGAAGCTATTACCATTTCTATGATGTAGCAATGCCTTGTAATTGCACCGATGATGAAATGACTTCTGTTTTAAAATTTATTACAATACTTTTTGAAACGCCTACGCATTGATGCATTTAATTAATCTGGCATGATAAATCTATGGGACTCTATTATGGTATTTTTCTGAAATATCGCTTTCTTCTCCATTTTGTAGTAGTAGATTTATAGTCTGCGGCTTCGGCTCATTTATTATGCACTTATCACTTATGTTATATACATTTTTTTGAAAAAGTGAGCCAACTATTATGATGATCTTCATCTTCACTATTGTATGTTTTATTATACTGATATTTTTAAGGCATGTTTTCATTTTCGATTTTATTGGCCTTTCGATTTTGTTTCAGATAGCAATTCGTAGAAATTTGGTATTAAGGTTACTTATTTTAATATATATATACATATGTAAAAGTAAAAAAGATGTTTTGCGTTCCACGAACGTCTTATTAATTTTAGTTATGCAGGTGTACCTATAGGTATAATTATTGAATTGATGAGATGCATTTAGTAAGGTAAGTCTTTTAAGTGTTTTCTTTTTATATACGTGCTAGGTATACCTGCGCAAGGGCAGACTGCATTGGGTTAAGGGAGTTATGTATATTATGTAGAAATAAGTGACGAACTTAAGCATTACAAAATATGTAAATGTTTGTATATCGGAAAGTTCACCGCTTTCAAGAAAAACGTAGTTGAAAATACCTACAGGTAAATTATTCAATTCCGGCCCTGGCTACAAAATTGGACCTGCAACGCTGCACACAACCAGCTACTGATTACCAGCATTAGGGCAGTATTTTTTTTGTGGTTTTTTGCTCATGAATTATTTATTTGGGTAAAGGTCTAGATGATGGTCCCCACCCCTTTCGGCGGTGGGGGTGGGGGGCATCGACAGAGGAGGTCTCCCCCACCACTGTATCCTAAAAAATTCGTGGCAGTCTCACCCCCATAAAAAGTTAGGGGGGTTCAATGTTAATAAATATGCCAATTTTTATACATTTCTAAGCATGTATATATTTATACAGTCATTCTTAAACAATATTCNCTAATGAAAAAAACATAAAAATATTGAGAAAGTTATATAAAACATTATTTAAATAGCTTTATCAATAGGGTAGGTTAGGTTAGGTTATCGGGTTTTGTTCAAGTGACCACCCTCTTTCGATCCCTCACCTCCACCCGCTTGAAAATATTTTTTTTACTGAATTTTATTTGAATTATAGTGTATGAAAATTATCAAAATAATAACTTTCAACCCCCATAACTTTTTATGGGGGTAAGACCGCCGAAATTTTTTTATGGGGTTATACTTCAGGTAACCACCCTCTTTCGATCTCCTTACTCTCTTTCGATCACCCCTACCTCCACCCCATCTAACCCCCATAACTTTTTATGGGGGTGAGACCGCCACGAAGTTTTTATGGTACAGTGGTGGGGGTACCCTCCTCTTTCGATTCCACCCACCCCCACCCCCTTCGGGGGTGGATGCGATCATCTAGATATTTACCCTTATTTGTTAAATTAGATTAAGTATGATGCAGGGTGTTTATGTTGACAGCCAACATCTAGTAACCGTTTATAGTTTTAACGTCTAAACTTAGTATGAGACATACGTATTTACGGTTTTGAACCATATCACCGCTTTAGGAACGAAATGTTCGATTTCAAAGAAGACAATCTCCAAAAAACTACATACCACGTATCATGGAACGTGGGCTCCTCTCAAGTGACAGAGAGGCAAATTTTAAAGCGACAGTTGCTGCATGCTTATCATTTGCAGCGGGTTCAAGTCTTGCTTGAAGCTTTTCCATATTAGAGTGTTGTTTAAGAATTTTATAAAATAACGAGACGTTTGATGTAACGCCTGTAGGATATCGGATAATGTATCAGACAGGTGGGCTACTTACAAAGAAAAAGTATAGAATATATTAATGCTTTCTCAATACATTTAGTTCACAGTTCTTCTTTATTTTGTATTATTAGAAATTGACTTTATTGATCCTCGTCCTTTAAACACCAAATGGAAAAATATCGTGTGAACGAAACTGTTCTTAGGTCTCCATTTGGGCTTTGATTTCTGTAGGTATAGATATTATCTTAAAAATGGAGATGGAATGGATATTGTTTTTCATTATTATTGCAAATTTTTGTAGAACTTTTTGAACTACAACCTTTCTTATAAAAAACTTATAATAATGATCTAAACTCTAAACCATCAAGGGTCTTAGTTATTTCTGTCAACAGAACTCTGAATATGTCTGCATCTATATACTAAATATATACCATTAGGCACACTTCGGTACTTTTACCGACGTTAGACGCTGTTATTATCTAATGTTGTCCTAGCATAGCAAAATTATCTGAGATAATATTGATGACTGATGCGTTTACCTTAATTATTGTAGCGCTCAGAGTATGGTCCGCTTGATATTAAATGACCTGTAAACCAAAATTAATGAAATTAGTTACCATCAGTGCGGCCACTCAATAGAAGCAAGTAATAGCCAACCAAGCACGGTTTTATTAAGTTATATTATTGAAGGATGTGAAATACGATTAGGTATGTAAAGCAAATATGGGATATGTTACAAAATTTTATTCGAAAACCACTATAATTATTTCGACTATTCTTTTACCTTAAGAAGATACACTCTATTGAAATAATTTTGGCAGAGTTTAATTGAAGTTTTGCAACCTTTTCTGTGTTTGTTTTCTTTTAAGAAATTAACGCCTCATCGATATCATACCATTAGGTATATTTTTCGTAATTTTTAATTATGGTGGTATATTGTTAAGGCAATAAAGTGGGAAATCATTAGGAAGTGTAGGGCAACTAAGGAACAGTGGATTGATATGAGGGGTAAAAAAGTAGAGGAAAAAATAGAAGTAGGTGCAATGGAAAAGGAATTTCAGAGAAGTAGGGTACAGTATTGTGTGAAAATAAATAAAAGTAAAACAAAAGTAGGAGACGAAAGATTATAAAAAGTGGCTGATTTTAGATATCTAGGAAGTCAGATAAGTAGAAGGGATATGAAGCAGAAGAAAGCGCAGGGTCGAGTCGCGAACGATTTATTTAGAAATTCAAAAAAAAAATGAAAAGGTGTAGGTTTGGAGCGCGGCGCTGTACGGATGCGATACGTGGACGGGGAGTGATGTGGATAGAGAAGGTTAGAAATGAAGACGTATTAGAAAGAATAGGAGAACAGAGGACTCTATGGAAGTCACTAAAAAATTGACGAGATGGGTTGGTAGGACACCTTCTCAGGCATGAAGGTCTAGTCAGAGACATATTTGAAGCAGGAACAGGAATTAAGAGGAGCAGAGGTAGACCTAGATTAGGTTACTGTTCGCAAATAGTTAAGGATGTTCTAGTGTTAGGGAAATGCGAAGATTAGCTCAGAATAGGAAGCAGTGGAGGTGCGTGTCCAACCAGTCTTAGAACTGGCGACCCTATAATGATGAGGGTACAGTAGTGATAATACAAGAAACTAGGCAGAGGTAATTTTGATAAAAAATGAGGAAAAGGCAGGTAGGTGGAAAGAATATTTAGAGAGTTAGGTGATTTATTAGAGTAGAATTAGTGTAGACTGTACTTCATATGCGTCAAAAAAGTAGAATCGTAAAGAAGGATGGAAGAAAGTGCGGAAGAATTATTAGGGGAAGACCAATGAGGGTTTACAAAAAATAGAGGAACGAGGGACGCCATTTTAGCTTTACGGCTAATAATAGAGAAAACAATAGAAAAAGGAAAGAGTGCCTAGATTAGAAAATGCTGTTGTTAAATCGAGTCATATTCTACGATAGCAGATGTTAAAATTTCTTAAGTATCTGCAATATCTTCAAGTCCCTCACTCTCGAGGTTTTTGTCCTTATTATAATATTTTCAGTGTCTGTTAGATTGTCAGGTAAATAAAATGGCACTATGGACATTACCATTTTCTAAATCTTTCCAAGATTTACTCATTAGAGCAGCTTATTCATCGAGGTCCTTAATTAAAAATACCCTTTTGGTATAGTGAATGCAATAATTTACCGTAGCCCATATCATTGAACGGAGCACTTTTGCCCAGAAAAACTTAAGTGCAGAATCCATTTTCATTTTTGACAAAGATCTTGTTAAGTATGATCTCATTGATTTGAGTAGTATTGCGAGTAGATTTCAATGCAAAGAATGTTGGCGACTTTTGGTATTCTTTAGAAGAATCTTGCTGTTTCTTTGCTAAACGAGTCATGTCTTCCATTTACAACTACATATATCTTTGGATTGGAGTATCAGTTGTGGTGTCAATAAAAACGAAAAATCGACGTAAAAGATAGCATGTTCCTTGTATTGTCAAAAACAACTCCTTATTGAAACGTGTTTATCTTCTCATAGTGTAATTGATAACCTTTAGAGTCCAGTCCTATCTAATCAAAAGTATTTTTAATTTTTCTTGTTTCCTTGTCCGAGAGGCGTCAGTGAGCTTTTTGAGAAGAGGTTAAGAAATCCTGAATTAAGCGGATATTGACTGATAATGGACTAGTAAGGTTTACTGCTACATTGTGGCTTCTAACAGTTACCGAAAATTCGTATATCGTGCCATCCCATAAACATTTGTGCTCATGAAAGGCAGCAGTCATAACAACGCAAACAAATTCAAACGAACGATAACGTTTATTCAAGTGTAATCCCAGCTTATAACCAATTACAAATGCTTCCGAGCAGTTTAACAAAAACTGGGATGCCTAAGTACATATACCACATACATAGTTATAGATATGTACTTCTTTACTTGTGTGTATATTCCGCCTTCGGCTAACCGCAAAGAAATGAGTAAAGTGAAAAATGGTTGTACGACGCTTTTTTTAGACGAGATGACGTTTGTGAAAAGCCGATGACGCCCTAGGGATACTTTTTTCATTCGAATGTACCAAAAAGCATCAGTCTGCAAGACATTGCTTAGAGCATTTTTCTCTGTGGACTCACGCTTCCGTCTCTTCGCTTTTAGTTCTTCAAAAGAAAATTACTGCACAAGATGCACTAATTACTTTAAATTTGTGTTTGCTAAGGAACGAATAATATCAAGAAACATTGTCAAATTGGATAGGTACACGTTTAATATCGATAGATAGTAGCGGCACTTAAATTTTGATCATATTTAAGTGTTCTTCCAACTGTCCGGATGTACAACAATAACAAATAAATATTCCTAAATAACAAGTACATAAATAGCTTTTTCATGTGAAATTTCCTTATTGACGGTAGGGAGGAAATTTACGAAGGCATATAACGGAAAAGTGTAATGTCACGCGTCACAGCGTCACGCGCTACGTGTGGACGTGTGGCCTCTGGTGGATATGTCCAAAATGAGTCATATTAACTGACTTCAAATGCTAACCTGTTAGTATACTTCGTTTACTTTCTGTAGCGATGTGACCTTTAGTTTGACCGGCGCAAAGTAGAAAAGAACAGCACTAGGCCAGAAAAGGAAGGAGACAACTCTCTTAACCGGTGAGGACCGTATAATCCGTACAGTACTGCACGGAAAAATTGACCATTGTATCCACTACAATTTCATTGCTCAAATGTGCTATTATTGGTACCATTTACTACTGAAAATATCAACGAGATGTTTATTTATATTTGAAGACATATTAAAGGCTTTAACGCTTGTTTTCGACTCGCACTACTATTCATGATTGAACAAAACTTTTGGCAGGTACTGTACGAAAAAGTATGTTTAATGAACAAGAGTCGAGAGTATAATGAGCTTTTTTCTGCCGACCTACAATTTTGCCAGCGCGCATCCAAGACATTGGAAGGGGTACATCGCTAGAGAAAGTAAATGAAGTATAGCAACCGATAATACGAAAATAACCATTTCGACAAATTGTTAGCAGATCGCGCCTAGGCTGCATTGTGTATGTGTTGCATATGCGTTTGTATTTGTTTGCTTTGATCTACAATTTCTCTCTGCAATTTTGTATGGTGCAACTGTAAAACTTTTTGATAAAACTAAACCAATATCCCGCAATTGTCCGCTAGAAATAAAGTTGTCTTTTTTTTTGTGGTTAGTAATTAGTTAATACAATAGTTTAAGCCATTTTTTTCTTTTAAATTCTGCTACAGTATACAATCTAAAGAAATTTCACTTTCCACACGTGTACACTAATACACGCTCGCTCCTTTTTTATAATCTTTTATTAAAAAACGTTCTTAAAAGAGTCGGTCCACGCCACGGCTAAAAAAACTCGTGGTTGTTGGAAGCAATTCACGCAATGATGCCGCCCACCAGTACATTCAGGTCGTTGTAGATATTGTTTAACGGTCATGATATTGGCTGCTGCAATTGTGGACTTTTAGATGCTACGGTCAAAAATTAGGGGCTCATAAACAGTTAAATTCAGTCAGTATTTTATAATTAAGTGCTTTCAGTTAGTATATGTAGGTATATGTACTAGAATCTAGTCAGATGTAGAATAGACCATGCGAGACCCGAGATAAAAACGTTCAGTCTCTCAGAGTCTCAGAAAGCGAGACTCGAGTCTCCGTCTGTCATCTCTCTCTCGTGTCGATGAGAGAGACTGAACGAGAGACTCGAATCGCTCATAGAGATCCTCATTTCGTATTCAGTCTCTGAACGAGAGACTCGAATGTCCTAATAAGTGGTGTCTCGATAGACATGGTTAAAATTTTCTAAGTTCAACATATTTCAGAGATCCCAGTCTGTTTTCCAGAGACCCGAGTCTTTCAATTTTTCAGTTTTATTCATTCTGTCTCTCTGTGAGAGACTCGAATTTCTGAATTAACAATTTTATCGTCCGAGTCTCTCATACAGAGACAAGTTCGATTTTGTCGCTGTCGAATACCTTTTCAACCAATTTCCCCTCCTCGACAATCTTTTTCAGACAAAAAATGATCGTTAAATAGCTGACATTGAAGTCTTTTGCCAACATTTCCGTCATCAGGGAATTGCTCCTTTCCAAATCAGCGAAAAGGGTCCTGCTTGTTAAAATCCGCTCTTACTGTTTTGTCCTTCAAGCTTATATCACCTGACGTTCCAAATTGTTTTTCGGTCGAGTAGTTGGTTTAGATTGCCGATGTACTGCTTTATCGAGATGACGGAGTATCTAATACAACGGCAACTTTGCACTGAAATAATCCGCGGATAATTGCAATGTTATACTTAAAGGAAGAGTAAAATAGCAAATAAATTAATAGCCAGAATAATGGAATTATATAGGAAAACGTTAGCAATTATAAGAGTACTTAAATAGAAAAAAGACAAAAACAATAAAAAGGGTGTAAGACGGGGATGTAAATTAAGCGCGCAACTTTTTGATATATATTTATGTAATTTCGAAATAGAAATAGACAGGGCGAGGATGGAAAAAAATTAGACGATGACGTACATGTATAATAATTCGGGAATTGCCGTGGTGCTTTAAAAGATATATTGAAAGCTTTACAAGAATGACTAGGAAGGAAAGGATTTGAGTTGAAATTGATAAAACAAAGTTTATGGAATTTGGGGAAACAATACAAAGAAAGTATAGAGAAAAGAAGGAATTAAAATAGAGGAGGGAAGTAACAAGAAAAGAAAAAATATACGTGTCTGGGTTATGTAATGGGCGAAGATAATAATAAATAAATGAATATAGACGAATGTTTTATTAGTATGGCGGACAGGGCAAAAGCATGATGTGACAATTAGAGCGTAGTATTTTACGAAGTGTAAATATGAGAGTGGACAGAATAGAAACAAGTAGATAAAGAAGTAGTTCACAATATGTGATTATGAGAGAGATAAAATGTAGAAAGATAGAAGATAGAAAAAGGGTAACAACTTATGAGAAGAAGTTAGGGAATTCAGTAGTTATAGAGATATGATAATGGGAATATGGGGGAGAATTTTAAAAATCGAAACAAATTAAATATGACAAAGAAAGGGAAGAAGCCCTGTGGAAATTAAGAGTGAATCAGGAACAGATAGAATAATGGGACAGTATGGGTGTGTGTGTGTGTTTGAGATATGGTAAGAGAAAGATGTAATGAGATGGGACACACTGATGGTTAGGGGAAAATAAATAAATGAAGATATAAAGGCTGTTCTATGGGAGCAGTGGTAGGGAGACAGAGCCAGAGTATTTGAATGAAAAGCACGATTTAGAATGGGAAAATAAAGCAGCGAATGTAAGATTTGGAAGAAGGAGGAATAAAAGTTAGTTTGGGGGGGTGTAATGAGTGTAGAGTAATAATAGGGGTAAGGGGATGATCATTTTTAAGGCAATTTTGGAACAAAGAAGAGCTTCAGTTTTAAGGAAGGAATTAAAGGAGCTTATGATTGCATGGGTTAATTATTTTCATTTTATCTTTTAGGTACCTAATAAAAAGTATTATCTGTATTTTATTGTACTATCTTAGACACGATATGGTGTTTCTCTTTGCTAGATGAATACGATCGTTTTGTAGAAAGCAGAAATGGAAAATTATTTTTGTTAAAAATTTCTTTACTTTACTTACAGCTTAGGGTATTTAAAAAACATTTAAGTAGATACTTGAAAATCTACAACAAAAAATAAATTTTAGAGATTAGCAAGTAATCGAACGTTTCTGATTTTGTTGTCGGAATAGGTAGAAGGAAATTTACAGATAACATGTAGAGTTCGCTGACCCTAATATAAATTTTTTATACACAATCACATTTTAACGAGGCGCCCCCACATTGTACAAGGAAGAGTAGAAATTTTTTCTTTGTGTGAGCTATCGGGTATCGTTGAGAGGAACTTCTTGAGTAGAACACAAATATTTACTTTTGTCACCAAAAAATAAAGTGACTTGGGGGCCAACAAAGCCGCCCTCTGTAAACATGTTTTATTTTTGGAAACATGAAAAACATTATCATGCGTAAGAATATGTAATGCATTTCAAATATAACTCAGATTCTATATTTAAAATGAAACATTTATAATAATGAAATGTAGTAAATAGGTAAACAGAAGGTGGTCTTCAAAGAGGTCTTTATTAAGGGTGACAATGAAATATAAAAATAAGGACTATATGGTGGAATTGTAAAAAACAAAATAATAACGTGTAGCTATTATCATCAAAACGGAGAATCATCAGGTACCAAGGTGAAATCCTATGACATTGTTAGTTACTAATAGTGGTTAATGTTAATATGCCACATTAATTTGTAACCATTTTTCGATTTTTTATCCACTACAAACTTCCTCATATTAATGAGGAAAATATTTTTGTTGTTGTCACACCCCCGCCGGGAATCGAACCCGGGACCTAAGCTACGAGCTTAGTGGTCAGAGCACTGCTGCGTAAAGCAAAAGGTCCCGGGTTCGATTCCCGGCGAGGGTGTGACAACAGCAACAAATTTTTCCCTCTTTAAGCTGAGGTAGTTTGTGGTGGCAACAACAACAAAAATATTTTCCTCATTAATTTGAGGAAGTTTGTAGTGGATAAAAAATCGAAAAATGATTTCAAATTAATATTGCATAGGTATTACCAAGTTGTTGTTTAATAAAGCGGCGATGGACAGTTGTACTCGGACTACGAAAAATAGCCTTTATTAAATAGAACAATAACACTCAGTGCTAAAGCTGGTAGTTATTAATTACATAGATGTACATAAGAAATTAATAATGTACTTATGAACGGGCATATGAACAGATCCTTGTCAACAATTCAGTATACAAATTATGTCAAACCTTTGGAAATTTTGTAATATGTTTATAATTTGAATGCATTTGTATGCATTATTAAAAATAATTTGACATATGAAATATTTCTTATATAAATATTCATAATGTGAATGTATCCGTATGTTATGTGTTAGCCGAGTGCAAATGTTCTACTACTTGGGATCTACCCGAGTGCAATTGTGCTTTGTAATTGTACTAGCAAAATTTGATTCTTATCTTAATTACCAATTCCGAGTGCAAAAGTTAAAGGGCCTCGTACAATGCTATTCGAAAATGGGCATCATCAAGAGGTTGTCAGTCCTAAGACTGATGGGACACACACCTCTACTCCTTCCTATCCTGAGCTGATCTTCGAATTTCCCTAAAACAATTGACTTCCAAAGAGTCGTCTATTCTCCTGTTCTTTTAGTTCTAACCTTCAGTATCTTCGGTATCCTCATAATTCGGCTGTTTCTAAACTTTTTTGTTCCGCCTCTCGTTCACCATCCCATCGCACTGCAAATATACACCTTTAACCATCTTTTTCGAATTTCTAAATTAAACGTTTGCGAACATAGAAGAGATTTTTTTTTATTGAAGGCGACACGGTCCTGCGCTCTATATCACTACTACCCACTCCTTCCGTCCAGACTTATCTGACTTCCCAGATACCTAAAATCAACCACTTCTAATTTTTTCTCTCCTATCTTTATATTCTCTCTTTCCCTACTTTTTCTTCCCTTGCATACTAATGTTTTTGTTTTATTTTTATTTTCATACAATACTGTTTTGTCAACACCACTTCTATTTTATTTAACGCTATATCTAACTCGTCCTTGTTAGACGCTAATACTGCTATATCATCTTCAAATCTAAGCATACCAATCTTTTGTTCTTTAATACCTATCCCTACAGTTGTACTGTCTTTAATGATGTTGATGACGTCTTCGATGTATAGATTAAAAAGTAGCGGTGACAGTGTGCATCCCTGTCTGACTTTCTTCTAAATATTTGCTTCTTTACGTTACAGCTTCAGCTCTATAACTGCCTGTTGCTCTTTATACAAACTAAGTATCACTCTTCTATCTCTGTAACTCATCCCTATATTTTTAAGTATATTTAACATCTTGTCCCATTTAAAATTCTCAAAAGCTCTTTCTAAATCTAGAAATCCTATACACTGTTTCTTTTTTCTACCGTTTTCTCTATTGTTACCCGTAAAGTAGCATGGCCTACCACGTTCCTCTATTTCTTCCAAACCCAAATTGATCTTAGGATATTAGATTAGAATAGAAATAAGATTTAAGGAAGATATTATTGCATGAAATGCAACAACACATTCCTTTTGTAGTTATATCAATAGCGATAAAATTAATATGATGTAAATGTATTTTACACAAGCTGTAAGCTGCCGCATACATACATAAAATTTATCATAATGCTCTAATGAACTTTTATACTGGTAAATAAATGTAATCGTAATCGGACCGTTAACTTTATAGTGTTAAGTGAGGGTAGTTAAGAGATTTAATACTGCCATTACGAGGGCAATAAAGTGTTTATTGACTTTAATATTTGCATTCCAAAGTTCTGTTTCGTTTTGGTTGTTTTAAAGTATATAACATAGAAACAAATGCTTACAAACATTTAAATTCGCTGAAGGTCATAATTTTCTGATTGGCATATAGTTAGTTTGGAAAAAGAAAATTGCAGTTCATTTCTGTACGCCAAACTTACAATAACATTCCCTGAGAAAACTTTAAAAAATTTTCATATTTTGTTCCCACCAGCCATTTGTACTGGTTTGCGGGTAATCCCTCTGACCTGCGGTGTGTTACAAAGCCGGAGTGACGGGCGGAAGGGGGTCTAGATCAGGGCAGATGGACCTAGAATCGAACCGGTCGCCTTCCGAATGCTAAGACGTGGTTTTACCATTATAGTATGGTCATGTTCTCGTATATGGGTGTCTGTATACGTAGTTCTGGGTACAGTGTGTGATTACTTTTTGATTGGCTTTTTGGTTGGTCTATCAAACGTGGATATATAAAGGTCTGTCAATACAAATTTGTTTCACTTTATATTGTTTGAGTTTCATCGTCACATGTCATCAGTCCTAAGACTGGTTAGACACGCACCTCCACTCCTTCCCATCCTGAGCTAATCTTCGCATTTCCCTAAAACTAGGAACTCCCACATCCTTGACTATTTGAGAACAGTAATCTAACCTAGGTCTACCTCTACCCCTTATAACTCCTGCTTCTGCGTCTAATATGTCTTTGACTAGACCTTCATGCCTGGGAATGTCCTACTAACCTATCTAGCCTATTTTTTATTGACTTCCATAGAGTCCCCTGTTCTCCTATTCTTTCTAATACCTCGTCATTTCTAACCTTTTCTATCCACGTTATCCTCATCATTCGCCTATAACACCACATTTCGAAGGATTCTAACCTTTTCTTTTCCGCCGCGCCCACCGTCCATGTTTCGCACCCGTACAGCGCTGTGCTCCAAACATACACCTTTAACAACCTTTTCGAATTTCTAAATTAATCGTTCGCGAGCATAGAAGTGACTTCTTTTACATTCATGTACTTGTACAAAAATATATTTATTATTAATTACTGGTAACTAGAAAAATATTTGTAAAAGATAATAATTTGAACATCAACGTAGGACAGTCCACTAAAAAGCGTGACTGTCCCGCCAAATTCGGGACGTGTGGTCACTTTATACTAAGGCCAATGGGCATCCGCCTCTGTAAACGAAGGGTTACCTTATTTACTGTATACAGTGGGTTAGACCTTAGAGTATTAAGAAGCATGACTCACCTAGTCGAGCGTACTTTCGCTTATTCGAAATAAATGAATTATGTAATTGCGATGCGATGTAATTCCTCACAATAATTCCGACGAAAATGTGTTGTTAAGAAGTACTTACTTCTTATTCGTAATAACTTTGTGCTTGACAGTTCTCCAAAGTTTTAGGGTTTCGAAGTTCTATAGAATGGAGTAAATCCCTAAAGTAAGGGCTTTATTTTCCTGTAAACAGTTTTAGGCAAATTCGTTTCCATTTTGTTTTAGAGACTTATTTAGCAACTTCTCATCTTTTAAACTTGACATTTCAGAAGTGTATTTAACATTACAATATAACTAAACCGTAATGTAAAGTATTTCTATAGTCATCAGTACCCGGAGCCGTTATCCGATACACGGCTGGATCCTAATAAAAAAATGGCGGATCGACCGGATATCGGATCCAAGCCGGGTACCTGGTCATCCCTAGTTTATACTTAAATTATGGATATTATACAGGTATAACTATATACATACTGAAGAAGCTTGCAACTAAAGTCCATATTTTAAGAAAAAACATTTATACTTTTCTCCAATTTTCAGCAACAATTTAAATAGACCAATTAGCAAGTTTTATATTATAAATCAAATTCCTACTGGAAATATTGTTCGCAAGACAGAATTTTATATTTAACGTTGAAGAAAAACTTAAAAAATATGTCAAAAGACATTACATTAAATTTAGATGAGTTTCATGAAACATTCTTAGTTTAGAGTTTAAAATTTGAAAGTACAGTAATAATGGAAGAATTTTCTTTTAAAGTAAATAATTTGGTGGCTATTTCCGGAATGGAAGAATTTTCTTTTGAAATAAGTGATTTAGTGTTTACTTCCGGTATTATCGGAAGCTGGACGACCAGGAAATTACTGCACCTACAATTAAATGCTTAGAAATCTAGTTTCACTGCATCTCTTAATACCCTAAGGTTTTTGTGAAATAGCTACTCCTTTTATCTGTAGAATTCTGTTAATTAAACTAGTAATTCTTAATTATTATATGCATCCTGCATAATTCTTTTTAAATTAAATACTATATTTATGGTGTAATATTTCTTGTATTATTGAATTCTTTACAATATTAAGATATCTACATACATAAGCATGCGAAGGGACGAAAGAATGTAGCAAACAAGTCAGAGCTTATCTCTGTCAATATAAAAAACTGTATAAAAAGCACTTGTTTGGTAGGAAAAAGTGCGAAACGCTGATTGGCCCGTTGAACGTCACAGGTCTGTCTTCGAATGGCAACGATCTACTCATTGTCGCGTCGGTGTCGGTCGGAATGATATCGTGTATAAATTGCTTGATTTAAAGTGATTTAAATTTATAAATAATATCTCGATTGCGAATTTATTCGGTGCATCAGAAACATCAAATGCTATGGTTGTCATCTATTATTGTTACATCAGTAAAGGTAAGATTTGCTGATTTTGTTTCTTGTATTTGTTACATTTCACTGTGAAGGTGGCTACATTCATTATAATATGCGGTATGCGAAAATGTATATCTTGACATTGCATTATAATGTGTCGCTCTGCACACCCGATGTTGTCGCTAGCGAACATGCGACATATTTACGAGTACACATATACATTGAGAAAAAAAAAAAGATTTACCTAAATATTAAACCAATATTTTAAATTTATCCCATTAGCCTGTTGCTTCGTAAGCGAAAATAATAAAAATTACAATTTGGACCCAAATTTGTAAACGTAAAATCACAGCAGATATAAATTTACCAGGTATTTTAGTTGATATTACAAATTTAATTGTAATAACTAAGAAACACCCTAATAAATTCTATTATTCCTAACGCAAATTCAGTCATTTACAATCCAAAATCAAAATTTTTGCGTTCTCATAAAAATTTTGTTTTCTCCTTGCAAAGACTCCACTTTGACACTATTTGAAGTAAGCTATACTAGGAATTTAGGGAAAGTGACCGCACTAAGTTAATAAGCATAAAAGATGTGTTAGATGGCATAACAGGATGCAGAAGGGGGTAACTTTCTACTGGGTATGGTAATTCCGTAAAAGGGTGAAGTTAATACTAAGAAGCTAAGAACCCTTCATGGAGATAATGAAAAAGGAAAATTTAACTAAATATTAAGCCGATATTTACAATTCAACCCATTAGCTCGTTGCTTCGTAAGCGACAATTAAATTACAATTTGGACCCGAATTCGGAAAAATAAAATCATATCATTTTACGTATTTTAGTTGATATTACGAATTAAATTGTAATCATTAAGAAACTTGAAACAATTTTCAAACAAACATGTCAAAATTGAGATTAGTACAAGGTACCTAATAAATTCTACTATTTCTACGGCAAATTTAGCCATTTACAATTGAAAATTGTAATTTTTGCGCTGTCATAAACAGTGACTTTTTCCGTGTTTGTATCTAGAAAACGGCAATTTATTGCTATATTGTATATCTGTATATTTTGAAATTTATCTGTATAAAGGTTCACTCTTTCGCAAACTGTATAACGCTCTTCACCTACATTAACTACTTTCCAATAAAAACTAACTGTTTTATATACGTAAAAAATATATTCGGAAAATTAGAGAAAAAAGTAAACTAATAGAAGCTTGGATGAAAGCAGTAGGTATCAAAGAAGTGAATTCCAGAATAAAAATTTGTTTACGTCATTTTAATGCACATGATTATATTTGAGCAAATATTTACCATCAGCCATAACCTTAATATTTAAAATTAGAATCATACTAAAATTATAAAGTGAGAAATTATTTATTCCTGTGTAATTGATTTAACACAATTCTAATGATACGATATAAGTATTATAAGAGGTTAAGAACCTACCTGCTGCAATACAACAAAGTTGCAATAATGTGTTTGCAACATTCTCTTAAATCGGCTTTGCACGTGCAAATCATTGATATGATATTGCTTAAATCACCCAGAATCACCTCACCAATTATATAACGTGAATCACTTTTTAAATCCGAAGTTTGTAAAAAATAGGCAGTAAACTTGACGGAATTTGAAGGCTAGCTTCCGGATTTGTTATTCCCAAATTTTATAATGTGATTGGCATTAAAAACACGCTCACCTTCAACGAAATTTCCTTTCCGAGGCTTTGTGTCAGCGCAATCACATATTGTGTCAATACTTATCATTTTATAGTAACTTAAAAACTTGGAAATTGCACGGTACACTATAGGAACTACGATAAATTTTCCCTAATCGGCGCCATGTTTTTAGGCTCCTCCCATTTAACGGATCCCAATATGTTCGTCTAATTTTAAAAAAAATGGAATTACCTTCGTAGTATTATAGATTAATGGGAAAATATTATGCATTGCTAGTCAAATCGAAGCTATACAAGTCAAATATCTAAGAAAAAAATGTTTTTGTTTAGTATTTCGATGACATTTATAGTGAACACTGGTAAGTAACGAAAATACGAAGAGAATTGTAGGAATAGATACCTAGGATAAGGACAGTAATTGGTACCGTAGAACAAATGGAATAATGTTCAGTTGTTTAAATCAAAGCAATATTGGAGTTAAAAATATTGCATTTATTTAAAAAGCCACAGCTAATGTTGCGTCAGATTGTTGGGTTTTCTCCATGCTAGACTGATATAGTCAAAAATGTAGTGCTAATGGATTTCATAAAGTGATACATGCTTTAAGACCAACAACTATTAACAAAAATTACTCAAAACTTTCTGTAAATAAAACTGTAAATAACTAACTAACACTACAATTATTACAACACGTCGTAAATTACGTTTTTTAATGCGGAGTGTTACCAGGTGGTTTTTAATTATTTATTTATTTATTATTTTAATCGTACGGCGTGTTATACCAATTTTAATATCAGTTATTTATTTCCTGCTCCAAAAAATCAGCTGTGGTTCTTGAATAAACATAATACTTTTAAACGTAATATTACTTTGATTTAAATAACTGAATACAAAATAGGCGAACAATGACTAATAGAATTAAATAATGTTCTTCGTTTTAAAGGAAAATATAATAATTCAATATGTCAAAATGGTTGGTGGTGTCAAGACAAGTGTGTTGTTTCCAAATTAACTCTTTCTGGTCCAAGCTTTTTGCGAGCTATAGAAAGTAATGGCAACGTGCCCATATGCAACCTTCCAATAAATTAACTTTCCTGTCACAGTCTCTTGTACCTACGCTTTAACGCTTCCTTCACCACTTTACGTCATGCAAAAGGACAGCAAACAAGAGTAGTGCCAATAATTACATACATATAAAGCTCCTGACGTCATATACCACCTCCTCCTATATCATTTACTCTGATCCTTCTTCGGACATTTCACTTCTCCATATTTGATTTAATTACTTACATTAAACAAAATGACATCTTTTGAGGAGCATTACTTTTATTTTGAAAAATTATTTATTTTCAGAATTCATATTGACTATTAATTTTTATTTATTAATCAATCCATCGCTTATGTTGCTAAAATATGGGGTGTTTCAACTACGATCTTTCCTTTGCTGAAACTAAATTTAAGTAAAAATTAGTTTTATAAAATTTATTATCTGCCTGTATACGATCTATTTAAGGAATTCATTTTGTCTTCTTAACTAGAACATACTAGGTATATCTTGTTACATTTCTGATAAAATGGACGAATTATTATCAATTTCTATAATCATTTTAAGGCCTTCAGTTGTAACACTGGTTGGACGCGTATCAACAATTTTTCCTATCCAGAGCTAATCTTCTTTAAATAAAATAGAAGCGGTACTGACAGATCAGTACCGTATAAAAATAAATAAAAGTAAAATTAAAATACTGGTATACAAGGGAAGAGAAAGTAGGGAAAGAGCGAATATAAAGATAGGAGACGAAAAATTAGAAGAAGTGGCTGATTTTAGATATCTAGGAAGTCAGATAATTCAAGACGGAAAGAGTAGTAGGGATATAAAGCACAGGATAGCGCAGGGTCGAGTCGCCTTTAATAAAAAGAAGTCACTTCTATGCTCGCGAGCGGTTAATTTATAAATTCGAAAAAGATTGTTAAAGGTGTATGTTTGGAACGCGGCGTTGTACGCGTGCGAAACATGGACAGTGGGCGCGACGGAAAAGAAGAGGTTAGAAGCCTTCGAAATGTGATGCGAATGATAAGAATAACGTGGGTAGAAAAGGTTAGAAATGAAGAGGTATTAGAAAGAATAGGAGAACAGAGGACTCTATGGAAGTCCATAAAAAATAAACGAGATAGGTTGGTAGGACACCTTCACAGGTATGAAGGTCTAGTCAGAGACATATTAGAGGCAGAAACAGGAGTTAGGAGGGGTAGAGGTAGACCTAGGTTACATTATTGTTCACAAATAGTTAAGGATGTAGGTTATTCTTGTTTTAGGGAAATGCGAAATTTAGCTCAGGATAGGAAAGATTGGAGGTACGTGTCCAACCAGTCTTAGGACTGACGACCTTATGATGATGATCATGAGAGCTAATCTTCGCATTTCCCAAAACTATAACATCTCACATCCTTAAATATTTGTAAACAGTAATTTAATCTAGCCCTACCTCTTCTCCTCTTTACTCCTTTTTTTGCTTCTAATATGTCTCTAACTACCTCTTCATGTCTGAGAAGGTGTCTAAACGCGTTTTAATTTTCTAAACACTGTAATTTTGGGGTTTTAAGTTTAATTTAAATTCTTTACAGTACCAAAGCTTTAGAACTCAAACTTTGTTGATCGATTTACTTGCTGAATTTGACAGATTATGACTTTTGCAGCTCCACAGCCTGCAGCAATTACATAATTCATATTTATTAATCAAAGGACTTTACATAATGCAGTATGAACAAGCCTTCTTTATGTCAGTGTTCATAAATTATAGATAGCCAGATGACTATATCGTTACAACCCTTATTTTTTAAATGGTTAAAGGCAGAAATTTCAATTTTATTTTTAGGACTAGTACTTATTTACATAATTAATGTAGCATTCCAGATATATATAGTTGAAACTTTTAAGACATGTTAAAATGTCTTCCGCAGATAATCATGCGACATACCCAAAATAAGAAAAAACTTATTAGGGTTAATAGAAATTTGCCCCTTTTGTAGGAAAACTTAATAATATGTACTTAGTTGGACAAGGCAAATAAATAGAAAAGACGATTGAATAATACTAATATTGGGTTTAATGTAGATGCGTGATGATTATATTTTCCGAATAGAAGCGAGTCAGAACAGACCTAGGGGTTTGAAATAGGTGATCGTTTTCATTCATTCTAACGGTATAAAATTCCTGACATTCTCAAATAAGAAGGCACGCAAATATGTTTATTCTAAAATAAATTTGAAAACGTTTCTTATAGTCAAACGATTTCTTTTTTATTACTTATATATCTCAAATTTCTTTATAACCTATTATGTTTTTACTCAAAAAGAAATGATAATATTCGTAGTTATAACTCTTGCGCAATCAAAACGTAGCAAGTTTTACAACTTTAGGAAAGTCTGACAAAAGTTTGATACATGTACGATGTGCTTATCGTCATAGGGAGTTACCGACCTGACGAATTCAGCAGACACATTTATGTGGTCGTCAGTTTTTTCGTCCTACATTGTGTGCTTAGCTCAAGAGTTTTCCACCAGCGATTAATGATCCGCGCTTTGTCATGGCAAACATTCAAACAATCTTCATTTCTTAAAAGTGAATATTAAATTGAAAATAAACAAAACCAGGTTCCTATACGTTTTATTGTTAATTGTATCCCAAAGTACATGTCAAAAATTTAGATGGCTTTTGTTTTCGGAAGAGATTGACTTGAAATGAGTAGTAGAAGGGAGATCTTCACTAATCAACTTAATTTTTATGTTTTTCGTCCATTGGTACATGCCGTTGGGGTAACGGTCTAGATGATGGCCCCCACCCCCGAGGGGAGTGGGGGTGGGGGGATCGAAAGAGGAGGTCTCCTCCACCACACCACTGTACCATAAAAAGTTTGTGGCGGTCTCACCCCCCATAAAAAGTTATGGCGGTTCAAAGTTAATAAACATGTCAATTTTTATACATTTCTAAGNACTAACGAAAAAAACATAAAAATATTGAGAAAGTTATATAAAACATTATTTAAATATCTTTATCAATAGGGTAGGTTAGGTTAAGTTAGGTTAGGTTAGGTTAGGTTAGGTTAGGTTAGGTTAGGTTAACGGGTTTTGTTCAAGTGACCACCCTCTTTCGATCCCCCACCTCTACCCGCTTGAAAATATTTTTTTTATTGAATTTTATTTGAATTATAGTGTATGAAAATTGTCGAAATAATCAACTTTCAACCCAAACAACTTTTTATGGGGGTGAGACCGCCGCAAACTTTTTATGGGGTTTTACTCAGGTGACCACTCTCCTTTGATCCCCCCTACCCCCACCCTCGAAGGGGAGCCATCATCTAACCCCCATAACTTTCTATGGGTGTGAGACCGCCACGAACATTTTATGGTACAGTGGAGGGGGAGACCTCCTCTTTCGATCCCACCCACACCCACCCCCTTCGGGGGTGGAGGCCATCGTCTAGACCTTTACCGCCATTGGTAGTATTACATCGGAAGAGTAATTTCATTAAATTTTTTAAGTGGATAATCAGGCGCAGGATGTCTGTTCAAAACGTATCGCGAATTTTGAATTTCCGCGGGTTACGTATATTCGATTTTCGATTTGTTTTGTGGCGTTTTGTTTGTACTCGTGTTTTTCACTTATATCGACAAGTACGGCCATGTTGAATGTTCAATTAATTTTTTGACAGCTGCTTCGCTTGTATGTGTTCTGGCTCGTCTTCGATTTTTGCCTATTCCAAAAAATGTAATAAAGAATCTGTATCAAATTGTGTGTGAAAAACAAAATTAAGTGCGCGGACGCATTCCGAATGTTGACTGTGGCATATGGTGAAGGTAGCTTGGACCGAAGTAACGTTTATCGGTGGTATAAAATCTTCTTAGAGGGTCGAAAAGATGTGAACGACGAACAGCGTGCGGAGGGCCCGAGAATAGACGAAAACATTGATGAAGTAAAGAAAATAGTATTGGGCAATCGTCAAATCACCGTTAGAGAAGTTGCTGAGGACCTAAACATATCGATTGGCTCTTGCCATTCGATTTTTACTATTGATTTGGGCATGAGGCAGGTTGCCGCGAAAATTGTACCAAAATTGTTCAATTTTGACCAATAACAGCAGTGTAATGCAATAACAGCTGAAGATCGAACCTTAACGGTTTACTTTTTGATAGGGGGCGAAGAATAGGAGAACAGAGGACTCTACGGAAGTCAATAAAAAATAGGCGGTTAGTAGGACAGTTTTTCAGGCATGAATGTTTAGAGACATATTAGAGGCAGAAACCGGAGTTAGGAGGAGTAGAGGAAGACTTAGATTAGAGTACTGCTCGTAAATAGTTAAGGATGTGGGTTGTTATAGTTTTAGGGAAATACGAAGATTAGCTCAGGATAGGAAAGAGTAGAGGTGCGTGTCCCAGCATAGCACAAAAATGAACGTCGCGTCGTACGAATTGTAGGATTATAAAAGCTGAAATCGTGAAAATCTTAAAAAAACATACTAAAAATCAGAAACAGAAATATATTTTATTTACATTTAGCACTACATAATATCAGATCTCATAAATGTAGAATCTTGAGTCTTTAAAACTTTAAAACATTGCAGAGGTATGGGAATAAAGCTTATGTAGGTACAAAAAAAATACTGATAGTGTTGGTGTAACACTCTATGTGAAGAACTGAAATTTTTACAGTTCTCATGTAGAACGGCGGAAAATAATTTTTTGCACACAATAGATTCTACATTTACCCAAGCGCCCTGGAAAGGACAACTGCTGAAATTTATTAACTTCTCAGTCACAGGAACGTTTTTGTAATGAATCCCGAAAATCAAAATCGTACTTTACAACTGTAATTGGAAGCTCGTAACATCAGTGTTACAAGATTTACAGAACTATAAGTAGAAATAACAATATGATTTGATAAAAAATTATTTTTATGTTTTAACGACTGGGAAAAAAGTAAATTTCCCGATTTCTTGAAAAATATTTATTATTTCACACTGGGAAGTTGACCGCGTGGATTTCACGGTTCACTGATCGCATCCCTGTTTGTTATCGTTAAACTCTTCGATTTCAGTTAACTAATATGTATATATCTCTAATTGAAGTAAAAGATCTTAATTGCAAAAAGAGGAATGGTTGGAAATTTAGGTTTTGGTCCCGGTTGGCATATGGTACATTCACTGTACGTCACTGAAAATCTGATAATGGTGGATAAAATTACAGGCAGTAATTTCCATTCGAGCAAAAGCTCATTATTCAGATAAACTTTTTCTATTAAAAAAAAAGAAACTTTAACTTTAACTGCTTAGAGAAGGGGATCTNGAAAAACATCGTCCTTGGGGTGAACAAACGGTCATGTGCCGCAGTACCTGCTCTGGTCGGCACAAACATTTAGGGTAATAACCATAACTTATAGTTGTAATATTCCAAGAAAAGTAAATTTGGAAGTGCAAGAATTGACATCTGCAAACTATGTGTTGAAAATAACAAATTAAAACTACCCTAGCTAACTTGGATACAAACAGTATGTTTCCGTGTTTACATTTTTATTAAATTACCCACCAATTGAAGTAAAAGATTTTAATTGCGAAAAGAGGAATGATTGGAAATTTAGGTTTTGGTCCCGGTTGACATATGGTACATTCACTGTACGTTACTGAAAATCTGATAATTGTGGATAAAATTACGGGCAGTAATTTCCATCCGAGCAAAAGCTCATTATTCAAATAAACTTTTTGAGACAAAATAGACTTATACAAAAATTTAGGTTGAAAGCAAGTTATAGGTAGGTAGATTGTATAATTTTTTGTGTCTATTCTATAAGTTCCTCTAAATCTACTTATCAATGTCAATGCTAAGATGAATCTGAATGGGAATTATTCTATTAATTACTGTAGCTTTTTTTAATTACCATTCCGGATTATATTCATCTTTTCGATTACCCTAGTGGTGGTTAATTGTTCTCTTTCAAGTAGCAAATTACTACTTTGCATTTTTCTAATACGTAGACGTAGGCAAAAAGTATCGCAAAAGGGAAAAGACATTGTATTAGAAGAGGTGCGTGGGAACGATGCGCAGGCGGCGTCGTGCCAGCCACCCTCTCGTCGTGGTGGTAGGTGGCGTCGGTCAGGGCCTCGAGCTTTCCGTTGTTTCTTTCAGTTTAGTTCGGTTCAGCTGAGTAGTACCGCGGCGGGCCGATAGAGGCCCAACGAACGTGTTGGTCACGGCGCGACACAACTTAGCCCGCCTGGTGGCGGCTCGTCACGCCATCTGGCGATTAAGAAGATTCGGATCGCAACCTTGCAACCAAAATGCCACCGACACAGATTCGTATGTATTGTTTTTTTTTTCTTTTCGTAAATCCCGCTTTTATTGTTCTGAATTCATTCTATATTTTCGAGAAAGGTTGGCTCTGACTTGTAAGCTTTTTTTGTTGTCGTTTATAATGGCTCTGTGCCTATTAGAACAGAAGGTGATTTATTACTCTCAAAACGTTGTATAAATGTTAAAATGAGGGCTGAAGACACAAAAAGACCTCTGCTTTTGCAGATATTTATCTAAATCAACCAATTTTTCACCTTTTTATCGAACCGAGACCTTTTAATTTTGCACATTTGTCCAATTCAGATGACTACAAAAAAAAAACAATGTGGGTCGAGAATGCTACTAAAATAGAGCCGTGTGGCATATGGGGTAGAAAACTTTACTGATGTCTTGATTTCTAATAAGTCAATAGTTTTTAGTTTAGTTTTAAATTATTATCGCTACGTTCTTGACATTGGAATTAAGTGAAGTGTTTTGATTTCAAAAATACGAAAGTTGTCTACTCAATACACTCTTCGGATTTAGTCACATGAGGATCTCATATTGGTAGTCAAAATACATTTTCTAGCTTTAAATCATCAAAATTATACAAATGAAAACCGTTTCTGTCACCTTTGTTCATTTTGTATTTCCGAATTTCGATATTGTGTAAATATTAAAATTAATGGAAAAGATAAGTGGTGTTTCCATTTTTCGGATATTTGATTAATTCAACATTGTTTATTATTAAGGAATAGTATCCTTACGTCAACGTTCTTTTGTTTCATAAAATCCTTTGTGGTAAGTTTAAAATCTTACGTTAGACGAAATTGAGAGGATAGGGCGAAGTGAAGCTGACGAGAGGTCAGAGGTAGGTGACCTAATTGAAAGTCAATGTAATCTGCCTTTATTGAAATTCGTTAGATAAAGCTTCACGTTTTCAAAATTAATCTGCTTTTCTTTACCGGTTGGGTTAATTATAAATAACAAAATTTTCCGTAATAAGAATGTCAACGGCCAGAGTTTGTTAAACTTTTATGAATCTACATAAATACTTACTCACCGTCAATCTGAAAACTATCAGACAAACAATGCTGGTGATTTTTGGTAAATATTGTCACACAAATAGCTTATTTTCATTCATTTTAAAATATGAAACCTCCATGATATTATTAACAAGAAGAAACATTTTCTCTATATTGATAAATGATAAGTATATTGTCGTCTGGTGGCTTGAATTGCAACTGTCGAAACCGGGTGGGCTGTCCTAAGTGCATTGTAAACAATTATAGAAAACAAAAGTTTATTTACAGTTATATCTATTTTTAGTACTTTTATAATTGAAAGAAAAACAATATTTAACGATGGAAAGTGTTGAGGATTCGTTTGGCATGCGATTCTCACCAAAAGAAAATAAAACTAAAACATCGGTTTCATTATTTCCCGAAATAGAATGAAAATTTTGTTAAAATTAAAATTTTTTGATGATTGTATACAGTAGGACAATAATTTGCATTGTTCATTATTTTCGCTTAATAATCCTGTATAAATGTAGTTAAATGAAATAAGTTCGATGTAGCATTAAAAAGAATAATAAGGCGTCATGTATAGATGGTATTCAGGCGAAAATTCTAAAACATGCAGGACAAGAGGTTAAAGATCATATGTTTAAGCTAGTTGGTCACATTTACGAGACGGGGATAGCCCCTGAGGATTATAAACGAAACGTGGTAGTAACCAAATCTAAAAAGAGAGGCGCGGATAGGTGCGAGACATTTAAAACAATTAACTTAACTTCCCATGTATCAAGAATCTTAGCTAGAATTGTACAGAGAAGGATGAAAAAAGGGCGGAAGAACTATTAGGGGAAAATCAATTTGGGTTTAGAAGAAATAGAGGAACGCGGGTGGCCATTCTAACTTTAGGGGTAACAATAGAGAAAACGATAGAGAGAGATTGCAGGGATAGATATAGAGGGGTAAAAGATTAGTACCTACGCTTAAAGCAGGTGATAGAGTAGTATTAGTATCTAGCAAGGAGGAGTTAGAAAATAGAATAGAGATAGATAAAACAGTATTCATCATCATCATTATCATAGGGTCGTCAGTCTTAAGACCGGTTGGACACGCACCTCCACTCTTTCCTATCCTAAAAATAAATAAAGGTAAAACAAAAATTCTGATATGCAAGGGAAGAAAAAGTAGGGAAAGAGTCTGTTTGCTGATGTAAAAAAATCTTTTTAATGTCGCCGAAGGTCAAGGGCAGTAACACAATTGAAGTCACCAATTGCTCTTTCCTAATACAGCATAGAAATTTTGCCCAAAACTTTCCGAAATAATGAGGACCAATCACGATATTTCAGTTTTTTTTTACAATAACTTTTCCCTTTTTGTCCTAATTCACGTGTACATAGTTTGGATTCTGTATCCCGACGATGTAATAAAAAAATTGGACATTCATCATCTGTTTTTACCCCGTGTCCGCAAATTTAAAAACGAGGCTCCCCTATTCTCCAAAGAATTTCCGACTCTATATTCCTGATGTTGAAATTTCATACCCGACTATTAGATATATATAACCTGTATACTTTCCGTAAAAACCCGACTTTAGTTAAAACGCGATCTGTACAAGTAGAACTAGTTTTGGCATTTCCTTTTAGTCTATTTTTGAGTTGTTAAAACCGAAATTAACAAATATTCTCAGTTCATCTAGACTTATTTTCGCTAAGACTGCTCTTTACGACAGTATTTAGTAAATTCTAGGGCACCGTGGACTAGCACTAAACGGCTGTTTTTATTTACTTTTTGACGAATACATTTAAGAAAAGGTTAGAAGCTTTCGAAACGTGGTGTTATAGGCGAATGATGAGGATAACGTGGATAGAGGAGATTAGAAATGAAGATGTATTAGAAAGAATAGGAGAACAGAGGACTCTATGGAAGTCAATAAGAAATAGACGAGGTAAGTTGGTAGGATACCTTCTCAGGCATGAAGGTTTAGTCAGAGACATATTAGAGGCAGAAACAGGAGTTAAGAGGGGTAGAAGTAGACCTAGGTTAGATTACTGTTCGCAAATTGTTAAGGATGTGGGTTGTTATAGTTTTAGGGAAATGCGAAGTTTAGCTCAGGATAGGAAAGAGTGGAGGTACGTGTCCATACCAGTCTTAGGACTGACGACCTTATGATAATGATGACATTTAAAATCATAAATTAGGTTAGAGTAAGAATAAACTTCGTGATTGTTGTTGTTTTGTACGTTTTTTGTGTGATTGTCAAAACCTACATATATCTCCTTCTTCTAAGGACACTGTCTCAAACTAACCGAACTCAAAAAATTTTTGATCTCAAAACGTAACATCCTTCAAAAAATCTAAATTTCATGAATATCTCTATGTTTGGTTCTCAATTGGCCACTGTTGTATAAACTACCTATGGAGTAAATGAAAGTATAAAATACAGAGATATAAAATAAATGAAAGCCATTGCTAGAAAAAGAAAATAAGAAACCAGAAGGGATGTGAAAGAGAAAATGCCGAAAAGGAAATTCTACTCTGCTTAAATTGAGCGTCCTCTAATGGCGGTTTTTAGTCTGGAAACTGACTCGGGAACCGTTTTAATCCCAACGACAGCAACATCCCGCCAGCCGCACGAAAGAGGGATGAATGCGCGGCTAAATAGTTTATATTCCGACAAGCAAAAAGTCGTCACACCCTTAAAAAATGAGACGTAATTAACCACATAAATAGCCACGGGGAAGTTAGCACGCGCAAAACTGAGCAAGACAGTAAACAATTTTTCTTTTTAAAATGCCTTGAGTCGTGTTACTGGGTTTCGTTGTTTGCGTGCTTACAGATCCTTTGCCGTTAATTATTCTTCCAGCTCGAATGCATCTGTAACATTTCTTCGTTAAGGAAACATGCTTTCTAATAAGAGGCACTAGAACATTAGCAGCGTTACGTAATGCTAAATATGTACATATGTATTACATCGAAATGAGCGGATTTTATATTCCTTTTGGAAGTGAATGAATTTAATACAATATGAAAAATAACTGCTTTAAAATTAGCGAATTAAGTATTTAAAAAAAAAAAAAATACAACGTGTAATTATACAACACGCTACTAAAGTGAAACTTCTTCAAACACACAAACATACCGGGATAGGGGTTAAGGAATTGGTTTAATGGTANGTAAAACCTTCACCTCAAATGAGGAGGTCAAAAACCTCCTCGATCAGTTTTTTGCCAGCAAAGACCAAAAATTTTATGAGCGTGGAATTATGCTACTACCAGAAAGATGGCAAAAGGTGTTGGACCAGAACGGTCAATATATAATTTAATAAAGTATTTGTTTATTATACGAAAACTGTCTTTCATTTCCACAAATAAAAACGAAATGGCTTTCCGAACAACCCTATAGATTCCTTTTAATAGGTACATAATTTCGAGATTAATTTGCGTTCATGTGCGTCTTCTCCTTCGAACATCGGCCTTATCCAGTAGGCAACTAATCGTAAGTAGTCGTCGAGCATTTGAAACAAAAGCCCATCCGTTACGTGCAGATCAAAGGTATCTAGATGAAGGAAACTCATTACGCGCCTGCTGCTGCTGCTGCTGCCATAAGGCACCTTACTCCCGCCTCACGTCTATATCGTCCCGCGCTCGTGCTCTCGCCTTAAAACGGGACGGCGTCGCGGCTACGTCTTTCCGTTAATCCTACTTGCCGGAGCAACCCGAAATTGCATCTGAAGGAGCTTTCAGGCATAAATAATGGCGAGAGGCACCTAAATTGTAAATTCTCCAAGGTATTAATCTAACTTAGCGTGGAAATTCAGCGCTGCGTTTCCAGATTAGAGCTTTAATATATTCTAAAACTTTGTCCTAGTTGAATAATTAACGCGAGTCCCCGTCCTGTGCCATCCCCGTTGCGGAGAGAGTAGCGGTTCCTTCTCGTGCGCGAGCGAGCGAGCGAGAGAGCGACGGCGACGTTTCTCCTCCAAGACGGCGGTCGCGAATCGCTCGCAACGCCGCCGCCGCCATCTTAAATCAATATAATATAAAATGGGCGAATCTCTGCTTCGCTTGGAGACAAAGAAAATCTCTCTCGCTGCTTTTACTCGCTAACTAACTAATACTAGACGTAGAGACGCAGGAAAAGAGAGAGACGGAGATTGGCGTAGAACGCTGTTTGCGCAGCGCGTTTGCACAGCGAAGACGAAAATGTTTGAGCCGGGGAAAGCGGGAAAGGGGGTGGAAAAGTGGAGCAAAAGAGCCGAAGACGTTACACTGGAAGGAATCGCGATGGGTTGGCAAGAAGGAATGGCTCTGATGACGTATTCCCGTCTTGTTGAATGTGAAGAGGATTGTGGCTTGTGAGATGTTTCAGCAGCAACAGCGGGAAAACTCTTGGAAATGCGATGTGTCGAGTATGTAATGCGGATGTTGTTGAAGACTTGCCAGAAATGCCAATGCCTCTTTAAGTTTTCGGGTCCTAACCCCAGCTTTGGGATTAGTTGAATAGTTCAGGATCATATTGTATTATAATCCGACTGAAATACATATATTACACTCGCATTTTACCAAAAAAATATTGCTGATGATATTTTCTAGCCTGGATTTTGTAGTTCATGTTTAGCTGCATCAGGACTCCTTTATGAAATATGTACATACAATAATATCCTTTCTGTGTTTGATATTAACTTTTATTTAGAACAGTTTTGACATTTCTGATTGAGTAAATTGTATGACGCGCTTATTGGACAAATTAATGATATGTTGATTGTACAATAATTAACCCTCACGGACATTTTTTAACTCGTAAAAGTTTTCTGGTAAAAAACAAGAACAAATCTCGAGGTGTCATTCATCCTGTTCGGTCTTAATATATTCCAATTGTTGTTGTTTGTCTCGTTATCTTGGACTTGCATGATGAGTAACTTGCAGCCTTGCTTCTTCAGACTTTACAATGATTCATTGCAGTAACATATATCGAAGCAATTAATATTTTTGGAACAACAATGGTCTTAATATGGGTCTCGATATCTAGTACTTTTGAAGATTGAAAATTAAACTAATTTAGCTTATCAATATCAATAAAACATATCGGCCAGTGTTAGGCATCACGAATCTTTATTAAAAAAAAAAATACAACGTGTAATTATACAACACGCTACTAAAGTGAAACTTCTTCAAACACACAAATATACCGGGATAGGGGGTTAAGGAATTGGTTTAATGGTATTATTTGTACACTATGCTTCGCACGGGTGCAATGCTGATAGTAAATATAGTACAGAATGTCTTTATATACAACAATCACAGCTTTTTTGTGCCGGTACCGCTGCAACCGCTATGTTCCTGCATTTTAAGTCTGTAATTTCTTCGAAGATATTCATTTAAGTTACATGCTATAAAGGGCCATATTGATCTATATTAAATACACAATGTATTTAAAAGTACTTAATTGGATAAGGATTAATGCTGTATTGCTTAAAATCGCTTCGTAAATAAGCCATTATTTCTCGTAAAAAGTAAAGGATAAAAAATGGTTATTGTGGGTTATCCCTAAGAGATAGACATATACC
>NW_020439469.1:1879610-1881601 GCF_000699045.2 Agrilus planipennis | reverse complement strand
CTATCTCGTAGGGTTCAGCCAGCGTTTGCAATGTAAGCGCAAAAAATGTGTTTATTTACGACATCACATTACAAACCTCTAAAATTATCAGTGTTTCTCTATTATATTATGCATGTATTATACATATAAACCTTCCTCTTGAATTACTCTATCTATTAAAAAAAAACGCATTAAAATCCGTTGCGTAGTTTTAAAGATCTGAGCATAAATAGGGACAGACAGCGGGGGAAATGCGTTGCATGATTTCGTTACATAGCAACTCGCATGAAGCCTACCGTGCGTAAAGAATGCATTGAATTTAACCCTACAAAAATTAAAAGTGTCTCATTTTAAAGTGACTAAGTGATAACAGTTAATTAAATAAATTGATAATGTTTGCCTACCTTACTAAGACAGGGATTTCGCAACTCAAGAGGATAAAAATGAGCGAAGACGTACGTCGCGCAACAACCGTTTCACCACATTAATGCACTTATAAAATTCTGATTAAGCTTTAGTTGTGATTCGTCTAGATTATTATTATTCACCTTAATTAAATGACTGGTAATTGACCTACTAATCATTTTTTACCATTAGAGATGTAGAAGTTAATTAATGTTAGGTACATGCATTAATAGTTTTGTAAGAAAAATAGTATTTACTACTATTAGTACTGTGATTATTCAAGAATTTTTTTCTTTATTTCAACAAAAGGTTTTGACATACCTACCTAAACATAAATTTGTTGATGTCTCGAGAAGACTCGATCGAGAATATTTAGGAGACCTTAGTAAGGAAAACTTCGCAAATCCTAGTTTGTACTCAAAGGATATGACAGATAACATTCAATATTTTAAATGGAATTTTGAAATTAACTGTGTTTAAATTGTTTTAGAATTATACAGTGGATAAATGTTCTATTATTTAAAAAAAGGGTTGTTCTTAAATTGTCTAACGTAAATTTCATTAATTTTTAATCTCCCTCCCTTCACGTAATGGAATCGTAACACATATTCTGACCCCTCTTTTCCTCACCACTCAGTTTTAGGTTTGAGTTAAAGAAAACGTTTTTTTTAATCTCAAAAGTAATTCAGTTTTAAATAAATTCTGAAACCGTTTCCTAACGCTAACTCCAACCCCCTTTCTTAAACTTTCCTCTCCCCTATATGGGTTACATGAATTATGGGCAACCCCTAACTGATTCCATTCATACAATCTGTACTTTGAAAACTTGGTCTTGAGACAGTTCAGTATAAACCGTTTTTGACCCATACATATAATTAGCATGACTTTACTATTGGTGTTAATGTTACAAAGCCGCCCCAGTTCCAAACCCCTTAGTATCTACGCCACTGAACATATGTACCAATTTAGTGTCCTGCAAATTGCTATAACTTTTCCTTTTTCCATAATTCACTGAGTGATTATGTGGACACCGGACGTAATATCTGTTTAGCAAGTAGAAGTAAATTGTAACTTACATCCAGTACCGCTGACAGTTTATTGTCGAGTTCGCCTTCCTAAATTGACTGTACTCTATATTTGTCTGCGACGTTATATTTAATGTAAATAGCGTGACTTGCAAAAGTAGCTCGAATTCCCGAGAGTAAAGGAACGGAAAATTGAATAATACATGGTGTATATTAACGGTGGTCGTTTAACTAGACACGGTTACTAAAGAGTAAATACGAGATATGAGAGCGTGCTTATCTATGTTTACTGATCTCCATATAATAGCCACATTTCGAATTTTTTATACCATTTGCTATCAGTTAGTTTAATAGTATAAATATTTATGGTGTAGGTCGATTTGTATTACATTTAATATCCCGAGATAAAAATGTTCAGTCTCTCAGAGTCTCTGAAAGCGAGACTCGAGTCTCCGTCGCTCATCGAGTCTCTCTGGTGTCGCTGAGAGAGACTGCCAAAAAAACTGTTTAGCGTCTCTGAACGAGAGACTCGAGTCGCTCATAGAGAGATCCTCATTTCGTATCCAGTCTCTGAACGAGAGA
>NW_020439469.1:1836407-1877332 GCF_000699045.2 Agrilus planipennis | reverse complement strand
ATAGTGATATATCAACAGTTGTGTAAATAAATAGAATAATTACCTTCTTGGTGTATCTCCAGCCCATAGAGGGAAAGACTTCTCCGGATAAATTTTACATGGAAAGTAATTCGAATAGTGTATGTAGTGACGGGGAGGGGTCTCAGGTCTGCCTCTCCACTCGGAACCGCCATGAGGATAGACCTGAAAATACAACGAATTTGGCTGTGGACTTGGACAGAGCGGGGAAAAATCTGGAGCTTGCGACCCAACTGTCTGAGAGCTGGAGATTTTCGGAGAGACAGGGTATTACTTAGAACCCTGTCGATGCTCTTGGCGTTAGAAACGGTAGAAGCTTCATAAGACTACTTGACCTTGAACTAGACCAGGTCACTGGTAAGGCGCTAGCGACAACCAAAGGGGATCTATGTACCATAATGAGGGTCAAACTAGACCTCCCGGAGAATATGCCGTCACCCTGCTCATTAAGAAGCAAACGGGGCAGGAACTACTCTAAAAAAAGAGACTCTGAGTCGTTTGATGTTCGTACAGATTGGAAAAGTTTACCCCCTTGTTATTTTCGATATCAGGAATTTGACCACCTATCCAGCAACTGCACAAGCAAGAAGCTAAAGCGACGGTTGTGCCTAAAATGTGGCGATGAGGGCCACGAGGCACGAAACTGTAACTCGAAGCAGATATGTTTAAGCTCCGGCTGATAGCATGCGGTATATCCCCTATCGGGGAGAAGAGGAGAAAAAGAAGCTAACAACGAGCGTAACCGCCTCCAAAAATGTCCATCACAAATCTTCTACTAACTTATAATCGTTGCTGGGGGGCAATGGAGCTTTTGGAGTAGACTGCCGCTTAAGAAGACTGCGATGTGATCCTAGCACCGCAGCCAAATAAGAGATATTTTACAAGGAAAGGGTAGTTATACGATGAGGAAAAGGACTCAGCCATGAACTTAACGTACTTAGTGGTAAGTGGAGGAAGACAGGTTTTTAGACAGTATATGAAGATAATGAAGATATAAGGAAGATTTTAGAAAACGTGATGTTGTTCGAGGCGATAGATAGAAAAGAATGAACGAATAATCTGGATCTAACAAGTACCAACCGGGGAGCGACCCGAAAGTGCTTCCTTCTTGTAAAAAAGTAAACGTGAAAATAAAAGCGTATCGTGTATAAAAAATGTTGAAATTTCCCGTCATGCAAGACTAACAGCGGCGTACCCAATTGCTGCGAATTTTGGCACATATATTGGGAGTGGTTCGAATTACACGAAAGGTAATGGTATTGAGTCGCAATATTCATTTTATTATTTGTATATTTTTCAGCATTAATCTTTATATTTCTAGTGGAATGGTTATTTTCTTATTATTGCAGTATTTTCATTTGTATACATTTTACAGCAGTAAGTTTAGGAATTTGTAGTTTGCCGACCATCAAAGTTCAACAGGTTTTATTGACCATTGTGTTTAGTTCTATTGTAATATTCAGTTTCTTCTATTCGAACACGAACACCCCAATAAAGTTCAATTGGGTTTTCTCTTGGGTCTGTTTCCCAGAAGTCGAGGCAAACGGCAAACTTTCTAAAGATGCATTGCACGTGTGTCGGTACCCCCAGTACCGGTTAATGCCCTTCTGGTACTCCCACTATCTTTCAACCCCTCTGTATCTCTGTCGTCCTTTCATAACAAATCACGATCTTCTACTTTTTCTTCAATCAATCAACCTTTTCAAATTTGAATTTAATTCCACCCCCAAACTACTTCCTCCACTTTTCTATTTTTTCTAATTTCAGGAGTTCAGTCATTTTCAGAGTCAGTTGCAATTTGGTCTTCAGTCTATTCAATCATTCGCTCTTTCGGTTCGTTTTCTATTTTCATTCATTTCCAATTTTATACGGTCCACTCACTACATAAGTTTAGTCTTTTGTTATCAATTTGTTTTGTTAAAATGTTTGTTAATCCTTAGTTCAGTGTTGTAAATAAATAGTTAAATCCAAGTGCAGTTTTACATCACCAAGTTACATTTGCGTAATTCCAAAAAGTGGCCCACACATATAAGTCGCCAAACTACGGCGACAACAGTACTTTATCTACTCGATTCATGTAGGTACAGAAGGGGAGAGGGGGACTAAAAGTTCCGTTTTTTAGTTCACTTTATATTCTGAATAGAAAACTTGCTCTAGCTTCATTGTTATTAATGGGAAATATAACCACATTTGTAAATTTAATATTAAGATACTTTTTTGGATGATTGCACGGACGATTTTTTGTAAAAGTATTTAACTACCTAAAGTCGGAAAGTAACAATGTTCCCCGGCTTGGGGCTAGTTGTTAACAGGTTGGGGTAAGTTGTTCAGGTACCTCGGGAAGGTACAATTTGTAAAAGAAAATATATTCAATTTAGCCAAGCATGCATTACAGGCTAATTAACAATCTCTTATTAATAATCAGTCAGATTACTTAATTAAACATACATTTTTACTTAAAGTTATTCAACATTATCGATTCCTCTTTAAAAATCCAGTCAGCCAATCCAGACCAGCTTTTCCATTTTTATGCCAAAATGCGGAATATCAGGTGCATTGTTGTTCTGTGCACATTCGTACGCCTATTTCCGAACATCTTCTGGTTTTATCAAATAATCTGCCAATTGTTCGTCATTAAAAGCCAATCGTACTTTTTTATAACCAACTTTAATGTTACTTCTCCTGATTTCAACTTTTTGACAAATCTGTACAATGTCATATGACAAATATCTAATTGTCTTGCCACAGTTATTATTTTCTGGTCACCTTTCATAACTGCATCTGCAACTCTTTCCACGATCTCCAGAAATATAGAACCTCGTGTAGTTTTTCGAGTGTAAGTTCTCATGCGGCAAAAGAAAAACATTATTTTTACTAAGGCGATGAGCGAACAATAATGGATAGATAAATTGGGGCAAGTTGTTCCGAGGTCACAACGTGCCCCCCAAATACGGAACATCTAACACCAAGAGCACGTGTCAAAAAAAGCAAATAAATAGGTTAGATGACTAGAGGTATGCGGCTTTTGACTAGTAAATAAGTTACTTGACATATTTTTGTATGTAAACATCGAAAAACTAGGCATTTTTAACTTAAAATTCGTGAGACATATTAAAAATAATAAAGATGAAAATATTTACTTACATATGTCTCCTTTTCAAAGTAACGGCTGCCAGTGGCGTGGCTAAGATGGCTGACGTCGGTGCTCTATACCGTTCCATTTTATGACGAGTTAACGAAATATAGTTATCTCTTGTGTTCTAAGAACTATTTCATACGGAACAACTTACTCCGGTAACTTTTAACCCCGCTTTCCCCTACATGTATAAAGTGCTATCTTAAAGATAGAACAATATGGTAATCAACTTTGGCATTAGCATTAATTATCACCATATATTTCATAAATTCGAGATTTTTCGTTGATTCCTTTGTTTCTTATCCTTTGAATGCAAATGTTAAACTATCTTCTGTCCAGCTTATGTCGCGCAGCACCACATCTGGTTTTCGCGTATATACACTTGCGAGAAATTTTGCTCATCTAGAATGAGTGCACGAAACACTTAAGTGTATTTTATTTAAAACAAGTTGGAAAAAACACCAAAAACAAAAAGATCTATCTTTACTCGTTAAAGAATTTATAGTTGGCTCGACTATCCTTTTTGATACGGATACTTGCCCTTTCAATGTGTGAAATAAATAAACACTATTTAACAATAAAATGTAATAAATAGTGGAATTTAAATAAATAAACAAAAATTTGAGTGCAACTGCAACAGGTAATAAAAATATTCAATAGAAATTACTTACTAATATAATTTCAACGCCCGTTAAAGTTTCGCCGTGAAAGATTTTTGTTTACACTGACAAAATGCACGCGCCTACTCTGACGTGTTACAAGGCACTGGGAGAGGCACGTCTAATTTTAGCAAAGGGCGAATGCCACCAACATCCTTAACATAAGGTAAAAGCCCCTATTATTGACATATTGTTTTATTTTATTGATTATTTCATTAACCTTATAAAACACTATAAATCATTCTTTTTGTCAGTTTTTACGCATTTTTGAATAGGTAGAAAATATAATAATATGCCTGGATATGCGTTATAAACTATGAATTTTTTTTTCTTTGAGCAGACCACTATAGCTACTTTATTTAACATTTATTAACGATTTTGTTAAGAGAGAGTGTATTTTGAAAAGCGGATTTTTCCATACAATTCTGATACAAGCCTATCATGCAAAATAATTTGGGGTTCTTTACACTCTAAATAGTCTCAGGATCATTATTTTTAACTGATAAATGATAATTATAATTTAATAATAGCGGGTGTCAATAGTAGGTACATGAAAATGAACTTGTGTTAACTAGCGACACCCTACAATTTTAAGTAACTTAACATCCTTAACATGCACAGCGGATTTGTTTACATATTGTCTCGTGTAATTTTATAATAAACAAAAAATTGCCTGAGCAAAATATTGTTGTTTATTAGTAAAAGAAAACTTAGAAAGAAGCAAAAAACAAAAAGAAGAAAAAGAAAATGCGCCTAGACTGATTTTTTTAATTGATATTAATGTAATTATTATATTTGATTATACAGTTTGTTTTTTTTTATTATAATATTTATCAACAATTCATATTTATTAATTTGTTTAATTTCAATTCCTGGGGTCTAGGGTATGCCAATAGTTGGCCCTGATCTCATTTCACCCTGTCAATAATACCTACACTCGAGTTGCTGATTTTAAATAAATATATTTGTCATTTAATTAACGACTATTCAAGTATGATAATTAAAACACATTAGTTAATAAACCAATTAAAGTGTTCAATAGAAAAAAATTAGCTAAATTAATTTGAATACAATTAAAAAATTCAAACATTCACCGTTACTCCTACAGTGTCTTTTAGGGGCTTTACCTTAGTATATTCAAAACCGAGGCATGTATCCCACTGAGGCAACTATCGTTTTACCTTATTCTGATAACGAAAACGCTACAGATAATTCTGATTGCGAATTCTGGGTGATGTTGATTCACTACCTTCGGAGAGCTATCGGCTACTTTTCTGGCTTTTGGTTTAGCCAGTACAATACAAATCTGGGAAGCCCTTGTAACATTTTTTTGATTCGAAAATCGTAAAGTGAAATAAGTTAAGTAGGACTTAAGTAGTCTTGGACCACTTTCTCGAAACAATAATATACCATTTCTTTTTACAGAGAAATCTCGGCATTTGTTTACTATTCATTACATTACACGTGTGCGTTTCGTAGTTTCAAGCAAACAAACTTTAATTGCTTAATGCGAAATTTGCATACTTACAAGTATTTTCTTCGTTATTATGTGCGAAAATAAAGGGCTACTCGGTTACAGGCTTAATTTTATCGAGTTTTACATAATGCGACATACTATTTTCGTACATGAAGTCAATGAAGAAATGTATATAGTGGTTTCACTACTGTAAAATAAATGAGAAAGCAAAAAATTAATTGACAAATTAGAAAACGTTGTATACTTACAATTTAGACTCATTCTATCAAGAAACAATTCAAAAAGATACATGTAATAATTATAACGTAAACAAGTATTTGTTTTAGATATCTAGGAAGTCAGATAAGTCAGGACGGAAGGAGTAGTAGGGATATAAAGCAGACGATAGAGCAGGGTCGTGTCGCCTTTAATAAAAAGTAGTCACTTTTATGCTCGCGAACGCTTAATTTAGAAATTCGAAAAAGGTTGTTAAAGGTGTATGTTATGGAGCGCGGCGCTGTACGGGTGCGAAACATGGACAGTGGTCGCGGCGAAAAAGATAAGGTTAGAAGCCTTCGAAATGTGGTGTTGTAGGCGAATGATGAGGATATCGTGGGTAGAAAAGGTTAGAAATGAAGAGGTATTGGAAAGAATACGAGAACAGAGGACTCCATGGAAGTCAATAAGAAATATGCAAGATATGTTTGTAGGACAGCTTCTCAGGCATGAAGGCCTAGTCATATTAGAGGCAAAAACAGGAGTTAGGAGGGGTAGAGGTGGACCTAGATTAGATTACTGTTCGGAAATAGTTAAGGATGTGGACTGTTCTAGTTTTGGGGAAATGCGAAGTTTGACTCAGGATAGGAAAGAGTGGAGGTACGTGTCCAACCAGTCTTAGGACTGACGACCCTATGATGATGATGAATTATAATAATAAACCCACCTAATGAAANAAATTTGCATACTTACAAGTATTTTCTTCGTTATTATGTGCGAAAATAAAGGGCTACTCGGTTACAGGCTTAATTTTATCGAGTTTTACATAATGCGGCATACTATTTTCGTACATGAAGTCAATGAAGAAATGTTTATAGATAGTGGTTTAAAAACTCATTCTGCGGAATTTTTTCCGTTAGGCAGATAATGAAAATAATTTTTTATTTCATTAGTGTAAAATAAACGTATATACCGTGAGAAAGTAAAAAATTAGTTGTACATAATACGATTTCGAAACGTTGTGGCACTTCTTAATAATTTTGTATGCAAATACGTCCTCGAAATCACTGTCCCCAAAAGAAAGTGCCCAAACAAAAATTGTAGAAAGTCAACGGGAATTAAGTGTCAATCTTTTAATAGTTGTAGTATATAACAATTTAGACTCATTCTATCAAGAAACTATTCAAAAAGATACATGTAATTATGATAACGTAAAATGTAGAAAATGTGCGAATTTCTCGAGGGGTGGGTACAAAGCCTAAAACCTCCCTCTGCGTTAGCGCCTGCCTTCAATAAATGCCGGAAAAATGTAAAAAGGGTACCAAGGCGATAGAAATAATTAAAAAAAAATAAGAGCAGATACCAATTAACCACAACCTCTATTGAAGAAAGGGTGAAATAATTACTGCAATTATAGTTATTATAATTATGACAATAAAATTATTTCGTAACATAAACGTGTTGGTTGCTTTTGCCTTCGTTGGAAATTATTTTCAATAATAATTGAATAAACGTTAAAATAAATTTGAGAGGAATAAGTGTCAAGTGTTAGACGAAACATAATTTTCATAAAATAAAGCTTTGCGTTATGCACAACTTTTTATACTTAAGTTCATAAACGTTAGGTCAACAATAAGGTGCGTTCTAAACAAACTGGCACGCAACAAAGCAAAAAAATCTGCATGAACTACATACACAACGTTTACGTACTTGATATTTTTAAATCTTACGTAACCAAACCTGCAATTGTGTAAAAAAAACCTTCAGCATACGTAATAGATTCTGAAAGTTCATGTAAAATGTATTCATGGGACTGAAAAAGTGCATTCGGACTAATATGTGTGGCATAGGTACACAACTGGGTCATTTTTGCCCTATTTGAATATATGGTGGAAGGAAATGTGGTTGAGGTGAATGCCTCTACTGACCGATAAAAATAAATTATTTATTCAGTTGATTGTAACTTGCATCTTCTTTGTGCTGCACGAATTCGTTAATAAATAACCGCTTAAAGTACCTACTCAATTTTCTAGCTGAGTTCGACGAAATGAAAATTACTGGCTATTTGCGGTTTAACGATAAGATGTTAATTTTTTATTTAATATCGTCAAGTATTATAGCTTTTGCCTGCCACATCCCTCAAAGTTCGTATTTAGTTAATTCAAGGAGCTCTGGAATTACAATACGTATGAACAAAGTTATATATTAATTTCGCACAGAAAAGTATGAGACATATCATCAAAATTTTATTTGATGAAGAAAAGTAGTAAAATGAAGCCAATGACTGAACATGTTTAAGAAAAACCACGCATGTCAATAATTTTTTATTTTTAACATGGTTTTTGATATTTAGAGTTAATTTTGTTTCAAACCTAAGTTTTCAACAGCTTCATTGAATCCAGCTTTGAATACGTTGTTGGAGTTTTTCAATTATCGCGCCTATTTTGGTTATTTCATTTTATTATGTTGGCACCGCCTTTTATTTCACCATAGTAATTTCTAAACAAATCGCCTTTGTTTAGTTCTTTTGTAACGTTCGTCCAGATCGGTTCATAATTAATAAAGTTTCTTTTCAAATTAGTTCTGTGTTTCCACTGTGTCTTTTAACCTCGACAATATACGTGTCTTAAGTTATTAATTTTTAAGGGGATAGCTTGACCTCTTTCACACTGCAACTCTGGAAAGTTAATATGAAATTTTATCAGAAAATAGCTGAAGGAAAATTTTGAAATATTTTTATTGAATAGTTTTCTTTTTTGCAGTTTCATACAATTTGTCACTCAGTTCATCAGTTTGTTCATTTTAGAAATTCATACGTACCTACTTGTAGTAAATCTGTTTAAAAAAACATAGCCTTTCGTTTACAGTGAATAAATTTAGCGAAATGTTTCCTCCTAATATAAAAAAAAAACAGAATTTTGATGCAACACTAATCCGTTTCGGACGGCACTTTGTCATAACAAGGAAGTTAAAACGCACAAAATATACCTAACACAGTTAGTGGTTCCTGATTCCAATTTATCGTATGAGAGCTCGAAGCTCTCAGAAATAACAATACATGAAAAAATAAACGAATTTACAAAATCAATGAAATAAGTAGGTAGCAACTTACAAAGCTCAGAAACTAGAATAAACCCTACTCTATACGGTAGGTACTTGTGTTTTATGTGTTTCTGGCAGAGCTCCAGACACCTGGGGATTTGCACGAAAGCTCAAAACTGGTAAGATCCGCAAAGGACTCAAAATATGCAAAGAAAATATTCAGGGACCAATTAAAATTCACATAGGTCACAGGACAACTATCTAAGGAATAACCCATCCGGCAAACCTTTAACTAAACAAGGCTGAAAATACCACTACAATTTCAATAAAATAAAATTTACAAAGATTAATGACGTCAACTTAAAACTTAACCGTAAACAAATACAATAAAAGTTACCTACCTACTGTAAATTGACTTTAAAAATTTATGTATTTACATAAACCAAATGGAAAACTGTCGAAGCAATAGTAGATTTGATAATCCGATTCTTAAATATTTTAGCAGGTGTGCGTGGAAATTTACAAAATATTCATCAAGAGACAATGGTCTCAACATCACAATAAAGCTGATTCAAACGCTAATACCAAAAAAATACTTTTGGGTGTTTCATTCCCACCAGCCACTAAAGCTGGTGTGCGGGCAGTCCCTTCGGACTACGCCAGAATGTAGGGCGGAGGGCCCTCTTCAGCCTCCTTTCAGGAATCGCGGGAATGGGTGGGTGGAGGTTCGAGTAAGAATGATGAGACGGACGAAATAAAGACAGAAGTGAATGAAAGATTATCTGTGAAATATTACTACCCCAGCATTTGCCTAAGTGATCCAAGGAAACTAAATAAAAACTTAGACCAAGGCAGATGCACCCGGAATCGAACCGGCGTCCTCCTGAATGCTAAACAATGGTCTAAACTGCTAGGCCATGCCGCTCGGTAATACCAAATTGAATCAAACACCAGAAACAAAAATTGGTTCGAACACCAGTTGCAGAATTATTACAAAAAATTGAACACAAAAACTGAGCGTTCCCTTGGCAAAGTTCGGCACGTCTATAAAGGGTGCTGTGTGTTACAATCACAGGATGGCTAAAAAGGCGATTCCCTGTTCATAGTAAGAGCCAGTCACCAAGACCTACCCCATCTTGCGCAAATTAACAAATGAGTCAGCCGTCAGGAAGCAAAAAAAGTATCGTACTTGGAAGCCTTATAGAGAAAGCTGGATATTGCTCTTATCGTTTCATTTCATTCTCTCTGGGGGCCTAATCAACTTCAGTGTTTCCAATTTATCTTCCTATGCTTAGAGCTTGAAGGCTGGTTGACTGCTTCTGGACTATCAACATCTAAACTTTCATTTTATGGTGGAATTTTCCGTAGTTTCAGTAATGTAGGCATCTAATTGTGTAACTATTTCATCGTCTGCGCTTTCGTATGGAATGCCTGCGCATTTATAAAAACTATTTCAGCGTCGGAGACCACCTCGCCTTTATTAGCTGCATGTCGTTGTCCACTCTTTTGTATTTACACTTACAGGATATGATCTGTGGAGGGCGGCATCATTGGTGGTGGTTACGAAAAGATCACTGTGTTTTTTTGACGCTCAAATATTTGTTGCTATTAATTTAAATTACTTAAACGATTGTTGTCAACAAAGATGACAACGGAAATATTGACGAAGAAATTGCCAAAGAAACTGATGTAACATCTCCACCAGTTCGGAACTGATAACTAAGAAACCCTCAATCAGCCCTCAACGTGGAACGATATATTAGAAACACTGCTGTGGGATAGGTTTCCAGAAGGGAACCACGTAAAAAAAGAAACGCGTCACGTACTGTGCCTCATGGTGGTGTGGAAATGCATTTTTGATGCATGCAAATGAATTTGGGAGGAAATGGGGACACCTGTGCCTAAATATCCCAAATCGTGACCATAATTCAGTAAGACCTCATTCTGGAAGAAACGGGTGCACTTGTGTCTAAATGTCCCAAATCGTGACCATAATTCAGTAAGACCTCATTCTGGAAGAAACGGGTGCACTTGTGTCTAAATGTCCCAAATCGTGACCATACCTCTGAAAGGCTTCATCCTAGAGAGGAAATTTCATCCTGAATATTATTGATAATTTTGGCGTATCTACCTGCAGCGGTTTGGGAGATATTTCCTGTTTTTGAATTTTGACTTAAAAATGAAACTATTAAAGCAATGTCCAGATTTGTCAGGAAAATTTCCAAATCCAACTCCCTAACGTTTGGTCTAAAATGGTGATAGCGCTAACAGGATTAAGATGCGTTCAAATGATGTATTCTTCCGCCAGAGAAAAAAACAGTTACATGTTAAAATTATTTAGAGGAGGCACCGTCATTGTATTAGTTTTGGAATATTTCGAAATTGGTGAGCGGTTATGGAGCTCTGTGGTGTCTGACATTGTGTTTTTTATTTATTGAATTAGTAAATGTTGTTTCGAATCAATTGATGTTGCCCTTAGGAAGTTATTAGACCGTTTTGAAACAGGTACAGAACACTAAAAGGTCACTCAATTTAATATATTAGATAAAAGAGTCACTAGAGCTGGACTAAAATTCATTATGAAATGTTTCCACTCACGTATCTCTCCATGACCTTGCTCCAATTTAACTCCAACGCGGTGTATATGTTAACAAGGGTTTCATTTCGAAACTGTTGTACAATATTAAGCCTTGTCGAGGTTCCAGGAATAAACGTCTCTTTAAAAAAAAAAANATAGCTCTGAAAGGCTTCATTCTATAGAGGAAATTTCATTCTGAATATTATTGTTAATTTTGGCTTATCTACCTGCAGCGGTTTGGGAGATATTTTCTGTTTTTGAATTTTGATTCAAAAATGAAACTATTAAAGCAATGTCCAGATTTGTCACGAAAATTTCTAAATCCAGCTCTCTAACGTTTGGTCTAAAATGGTGATAGCGCTAACAGGATTAAGATGCGTTCAAATGATGTATTCTTCCGCCAGAGAAAAAAACAGTTACATGTTAAAATTATTTAGAGGAGGCACCGTCATTGTATTAGTTTTGGAATATTTCGAAATTGGTGAGCGGTTATGGAGCTCTGTGGTGTCTGACATTGTGTTTTTTATTTATTGAATTAGTAAATGTTGTTTCGAATCAATTGATGTTGCCCTTAGGAAGTTATTAGACCGTTTTGAAACAGGTACAGAACACTAAAAGGTCACTCAATTTAATATATTAGATAAAAGAGTCACTAGAGCTGGACTAAAATTCATTATGAAATGTTTCCACTCACGTATCTCTCCATGACCTTGCTCCAATTTAACTCCAACGCGGTGTATATGTTAACAAGGGTTTCATTTCGAAACTGTTGTACAATATTAAGCCTTGTCGAGGTTCCAGGAATAAACGTCTCTTTAAAAAAAAAAAGCTCCTACTTTCTGTGCTATTCTCTTCAAGTGTTCTCACCTTAATAAGAGTCACACTTATTTAGCCGGCCTTTCATAATGTTAATAAAACGGAACATAAATGCATGCCTGTGTTTTTTATCCTTTTTATTATTATAAATGCCTAATTACTTAATTAAGATCGAGGTTGAATATGTTCAGTTGGATAATTGAACGGATTTATTCGTGCCAATAAAGTCACCCCCTTAAAAATCATGTCAAGGTTCGGATTACTGAAACAGTGACGAGGTGTCAGGCATTCCCAACAAGCGGATTTTTAATTCCGATTGTATCGTCGAGTGGGTAATTCCTGCTGAAAAATTTAATGCACTGTTCTGACTTTATTAAAAATTAATTTTATAAAGTAGACTCATTAACACATTTCACGCTCGTAATCAATTTATTTTTTAATAACATCTCTATGAAAGTATAGAGGGTCGATGGAGGTGGTTCTCAGATACTGGGTCAAAAAGACAGTTCTACATACAATAAATTATAAATTTATACAGGTAGTAACTAGCTTGCCTACACAAATTTAAACTCATATTATCGAATGTAAAATTGTTAATTAAACCTGATCCTATAAAAATAAATAAAAGTGAAACAAAACTATTGGTATGCATTGGAAGAAAATGTAGGGTGAATATAAAGACAGGAGGTGAAAAATTAGAATAAATTAGTGACTGATTTTCGGTATCTAGGGAGTCAGATAGGAAGGAGCAGTAGCGATATAAAATAGGAGTCGCCTTTAATAAAAAGAAGTCACTTCGTTTATTAAAAATTTGAAAAAGATTGTTAAAGGTGTATGTTCCGAACGCAGCGCTGTACGGGTACGAAATATGGACGGTGGGGCGCCGGAAAAGAAAAGGCAAGAAGCGTTCGAAATGTCGTGTTACAATCGAATGATGAGGATACCGTGGATAGTGAAGTTTAAAAATTATGAGATATTAGAAAGAATAGGAGAACAGTGGAGTTTATCGAAGTCAATTAGAAATCGGCGAGATAGGTTAGTAGAACACGTTCTCAGACATGAGGGATTGTTAGAAACATATTAGAAGCAGAAACAGGAGTTAAAAGAAGTAGAAGTAAACCTATATTAAATTTTAGAAAATACTACAAATGGTGCAGTAAACGCCATCTGTAGCACAATGCTACATTTTAGGATTACGTATGCTCCAACAAGGTCCACTTGTGTGGATAATAATAATAATAATTCGAAGTGGTCTGAATTATTTTATTCGATTAAGCTAACGTGCCTATCACGTTGAGGTTGGCTACGCCGGGATTCGTTTTTAGCAAGTAGATATCCACACAAGTGGGCCTTGTTGGAACATACGTATTCCTAAAATGTAGCATCGTGCTACAGATGGCGTTTACTGCGCCATTTGTAGTATCTTCTAAAACGCACTGTTAAGACAGCAGGCAAAAGTTGGTCTGTGTTCTGTCGGAACTGCCTGCGACGCGCTGATGAGATCCAAAAAGATCGAAATCGCGATCCGCAGTTTCGACAGAATACAGACCACTTCGAATTATTTTACTATATTAAATTGTTGTTCACAAATAATTAAGGATTTAGGGTATTCTAGTTTTAGGGAATTGCTAAGATTAGCTGAGGATAGGAAAGAGTGGAGGTGCGCGACCAACGAGTCTTAGCAAATGTATATATTCCTCTTACGATTAGTATATTCCAATTGTCCATTTCATTAAGTGGATGTCTAGTTCGTGAAGTGAAACCAGATAATGTAACGAATTCTACCATCGCCGTATGCAAATAACCAGCAGTGTATTCCTTCTTTGCCCATGTTCGGGCACGGAATTCCACCACATCATGTAGCGACGTTACCCAATTACTCTAGGTACAACTCATTTCAAGCGGTTAGAGATATGCCCCTTCCCTTTACCCGAATGCGTCGTGACAAAATTCCAAATTCAATCATATTTTATCTCCTACAAACTAGTGTATATTCACGCAGCTTTCCTCAAGGTCACAACACTAACCATTTGAAACGAGTTGTAATCGTGGTCACCACTGCTGGAACAATTAGAGCTTTCGTTAAGGTTATTACCCTCATATCCTCATATGTATATCTCTGGGTGGTTGCGAGATGCCTCATTCTGTTTCTTTTTCATGTACTTTCTTCTCGCTCTCTTCAGCTCACGAATTTTTTTGCACATATGGAAAATATTTATTATTATGAAGTTATTACGTATGTAACTCTCTATCAACCGCTTGCTGCATTCCCCACTAATTTGTAAGGAAAATCATGTAATAATAGTCCGAGAGCTCGGTCGATACGCACTAGATTTCAATGTCAACACTAACTGTTCGTATAATAGGGCAGATTACATTTCTTAGAAGAAGGGGTAGATACAAAGGGCAAAAGTTCTTTATTTTTTTTAATTACGTCGCAGTGCTTAAAAAATTACAGAAATCTAGACTTAATATGTATATATGTACTTAATTGAATTCTCTGAGGGATGGACGTGAATTGAAGCAAAGGTCGCAGCGGACAGAGATGAAGTGGGCACAAAAAAATATCAAAAACCAATTGAAAATCTTGATTGTCTTTCATTATCTCGGAAAAAGTTTCAGACGAAAGTTGTATGACAAATTGGTAAAGACTTTCGCGGTCAGCTAGTGAATTGATGCTGTCCTGATTTAGGTCTAAAGGCCGTTGTCGTTTGGAGTTGCTTCCTGGCTTTGTGTGCTTTCGAAGGGGAAATCAATTAGTGACCTTCATTGTGACATTGGCCTTGACTTTCAAGATCATGTAACCGTCAAGAACCATTTATTTTTTTAACAAAAATACGTATAGGCTTTTTCTTTAGTTTGTCTAGGGTTAATAAAAACGAATCCAGATGCACTATTTTAGAATGTGTTGAATGAATAAAATACTAATGATAAGAAGTATAATGGTTTGTACAATAAGAGTTTTCTGGTATCGCCTAGTTATCCTGATACACTTATTTTAATGGTCACAAACAGCACATCAGTATACACTTCATTGATTTCATCGTCTTTTATGTCTTTTTAACCATTTTTCAAGATTTCCGTCTTTTAGGCGTCTTTCGTCTTTTTCGTCTGACTTCGATGGCTAACTAACGTGTTTTTAACTGTTTTAGATGAATAAATGAGGGTTCTTCACTGATCAAGAATCTTGAAATCTTGAAATTTGACACAGCATAAGTAAAGTAATAATTTTATCTAAATATATTATTAACTTTAGATTTAGTGAAATATTATCAATTGAAGGTAGATACGTATGTCCCTCATTATTAAATACACAAAATAAAAATTCACTACTCCAGNTTAAAATGAAATTAATCCTTTACATCTTACCCCAAATTAAAGGCGAAGAATTGTTGATACTGTCGCACCCTCGCCCCATCAATTTGAGTTAATATATAGAGGATAGACAGTTAAGTTCAGTTTAATGTTTAACCTCCTCAAGGGCATTTTCATGTATATAATCTAATTAATTATTTATTAGATAATATATAAGTATTTCACAGTTTGAAATGCGCTAAAAATAATCAAGAAATGTCATGAACTTATTGAATCGGACTCCTTGTGATACTATCGTAAAAAAGGTTGGTCTTGGTAACCTAGAAACTACGAAACACTCAGTACAAAATGAGACCCAGATTTTTTGCAGACCTTGTACCGCGGTTGCTTCGTTGGTGACCTAGGTAGTGAATGACGTGACGTAATCCTTCGGGATCGATATATGGAACTATTTTAGTCGGCCTCGTTGAAATGTGGCATTTTGAATCTAAAATAAGCCCTCTTTATCTTTGTTTATGTTTTAACCGAGAACAAGCTCCCAGTCCATGGATATTGCATTTACATTTTAAATGATTCAGTGTACGACTACTTTTAGGATAGATGATACAGAATAAAGGGAAAAAGAGGTAAATTATCGGGACTAGCTGTCTGGTACCACATGACTCCGTTTCGCAGTTATCGATTGTTTGTCGAATTCACGAATGGCCTTAGCCCATTTAATAATGCCTCTCTGGCAGTTTACTGGCATTGAACTTCGCTGATGCGTTACAAGATAACTCTACAATTTGATTTCCCGTGCGACTGATATCAGTAATTTTAATGTAATTGCATTTGATAGGAAAGTCGACTCCTGCAGTCACTGCAATCATTTACGACATACAAATTGAATGAGTGTTTATGTGAAATAAAGGCGTAAATTCCCAAGGAGATGGAAAAAGAACAGAAAAACCACCCCAGAGTTTTATTTTTTAACGAACGCAAAAACATTATTACTGTATGAAAATAAATAAAATTAAAACAAAAATACTGGTATGTAAGGGAAGAAAAAGTAGGGAAAGAGCGAATGTAAAGATAGGAGACGAAAAATTAGAAGAAGTGGCTGATTTTAGGTATCTAGGAAGTCAGATAAGTCAGGACGGAAGGAGTAGTAGGGATTTAAAGGAGAGGATAGCGCAGGGTCGAGTCGCCTTCAGTACAAAGAAGTCACTTCTATGCTTGCCGAACGCTTAATTTAGAAATTCAAAAAAAAATAATTAAAGGTGTATGTTAGGAGCGCGGAGCTGTATGGGTGCGAAACATGGACAGTGGACGCGGCGGAAAAGAAAATATTAGAAGCGTTCGAAATGTGGTATTACAGGCGAATGATCAGGATATCGTGGATATAGAACGTTAGAAATGAGGTATTAGAAAGTATAGAAGAACAAAGGACTCTATAGAAGTCAATAAGAATAAGGCAGAAACAGGAGTTAAAAGGAGTAGAGGTAGGCCTACACTAGATTACTGTTCGCAAATAGTTAAGTATGTGGATGTTCTAATTTTAGAAAAATGTGAATGATGATAAATATAACTCATGACGAGGCATTAGAAAAAATAGGTAAACGGAGTAGGTACTCCATGGAGGTCAATAAGAAATAGGTGAGATAGGTTAGTAGAACACCTTCTCAGGCATTAAGGGCCGGTGAGAGGCATATTAGAAGTAGAAACAGGAGTTAAAAGGAGTAGAGGCCTGGACTAGATTACTGTTCGCAAATAGTTAAGGATGTGGGATGTTCTAGTTTTAGGAAATTGTGAAGATTACCTCAGGATGGGAAAGAGTGGAGGAGCGTGTCCAACCAGTCTTAGGACTAATGACCTTATGATGAAGAACATTATTATCGAGTTCAGCTTTAGGGCGATATTAAAAAAAGAAAATTAAACACATTATGACTGAAAGTAAAGTAAAGGCCTAACCAAGAGATGACGCCACTAGGCCTACCTTGAGGTGACATTCTATAGTACCATCCTTGGATAGCTTGTAGCTATAGTTTCAGCCCGATCTCCTTGCTAGTGTAGGTTTGACAGCACGCTGAACAAGACGCCTCTGTGGTTTTCGTAAAAATGGAAAAGCAGGAAAATCGTGCTGTCATCAAATACTTTTATTTGAAGGGGTTAACGCCGAAGGAAATTAAAAAAGAGATGGACTCAACACTGGGGACATCCTCCCCGTCATATTCAACCGTTAAGCAGTGGGTTTCCGAGTTTAAAAAGGGTCGTGTGAGCACCTCTGATGGGCCTCGCTCAGGACGCCCCGTTGAGGTCACAACTCCAGATATGATCGAAAAAATTCATCAAATAGTGCTGGGAGACCGCAGATTGAAAGTGCGTGAGATAGCTGAGACCTGTAAGATGTCATATGAACGTGTGCAACATATTTTGCACCAACATTTGCATATGGAAAAGCTCTGTGCAAGATGGGTGCCGCGTTTGCTAACAGTCGACCAAAAATTGATTCGAAAAAACATTTCTACCGCAAATTTGTCATTGTATAAGCGTAATCCAAGCGAATTTTTGCGTCGATTCGTAACCGTTGACGAAACGTGGGTCCACCACTACACTCCTGAAACCAAAGAACAGTCTAAACAGTGGATTGGACCAGGGGAACCAACTCCAAAGAAGGCAAAAACAATTTTTTCGGCGAACAAGGTTATGGCTACTGTTTTTTGGGATGCAAGAGGTATTATATACATTGATTACCTTGCAAAGGGTAATACTATCACTGGTCAATACTACGCAGACTTATTGCAACGTTTGAGCCACGAGGTGAAAATTAAACGACCTCATCTGGCGAAGAAAAAAATCTTGTTTCATCACGATAACGCACCAGCGCACACGTCAATCGTTGCGACGGCTAAAATCAACGATCTAAAGTTTGAATTGATGCCGCACCCTCCTTACTCTCCAGACCTAGCCCCGAGTGACTATTTTCTGTTCCCTAATCTCAAAAAATGGCTTGGCGGTAAGAGATTTGCGGACAATGAAGAAGTAATCGAAGCTGTAAATGGTTATTTTGAGGAGCTTGACGAATCAGTCTATAGAGATGGCATTAATAGACTGGAACACCGCTATGAGAAATGTATCAGCCTTGGAGGAGATTATGTTGAGAAATAAAAAAAAAGAAATTTTTAAAAACCTTGTTTTTCTTGGTCAGGCCGGAAACTTATCAATCCACCCTCGTAAATGCTGGAAATCGAAGAAAATGCTGCACTGTGGTAGTAATCGCTAAACGGGATGGGGACATGTGGACCGATTCTGCAATACCAGATGCTACGAAATTTTGGTGTAGGTAATTACATTTACACAAAGTAAAAACAGAAAGAAGAAAGAAGGAAGTAAACAATTCTAATCACAAATTTTTCCATTTACCGACACAATAATTGTTTCAAATGATGAAATTTTCTGTCATACATGCTAGCTTTTTATGACTTTTAAAGGGAATTGTTTCGAGAATTGTGAGATTTATAAAACTCGGTAACTTACACTTCCCCCAACGCATAAATTGACCTTTTAGCGAACAAAATAGTACAAGTTAGTGTGTCTCTATATTTTAACTGTGAGTTATACGGTCATAGGAATAAAACAGTGGTAAGGTTTCTTTTTTTTTATTTAGTGTTAAAATTTAGTAAAGCAAACTGGAAATATCAAATACTATAAGTGTTTTGTTTTATAAAAAAGAAAAAAGAGTATATTAAAGTTTCTTCAAATAGCTTAACTCGTAAATCCACCGCGAGTAAAATTTTTTCCTTTAGTCTTACGTGGTTGATCTTGGTCTTGCATATTTGGTCTTGGTTTTAGCTTTGTTCTCATTCGTTCGGTCTCAGTTTTAGTCTTGGTATTGTTCGTTCGGTCTTGACCAATTTTGCTCATCAGTAGTCAAGATGAGTCCGCTCGATTAGCTGAATTAATGAAAATTATGAACGTTGAATATATATTTTCGAAATATATTTGTATTGTTGAAATTATAAGAATTTCTTCCATTGAAGACGTGTACACCAGAGCGTACATTTTCGACATTGAAAAGTGTTCAGAGACCGTTCTTCCTTTTGCAGGCCATTAAATTCCTGCATACAATTTTTAGAATGTTTGCAAATTTACAGGGCGGTATGGTGTTTATTTGGTAAGTAGGCCCTTAGCCTCGTTGCACATTACACGTTTTCGCCCGCACGATCAAAAGTCGTACGAGTTTGTATCGTGGTGTAGTTACTTTCTCACTGTACGATTTTAAACGTAGGTACCGCACGATTTGTAACCGTACAAAAACAGTATTCAGTACGCTAGTTGTCACCATTTTTGAAGAAAATATAGTAGAGTGACTATGAATCGGGGGCAAATTATAGCTTGGTTATTGCATCGGCGTCGAAAAAGACAAAGGCGTAAGCGCCTTCATTGGGTTCATCCTATTAATCAGAAACGTGAGGAAGTGGGATTATTCTACACCTTGTTTGAAGACTTGAGAAATGATGAACGGAAGTTTTTCAACTACTTTCGTATGTCAGCTGGCTCCTTCGACGAACTGCATGGCAAACTGCAGAACGTCCTTCAACGGCAAAACACACAATTTAGAAATTGTATACAACCTATTGAAATGCTAGCTATAACTTTAAGGTAATAAGTGTCTTTAACACCGACTGTTTTTACTTCCCTTGTAGAGGGAGGTATTGTAATCTTAAAAAAAATCATCCTCCGAGATTATTGCTTAGTTTTACGTTGTAGAATCCCTGAACCACGAAATACATATTTGTTTTCCCAATTCCGTAGGCCAGTTTGATGCATGTTAATTATGCACTGTAACTGAAAAGCTATTTTTTGAATGTAAATTCAAGGGCAACTAATAAATCATCCGTCAATCATAAATGTTAAGCATATTGATTTAATATCAATTTTTATTTAAATTTACGATTTTTGACAAAATTAAAAATATAGACCTAACTTGTTATACATAAAGGAGATAATTAAACAAAATCGATTTGATCTGAACAGGTGGATTCGCCTGAAGGTGTAGTTGGACTCGCCAGATATTCAGTTGAACAGTCACTGTAGCAAAAACTCGAAAGGGGTTGCAATGTTGTCTGTGATTCTGTTGTTGATTGTGTACGATTAGTGCGTGGTATTGCATTGTACACTGGCGTTGCTGAATTTTTAAGTCGATTTGAATGATGAGGAGGTGAAGTGTGACGATGCTCAGAAACATTTGAAATATGAGGTGGATATTGTTGAGGGGGATATGAAGGTTGTTTAGCAGGTACAAATGATTGATGTTCCGGAGGAGGTTGAGATAGATGCGGAAAGGCTGAGTAATAAGAGGGCACGTGAAATGAGTAGTTCGTTTGGGGTTGAGGTGTCGCTTCCTTGCTTTTATTTATATTTTCTATAACGTTTAGCACTCCCATTTGAAAATGAAGAAATTCTCCATCTGTATAATGNGGAACTATCACAGGGTGAGTGAAGACGGTAAGCCGCCTCACCACCCTGCATCATCATGATCTTAAATTCGACTGTCGACTTCTTCATTATATTATTGATTACTCTATTTAATCGGTTGCTTCTTAACCTACTATGTTAGTAGTTGTTGCGGTTTTAGTAATAGTTATAGTTTTAAATAAATAATTTAGATGTAAGTACTAAATTTGTTCTAGTGACCTTAATAATAATTTATGAATGTTATGTAACAATACTGTAATTTTTTTTGCATTCTTGGCTCATAAGTAGCTATGATGTTTCTTTAAATTCCAATACAAGGTATTTCTAAACTTTGCAAATACTGAAGACCTATTGAAATGACATATTATGACACTTAGGTATAGTCCAGAAAAATTAGACATTCTTCATGTAAATTTATATGTGAAAAAATGATACAAAGATAACCGTTTAAGTATATATCGGTATTTTGGTCCTTAGCTTCTTTGATCCAATGTCCGCTTCATTCTGTATATGGAGGTGCGCGAAACAGTTTGTTGCAAATAGTTGAACGAATATCATACTCATTAAAACTTTGTTGCTACAAATTAGCTCATATCAATTTTTTTATGTTCCTCATTATGCATAATAGTGAGGAGAGTGTAACAATCTAACATTTTAATCGGCCTTCCTCATAACCCGCTAGAGAAGTGTTGTGATATTAAGGACATTTGACGCCCAAGTCAATTTAATTTCTTATCCCGAGGACTGACTGTACTTTTTATTTCGGATACAAATACAATAGAAAGTCAAAGACAGAAGAAGGTAGTCTGAAAGTGCACATGGTAGGTAAGAATAATGAGGTTACAGCTTGTAGAAGATTTGTTTTAGAAAAATGAAATAAGTTTTGAATAAGGCATTGCCAATGTCGTCATCATAACGTCGTCAGACCTAAGACTGGTTGGACACGCACCTTCATTCTTTCCTATTCTGAGCTAATCTTCGCATTTCCCTAGACCTGAAACAACCCACATCCTTAACTATTTGCGAACAGTAATCTAATCTAGGTCTACCTCTACCCCTCCCGTTTCTGCCTCTAATATGTCTCTAACTAGACCTTCATGCCCGAGAAGGTGTTCTACCTAACCTATCTCGTCTATTTTTTATTGACTTCCATAGAGTCCTCTGTTCTCCTATTCTTTATAATACCTCTTCATTTCTAACCTTCTCTGTCCACGCTATCCTCATAATTTGCCTGTAACACCACATTTCGAACACTTCTAACATTTTCTTTTCCACTGTCAATGTGTCGCACCTTTACAGCGCGCACTCCAAACACACCTTTAACAACAATGACTACCAACGTATAAAATTGTAAATGATAAAGGTGAATAGTCATTGCTTAGATATTCTGGAATACTCAAATAGAGAGAATCAAATTATTGAGGCTTGTATGATTAATTTATCATCATTAACGCAGAATCCATTTATGTAATCCTTGATAGAACTTAGTCTACTACATCTAATAAATATTTCTAACATTATTTGGATCGCTCAACGAACACTTTATATTGGATCAATACAGGAATACAGAGGTGTCAGTTACAACTAGTAGAAGCCCAATAATAAGACAATAACTTCCAAAAACTTTCGAAAACTTTGATAATTGCTGGTAAAAGTTAAATGCTGACTATGTCTTTAGAAGTTACCCAAAAAGTTTAGTAGATTATCTTCGTTTGATTTCCTTTAATTAAAACCGACTGATATTTCTAACACACCCCATGTTGATTGAAAAAGATTGATTGAATGGATTTCTATCTAAAATCAAATTTTATTAATATCTTTTAATACCTTTCTTAAACTGAAGTACGTTGAATTTGTTTTTTTTAAATTTTATTTGAATTAAACAGTTGCATCTTTTCTGGTAAATGACGATTCTTAGGTTTTTTCCACCTATTGAAAGCGTGGCTTCAACGAAATGGGTAGGCTCGATGGCATGTGCAACTGCAAGTTGCAGCAGAAAGAAGTTGTTAGAAATCTTATCTTTTACTCAAACTAGGGTGTACCGAAATTTTAGCGGGTTGCTTTGCGCAAATTAAGCATAGGTAACTAGCAGGTAATATTCCTTATTGACCGTTCTGCCCTGTAGCAAGAACTCATGATGCACTACACCCCTACAATCGAAGAAAAACTGTAAGTAAAATTTTCACATTCGATCTAACTTGGCGCGCTTTGATTTGGTTCGCTTTGATGAGCTTTGGTTTTCACGTCATAACCATAAACCCATGATTAGTCACCGGTTATGACCCTCTGGAGTAAATTTGGGTTATTGCGGACAGAGATCAACAGCTCCTTAGCAATGTTAATACGCTGCTATTTTTGGTCGAAATTGAGCAACTTTGGTACAAATTTTGCGGCGACCTGTCTCATGCCCAAATCATTAGTAAAAATCTAATGGCAGGAGCCAATCGATATGTTTAGGTCCTCAGCAACTTCTCTAACGGTGTTTCGACTTTTATCCAATACTATTTTCTTACATCATCAATGTTTTCGTTTATTGTTGACATACTCGGGCGCCCGATACCCTCTTGGTCGTTAGCATCTTCTCGGCCCTCTGCGAACATTTTATACCACCCATAAACGTTGCTTCAGTCTAAGGTAGCTTCACCATATACCACAATCAACATGCAGAAAGCGTCTACGCACATAATTTTGTTTTTCGCACAAAATTTGATCCAGATTCTTTGATGCATTTTCTGAAATAGGCAAAAATCGAAGACGAGCCAAAACAGGTGCAAGCAAAGCAGCTGTTAAAAATCAATTGAACATTCAACACTGCCGAACTTGTCGGTATTCCTAGCTAGAACTCTATTTGTGGTATTTGACGATTTCCGTTTTCAATTACAGCTTCTCCAGCACTCCACGGTTTTAGTTTGCTAGGTTTTAGTTCGCAATAGAGTACCTTTAATGGTCTAACTGTTAATTGCTGAAACTCATTTCAATTTATGAGCATTTTGCTTCTGTTGCTACGCATTTACTTTCCGTTGATCTAAGACCAAGCGGACTGTTGTCGAACGGTAACTGTTCTGTTTACAGGATCGTGGCGGTTTATATCCTAGTTGAATCCTGACTGACATTTATAACCCCAATTAGCAGCGTTTAACGTTCGGCGGTGCTTCATTAGTCGACCGCTACACATTCGAGACGCGATTACCGAGGCTACACATACACAATCATTTGTAATCTGGTATCAAGCAACTTAATATCACATGTGTGAACGAAAGGGTATATGTCAAAGCGATATTTGTCATTTGTCACCAACCGAGATGGATCGCAAATACGTCCAAATATTTAAGTAGAAAGTATTTTCTTCATAGATACTTAGGCTTCATTTACAATACGTAAATCGTGAAAGCGAAGTTAGAAAAAAGATGTACCTACTGTATTTTCATACTGAAGTTCTCAATAACGATTTTACAAATGTTTTCCCAAACAGAATCTTTTTTGATTTGGTTTTAATTAGTCTTCGTTGACTAACATCTCAAAAAGGGCGAATTTTTACTTCGTCGATGAAGTTCTACATTTTTATCGGGCATAGTGTTAAATCTAAATCGTTCCACAATCTTGATAGGAGATATGACGCAGAGATAAGTGTGAACCTTCCAATAGACACATGTGTAGGTACTATTAGGAACTCGATTTACGAATAAGACGCGCGTTTGGCAGGTATGTTCCTGCGTCCACCTCGATAACTATAAATCAAAAGCGACGTCAGATAGGTATCGGCGTCACTTGTGAATTCCTGGATACGTTGCTGTACATTCCTTCTTATCCGATTGAAAATAACGTAGCGTCCCGATAACTTTTGTAGCATGTGTACACCGGGCCTAAAGGATAAAATGCACGTCATTTCGATAACTATCAAGATTCACAATTATCAAATTAGCAAATAGGTGTATACCGGGCGGATCGGATAGCAATCGTCATCATAAGGTCGTCAGTCCTAAGAGTGGTTGGACACGCACTTCCACACCTTTCTATCCTAAGCTAATCTTCGCATTTCCTTAAAACTAGAGCATACCACATCCTTAACTATTTGCGAACAGTAACTTAATCTTGGTCTACCTATACCTACTCCTCCTAGCTCCCGTTTCTGCCTCTAATATGTCTCTGACTAGACCTTCATGCCTGAGAAGGTGTCCTACCAACCTATCTCGCCTATTTCTTATTCACTTCCATAGATTAGCGAGCATAGAAGTGACTTCTTTTTATTAAAAGCGACTCGACCCTGCGCTATCTTCTGCTTTATATCCCTACTACTCCTTCCGTTCTGATTTATCTGACATCCTACAGACACCTAAAATCAGTCACTTCTTCTAATCCTTCGTCTCCTATCTTTATGTTCGCTCTTTCCCTACTTTTTCTTCCCTTCCATACCAGTATTTTTGTTTTATTTTCATGCAGTACTGTTTTCTCAATACCGCTTACGTTTTATTTAAAGCTCTAAATCTTCCTTGTTAGATGCTAATACTGCTACGTCATCTGAAAATCTCAGCACGTACTAATCTTTTGCCCCTATTTATTTATTTCCACACAATTATACTGTCTCTAATGATGTTGATCACGTCTTCGATGTATAGATTCAAAAGGAGCGGTGACAGTGTGTATCCCAGTTTGACATCCTTCCTAATATTTACTTGTCTACGTTGCAGCCCCTCTATAACTGTTTGTTGCTCTTTTTACAAACTAAGTATTACTCTTCTATCTCTGTAACTCATCCCTACATTTTTAAATATATTTAACATCTTGTCTCATTTAACGTTCTCAAAAGCGTTTTTAAATCTACAAATCCTATGTACACACTCTTTTCTTTTTCTGTGGCCTTCTCTATTGTTACTCGTTATGCTAGAATGGCCTCCAGCGTTCCTCTATTTCTTCTAAACCGAAATTGATATTCCCCTAATAGTTCTTCCGCCCTTTTTTCCATTCTTCTCTGTATAATTCTAGTTAACATGGTTACTACCACGTTTCGTTTATAATCGTCAGGGACTTTTCTGTCTCGTAAATGTGACTAACTAGCTTAAACATACAATCGCTAACCTCTTGTTCTGCATGTTTTAGAATTTCCTCGTGTATCCCATCTACACCTTGCGCCTAATTCTAGCGATACATTGCGTTTAATTGGATATTACTTAAACTAGCCCTGTAGGAGCTTCTACGGTTTGGTAAGTGATTTATTGAGGCCGAAATCGCTATCAGCATCTAGCAGTTTCGATAAACTGACCTAGAAATCAAATTTTCTTACATCCTTGTAGTCTAGTATCCATATTCTATATTTTACAATTTCAAAACCCATTAGCCGACAAATAAAGAAATAGCAGCGTGTTCGTTAAATATACAAGACATGTGGTCGTCAAAACTTTTATTTAACGTCAATGGCCTATTGGTTTATATCGACGGTTGGCTGACTAGCTCGACCTTTATGCCTGACGAATGCTATATTTTTTTTAAAATTTAAATTTAATAACTTTTTGCTCATTTCTTTTTTAATATTACAGTAACCGAAGCGTGCTTTTGCTTGATTGCTTAAGATGGTAGGGTTAGGGTGGGAAAAAACAACACGTGTAGTCATTGCCAGTGCTCGTGGTTCATGTTGTAAATATAAAGCAAAATTAAAAAATAAAGTAGGTACTTGCTATTTATTTATCTTACCGTGTCCTGATTAGATTTTACATTTTGGCTCAATTCTGTTTAAAACGTAGTCATTAACAAGTAATAATTGTCTGTAGTGGTGTTTCACTTATCGTTACAATTTTTGGTTTTTAAGAAAAGGAAACATCATACAAAATGTAATGGGGTAAACGACCCCTTTCTACCTCTAATTGAATGCCAATAGGTGTATCCTTTGAAGCCTGTTATGTTAAGCAAATTGAATTATGTTGTATACTTTGTCACTACAAACATTTACGTGTAATTATAGTACATATATATATATAGATATATATGTATGAATAAAACTGTTTGAGCTTTCGTTCAGTTCGATCCAGTAGTTAATTATCAAATTTTAAAGATATGAGGTGCTTTGTGACAATCAACATTTGATTGAAATTTGACGAATCCGTTTTTATAGTAAGTACGACGTAGATGCATTAAACAAATTAGTTGGAATTGCTGTGCTTTTATAAAAGTAGAAATAGTCTTAGAACTGACGACCCTTTATGGTGATGATGAGTTCGGCTCTGCTTCTCTTGAGTTAGATAAAAACCTCGCTATCCCCATGGTTTCTGTCAATTGTCTGTAACTTGGGGAAGTACTCACTTTCCATTTGTCTCATGGATAGATATTATATAACCTTGCTCTTCAGGATCTTCATCGGTTTGGTTAGTAATTGCCTGCGGAATTGAAAAAGGAAAAGGAAGGAGTTAGGATGATGCCCTTTAACATATGAAGGGCTTGTATTGTACTAGAAGCAAAAGGAGAGGCAAAGAAAGACCTAGATTCGTTTACTGTTTGAAGATGGTTAGGAATGTGAAATATTCTAAGGGAGGCGGGCGTTTTAGCAGTGTTTGTGATGAGCATGATATAAATTCGGCAATCATATTTGCCTTAATGGAATCGTATTGCTTTGGAGGCTTTCAACAATAAAAGATGCAGTAGCAGAGTAGTAGGGAGCACGGAATCTGTCAGTTACAATAGGATGAATATGGTCCAATAACCTAGTTTAACAAGATGAAGCCACAAGTTACACAGCATGCCTGGCATTATAGGCAATTATTTCCTAATCAGCTTGTTGTACGTAGAGATGACATTAATTAACCACCACGGAGTCCCAGCTTGACCCTATCTGAGTCCTTTCCTGTGGGATATCTTAAGCATCGAACTGAACAGACCAACGCATTTTCTCGAATATCAGGTTCAGTTTGAAGGAGTACCAGAGGTGCAATGACAAGCATCTTGAAGGTGTCTGGTTTTACTTATAATTTCCACATTTCATGCTTCAATTTTATCATCTATTTATATACACATATAAAAGGATAAACGCACATCGCAAACCCCTGCACCCCTAACACAAACTTCCCTTATACTAACTAAGCGAGCACTAAGAACCATTTGAGAAGGGACTTCAAAGTATCGATTAAGGCAGAGCCCAAACCGTTGAGACAGGAATCTTGAAATTTTGCACAAAGATTCTTAATACAAAGATATCAACTGCTGTAAAGATAATTTTCAAAATACCACCCCCAATAGTCTAAAATGGGAAGATTAGAAGAAGTGGCTGATTTTAGGTAGTTAGGAAGTTAAACGAGTCAGGACGGAATGAGTAGTATGGATAAAATGCAGAGAATAGCACAGGGTCGAGTCGCCTTCAATAAAAAGAAGTCACTTCTATGCTCGCAAACGCTAAATTTAGAAATTCGAAAAAAAATATTGTAAGATTGTTGAAGGTGTATGTTTGGAGCGCTGTGCTGTACGTGTGGGAAACACGGACGGTGGGGCGGAGAAAAAAAAAACATTAGAAGCGTTCGAAATGTGGTGTTACAGGCGAATGATGAGGATACCTTGGATAGAGAAGGTTAGAAATGAAGAGGTATTAGAAAGAATAGGAGAACAGAGGACTCTATGGAAGTCAATAAGAAATAGGCGGGATAGGTTGGTAAGACTCCTTCTCAGGCATGAAGGTCTAGTCAGAGACATATTAGAGGCAGAAACGGGAGTTAGGAGGGGTAGAGGTAGACCTAGATTAGATTACTGTTCGCAAATAGTTAAGGATGTGGGTTGTTCTAGTTTTAGACCGAGCGGCATGGCCTAGAGGTCTAGACCATTGCTTAGCATTCGGGAGGACGCCGGTTCGATTCCGGATCCGTCTGCCTTGGTCCAAGTTTTTCTGTGGTTTCCTTGGATCACTTAGGCAAATACTAGGTCAGTAATATTCCACAGATAATCTTTCATTCTCTTCTGTTTTCATTCCGTCCGTCTCAACTTTCTCACCCGAACCACCACCCACCCATTCCCACGATTCCTGAAAGCAGGCTGAAGAGGGCCTTCCGCCCCACCTTCCGGCGTAGTCCGGAGGGACTGCCCGCGCACCAGCATTACTGACTGGCGGGAATGAAACACCCAAAAGTTTAAGTTTTTTTTTTCTAGCTTTAGAGAAATACGAAGATTAGCTCAGGATAGGAAGGAGTGGAGGTGCGTGTCCAACCAGAGATTCTATTGATCGCGTAGTCGAGATCCAATGGAATAACAAATTTTGCGCACGAATTTAGTAGCGATTAGGGGCATTTAATCGCATTTTACCAGGGCTTATAAGTGTACGTAACTCCTCTAACTCGTTGTCACGTATTGCCCTACTTTTCAATTATGCTAACTGCAAATACCGTTCCATATTAAAAAATGAAACACATTTCATCAATAAGAGTCGTGTATATTATGAAGTTAACAGCTTTCTAAGGTTTACAATGATAACAATAAAATGCTTTCAGCCAAAAAATCGAACAGTAATATTAAATGAATATACAATCTGTTGGAAATGTGAATAATGCTGGCATGACACCACATTGTTCCCTATGGATCAGTTAACGAAATACAACATTTTACCTTCGGGACCGTTGTGAATACTAAAGTTAGTTCCTTTTTTTTTATTCTGGCATATTAACAGATTCTCAAAGGATTTAATAAAAAAGTTTCTGGCAACGGGGTATTTACTGAGTGTGTTTATATTTTTTTTTATTCATTGTGTACCTAAGCTTATTTTTGTAACGCGCAAATTGTGAAATAATACAACGTAGAAAATTGCACCAATTTAACAAAGTTTCGGCCACACGACCATTATTAAAGATTTTACTTTACATTTTACATTAAATATAGCAGTATTAGCATCTAGCAAGGAGGATAAGGTATACCGACAAAACAGTACTGTATTAAAATGAATAAAAGTAAAACAAAAATACTGGTATGTAAGTGACGAAAAAATAGGGAAAGAGCAAATATAAAGATAGGAGATGAAAAATTAGAAGAAGTAGCCGATTTTAGATATCTAGGAAGTCAGATCAGTTAGGACGGAAGGAATAGTAGGGATATAAAGCAGAGGATAGCGCAGGGTCGGATCGCCTTTAATTAAAAGAAGTCACTTCTATGCACGCGAACAGTTAATTCGCAAACTCGAAAAAGGTTGTTATAGGTGTATGTTTGGAGAACGGTGCTGTACGGGTGCGAAACATGGACGGTGGACGCGGCGGAAAAGAAAAGGTTAGAATCATTCAAAATGTGGTGTTACAGGCGAATAATGAGGATACCGTGGATAGAGAAGGTTAGAAATGAAGAGGTATTAGAAAGAATAGGAGAACAGAGGACTCTATGGAAGTCAATAAGAAATAGAGATAGGTTAGTTGGACACCTTCTCAGGCATGAAGGCATAGTCAGAGACATATTAGAGGCAGGAACGGGAGTTAGGAGGGGTAGAGATAGATCTAGATTTGATTACTGTTGGCAAATAGTTAAGTATGTGGGTTGTTCTTCTTTTAGGGAAATGCGAAGAATGGCTCAGGAGAAAGGGTGGGGGTGCGTGTCCAACCAATCTCAGGACTGACGACCTTATGATGATGATGTTTCACAATATTTTCACCCTCCACATTTGATTAAATAGTTTCAACTCTTATCTATTTATTACTGCTAATCGTCCTAAATAAAATCTGAAGCTAAATAAAACAGACGCATATAATTTAATCAAGAGAAAAGGGTAAGACTTATAACATTCAGAGGTTCTAAAAAATTTTCACAAACAGATGTCCGTTTTGTGACTATGACAATTTAAAGTGGCATTTCACAATATGAATAACGAAAGGCAATTTTGCGGTTCTTTCACATACCCAATCGAAACCAATGGTATTAAATTTGATAAACGATTTCGAGGAAGAAAGAAACAGTGACAAAAACATTGGGCTCCTTTGCCCAAACATATTTCTTCAATTGATTTCAGCGTTTCTTGATTTAACTGACAAACGCAGTTACAGATCTTTTGATTCGCACAATAAGACCTAATTTGATAGCGGTACAATTTAGCAAAACAAAATTTTTTTTTTCAAAAATGGTTGGGTTAAGTTATTGTAGATTTATTATTTATGCATTCAAGCATTGTTTTGCATAAAAAACTAAAGCAATTTAAATGAAGCTTGGATCTCTTGTTTATGTCGAGTACTTCAGGTTTTATTTTCTAATATTCATCGACTTTGTCAGTACAATAGTCACTTTATAACAACGAGTGATTCAATAATAAGTTAGAGCTTTTTAACTTTGTTTACAACAACAAATGCCTGTGAGTGCGTGAGTATTGTTTTTGCTTCCAACGTGTGCTGCAACCACGCATATTTTTTTCCCGGCGCGGCGTATAAAAACAAATTGTTTGTGAATTTCCTTTGTTTTCCATGAATAGTCAGGAATTCGAACATAAGTGCCAACATACGTACCCACTTGTTTATCACAGATTATCGTATAAGTCGATACGTAGCAGTCTAGAAATATTCAGTTGGCTATATTTAACATACGATCGTGGCCACGCAAGGAAGACCCCGTGATGGTGTATAGATTAGCAATTCTAAAGAAAAACATTTTATTTATTGATTCAGTAAAATAAATAATTGATTTCCGTATTAGGGTGAACAGTAAATTCCCTGTTTTTGAATTTTATTCATTGATATTGGGGTAATTGTCCAGAATAGAATAGAATAGAACAGAACAGAATAGGAAACAAAATAGAACAGAATAGACTCCAGACTAAAATTGCTCCAAAATTTTTTTCATCCATTTCTGGTTATAGAGAAGTAAATATTAGGAAGGGAGTCAAACAGGGATGCACACTGTCACCGCTACTTTTTAATCTATGCATCGAAGACGCGATCATTATCATTAAAGACAGTACAACTGTAGGGATAGATGTGCAAGGGCAAAAGATTAGTATGCTTAGATTTGCAGATTATATAGCAGTATTAGCATCTAGCAAGGAGGAGTTACAGATAGCTATAAATATAATGGAAGCGGTACTGATAGACCAGTACTGTATGAAAATAAATAAAAATAAAACTAAAATACTGGTATGCAAGGGAAGAAAAAGTAGGGAAAGAGCAAATATAAAGATAGAAGACGAAAAACTAGAAGAAGTGACTGATTTTAGATACCTAGGAAGTCAGATACGTCAGGATGGAAGGAGTAGTAGGGATATAAAGCAGAGGATAGCGCAGGGTCGTGTCGCCTTTAATAAAAAGAAGTCACTTCTATGCTCGCAGACGGTTAATTTAGAAATCCGAAAATGGTTGTTAAGGGTGTATGGTTGGAGCACGGCGTTGTACGGGTGCGAAACATGGACAGTGGGCGCGGCGGAAAAGAAAAGGTTAGAAGCGTTCGAAATGTGGTGTTATAGGCGGATGATGAGGATATCGTGAGTAGAAAAGGTTAGAAATGAAGAGGTATTGGAAAGAATAGGAAAACAGAGGACCCTATGGAAGTCAGAGATAGGTTGGTAGGACACCTTTTCAGACATGAAGGTTTAGTGAGAGACATACTAGAGGCAGAAACAGGAGTTAAGAGGGGTAGAGGTAGACCTAGATTAGATTACTGTTCGCAAATAGTTAAGGATGTGGGCTGTTCTAGTTTTAGGGAAATGCGAAGTTTAGCTCAGGATAGGAATATACCTTATGATGATGATTCTCGTTATTCTACATAATAGAATTAGTTATTAGAAGGTGGAGGAGATAGTTTTCAGATGGTTTCATAAATAAAAAAAAATTTTTTTGAATGATAATTTTTCAAAATTTCCCCAATTCTGGGTAATTACCTGTATTGGTGAAGTCATTGTTTAATTAGGTAGAATTATGACAGATTGGAGTTTATTTCATGCCCCTGTCCTGATATGTTAGAGTATTTTGTTCACAGAAAGCATTAGTTTTATACATTTCCTAAAAGAATATTCGAATTTCGTACAATTCCTAGAATTCGGGCTCCAAACCAAAATCGCTCCAAAAACTTTTTCATCGATTTCTGGCCATTTCTGAGGGTTCGATGATTATATTTGAAGAGGGTGAGACATTTTTTTTAAATGTTTTATTAATAGATATTAATAAAAGATTTTTATGGAGTGACAATCGTGAGATAAGGAGATTAAAAGCTTGTATAACTTTTAAAACTCTTTCCCTGCCAGTATTGTAAAACTCCATGGATTTTCAATAAAAAAATCAGGTACTGCATTTATTCATTATTATCTTGAGTTTGTACTGCCTACGTCTTCTATGGTAAGAGACAGAAATTCACTCGGTGAATTAGAGGGTGTGATAACAGGTCCCATCCAAGTTCAGAAATATTTTCCCAGGTCATTCTTGCGGTAGGCAACCTGACGCTATCATATAGGAATATTTTTCGATTCATCGAAGAAGGCTGTATTTGGATGAGGGCTGCTTTTACACGTTGAACCTATTAATGATGTGTTGACCCGTTTCCAAAAACTCATAATGGACAATTTCGATTGCTGTCCACCAGATACACAATATAATGGTGTAAAGAAGCTTTGGTGTGTCTGGAACCGAATCCTAAAGTCTTTTGGGTGTGTCATTCTCATCAGCTACTAATGCTGATGGGTGGACAGTCCCTCCGGACTACGCCGAAAGGTAAGGCGGAAGGTCCTCTTCAGCCTCCTTTCAGAAATCGTTGAAATGGGTGGGTGGTGGTTTGGGTAATTAACATGACACAGAAGAAATGAAGACAGAAGAGAATGAAAGATCATCTGTGGATAATTACTGGCCCAGCGTTTGGCTAAGCGATTCAAAGAAACCATAGAAAAACTTTAACCAAGGCAGACGAACCCGGAATAGAACTAGCGTCCTCCCGAATGCTAAGCAATAGTCTAAACCTCTGGGCCAGTGATTCCGAACCTGGGGGTAATTACCCCCGCGGGGGTAAATCAATTATTCTGTGTTGGTAACAAGAAACCTAATAATTAATACCTAATCTGATAAAATACGTAGCTGGATAGTAAAAATATAAAATTATAGATGTGTCGATCTTTATACAACTGTATGCACTATTGGTAGTTATTGAACCAAACATGATCACATTTGAAAATTCTGTGGTTCGGCATTTATCAGCAGCAATAAACTCACTGAAGCAATATTTTCCGGATATAGATAATCGTCAGTTCAGTTCTTGGATATTAAGACCATTTACTACGGATGATAACACTATTAAAGACGAAGACCTGACGGCCAAAGTGGAATATCTTGGACTATGCCAGAATACTACTTGGAGAGTCAAAATTATGATCTTAGCACATTTTGACGAAAAGCTGCTAAAAAAATTCTAATACCCTTTGCCAGCAGCTATAGATGTGAGAGTGGTTGTTCAACTTTGGTTACACTGAATACAAAGACCAGAATCCTTCTAAATATGGAACATGACTTAGGATGCACTTTAAGCGAAATTAAAGCTAACATAAAAAACCTGAAAAATGCAAAATAATACCAACCATCACACTAACTTAATTTATTGTTTAGGTATATAAAATTGTAAGACTGATGTGCAATTTGTGATTGTTAAAGATATTTGTATTTGCTTGTCTTGTTTGTATTGATAACATTTTAAGGTCCGGGTAAAATCAGTTTTCCTAATAGGTTACAGGGGTAACAATATTAAAAAGGTTAGGAACCACTGCTCTTGGCCATGCAGCTCGGTTGAACCGAATCACTAGGGGACAACCAATGATAATACCCACTTTTCGTTATACGTTACCAAGCGCTTAAGAAATCCCAAAGATAATTTTCTTCAACCACTTCTGTGCTCTTCAATCACTTACGGCATCATCTGCGAATGAACTCCATATTTTTCGGGCCTCTACCGCAGCTATGGTGCCAAGTTTGTACTAATACACACCTCGAATTAAAGTTTTATTCGTTGCCAAGTTCAGTTATTTTAACAAGGAATTTATCAATTGCCATCAAATGTGTACATACCCGATGAAAGAACGGTTCACACTAAAGCAGATGACAGGCAACAAATAAGTGCTACCGATAGCACTCCGTCGTACGTATACAAAACGGGACTATTCGATGCCTGATGGAAGATATCTATTAACAGAATTGAATTTCTTTCTGTGCTTCTTATTGGAAAGTGTCTTCTTTCAATTTTATTTAACTAGAGCTGTTGGAATCATTCCGGCTATCTCTTCATGTTGAAATAACTCAATCCTGCAATTTCACTTTACATTTCTAATGTCAGATTAACTTTTTGTAATCAACTCTAAATGAATAGTCGTTCGAAGTTCGGTTCGGTTATTGTTTCCGAAATCATGTCAGCATATCTGCATCGAAACCTTCATTTGCAATCACTTCATAAACTATTCCAAGTCTGCCTTTAAATAAAGGTCGCAGACAAGCGAAGTAAGGAAATGCTTTGTCGAAATAGAGTGGTTGTCTGTCAATAAGCTTTTTAATTAAAATCGTCCATTTTCACTCGTTGACCTAGTGAAAGAATTTGGAATAGTGGTTACATAATTAATTATATAATTTCCTACCTAAACCGATACATTGACAAATAGAATCGATTAAACGTAAAACTAATAAATATGAAAATAGTTCGTTCGTCACCAAAATAGACTCTCGTAGATGTTTTTCCCATTTTCCGAGTGTGTTTTAAATTTCCTCCCCAAAATCAGTCCCTAAAACATACAATTACAATCATTTACTTTATAGGGTTGTCAGTTGTATGGCTGGCTGAACACGCACTTCCACTTTTTTCTATTCTGAGCTAATCTTTGCATTTCCCTAAAGTTATAACATCCCTCATCCGTAACTATTTGTGAATAGTAATTTAATCTAAGTCTACCTCTACCCCTCCTAACTCCTGTGTCTGCTTCTAATATGCCTCTAGCTAGCCCTTCATGCCTGAGAAGATGTCCTACCAACCTATCTCGCCTGTTTCTTATTGACTTTCATACAGTCCTCTGTTCTCCTATTCTTTCTAATACCTCTTCATTCTAAATTATTGTAAATGGAAACAATTATTTTTCCGTTTATGCCAAATGGTTTTGAATGGAATTTACAAATTTTCCATTGATTCCCATTGAACTTCAATGGAAATTTTTCCTACGGGCTAACCTTCCCTATCTCATCTTTCGCCTATAACACCACATTTCGAACCTATTCTTTTCCACCGCACCCACTGTCCACCCGCGTCTTGCCAAATTTCATGATTCTAGGTCATCGGAAAGTACCTTGTATGTTTTGATTATTTCTCGAGTATCAAAATAGAGGGTATAAACGGTCATATCTTTTGATAGCGATGACTTAGAAGTTTGATTTTTCTACAGTTCCAAGGGATTGCAGATCTGAGAGCTTGATCTTAATTTTGACTTGTTCCTAAGAAAAAGGTCTTAACAGATAGACAAACGGTCAACGAAGGGCTCCTCTTTTACTTTTGAGCTACGAAACTCTACAAATGAAAGAGAATATTTGAGAATGGTTAGAAATCGGGAGGTATTAGAAGGAGTAGAAGAACAGAGGTCTCTATTGCAGTCAATAAAGAAAAGAAGAGATCGCACATAATTAGGGATGTGGGATGTGCTATTGGTTTTTGGGTTTGTTGATCGCTGTCTGGAGATTATTCTTCTCGACATTTTGCCAACGCTGACTAAAAAATTTCTTCAGTCAACTAAAGTCAGAAGAGACCCTCTAGCAACACCAATCTTGTACCATATTTCTTGGAAGCTTAAAAAAGCTTACATTGGAACTACTAAACCATCCATCAACGCGAGAATAAAGGAACGTTAATGCATTTATTTACCTCTATCCTCACCGCATAACTGTCCCATTCGTATGCGTCGTGTTCTGACTTCTATACTCTCAGAAAAAAGCGCGAATTTATGCAATTCCACTCCTACTGGTCGAAGTTTTTTTTTGTAATTAATGGCGAGGCAACAATATTCTACGAGTAGCTATTCACTCCTCTATTGTCTTCATTTTCAATTTTTTATTAAATTTTTAATAAAACATGACTTTTTATAAAGTTTTAGTACTGAAATTTCCTTGTAATGGGTTATCTATTCGCATTCAGGTACACTCGTAACTAATGTTTCTTTAAAATTGGCAATGTAGCTGATTTTAACCTGCCGGATAAATCTTTATGTCGGGACGTGCAAATACTGAAGAAATTTGGAACACAATAAAGTAACCTTGACAGCTACCCTTGTTATTCGCACTCAACTCCTAGTGGCTTGTACGAGTCAAAGTGGTTATTGATCAAACTGTGCAATAAGGGCGAAGACGTTTTTTGTTTCGTTTTTTACTCATACAAGCATAAACGCATGCAAAAATTGGAATTCAAATTTTATTATCCCTTTACCTTCAGTGATGTATCTCTACCTTTGTCATCTTCGAATCTCGCAAATTCAAATATTTACAGTGATACGTATAAATTTTTAAATGTACAGAGTGACTAAAAACTTTCGACTGATTACATTTTATCCAGGTTTCTCATTTGGTTCTTGAGATACCAGGTGTTAAATTTGATACTTTTGCGTGACCTTGAAGTACGCTAGGTAGCGTTGAATTTATGATTATCATCATCAGAACATAATTTTTTGAAAGTCTTATTAGATTTGACCTTTGTTTTCAGTCGATTTGTTCTATTTTTAATGATTTTATATATTATCTATTTAGGTAGCTTTTTCATTATCATTTAAATTGATAACACTTTTTCGATTATTTTTTATTCATATTATGTTTTTATTCAAAGTATAAATGTCTATTGAAAACATCAACCCTATAATATGTCAAACGAGATCCCTCTCAAGTAATGAAGAGATATAAAATCACTTATTTCGGATAAATAAATGTTGGTCCTTCCGGTTGATTATAATTCCAAAATATCAAAAAAAAGTTTCAAGACTTATAAAACACAAGCACTTCTAGAAAAAAAAAAAGGGGGAACTTTACAATTCCAAGATCCATAAGAAGTTAGGCAACTGGAAGATCGGACAGAAGGCCTTTTTAATCCGTCCGGTGGTTGGGGAGATACACATGTGACGGACGAAATAAAAACAGAAGAGAAGTGAAAAATTACCTGTGGATTTTTATTACCGTTTTGGCATTTCAGCTAAATGATCCAAGGAAAAAGCACAAAAACTTGGACCAGAGTAGACGCTTCCAGCGTCCTTCCGATTGACTTAACTAAAACTCACTCTCACATTTGAACCTACAGTAAAATTACAGAGAGATTACGTTTACGCTATAGTCTGTACAAATAAATCCAAAAAAAAAAATAATTGCTACAGCACATTGAATCTGTTTGCATTATAGAAAATAAGCCACGCTCAAAAGTTGTAGGTTATATCAATTTAAGTATAGATAATTTAAGCAAATTAAGTCGTAATCTGGTTTTTATACCAGTTATAGAATGAGGTATTACGAAAAAAAGAATACCTTCCGCATGTCGTTGAATAGGTGGTCCACAAGCAATTTCTCAATAACGTAATAATAATAACAACAGTCGACAGAAAGAATAGCAATAAAACCTTATTTCGTTAGTTTCTGATGTTATGCTATGCTTCTCTCATATTTTCCTTCGTTCTTAATTTTCTCCCTGAATTACACTTGTATACAAAAGTCTTTCCTGATCGGTATATTACGAACATAAATGTTTGGGTAAGCACCCAATTTGTGTCATATTATGGTCTCAGAACAAAGGTTTTATTCTCCCTTTAAGAGATAAAAAAATACCAACGTTTTCTGTTGCAGACGCAAGAATGGGAATATTCACCCTTCAAACTGCCCTTGTCGTGAAATTCCTATTTGAATGTATCGGAAGGACAAAAGCGATATAGTTGGGACCGTTCAAACTTGCCAAAATCCATTATAAATTATAGAGAGAAAATACAATGCGACTAAGAAAAATTATAAATATAACGATTTAATGTAGAAAATGGTAACACCTTACTAGAAGGGTTTTTTTTAACATTTGAAATAGGCACTTGGGTTAACAGTAAATATCAGTAGATGAAGACATATATACCCGAGATAAAAATGTTCAGTCTGTCAGAGTCTCTCAAAGCGAGACTCGAGTCTCCGTCTCTCATCGAGTCTCTCTGGTGTCGCTGAGAGAGACTGTCGAGAGATTATCAAAAAAACTGTTTAGCGTCTCTAAACGAGAGATTCGAGTCGCTCATAGAGAGATCCTCATTTCGTATCCAGTCTCTGTACGAGAGATTCGAATCTCTTAATAAGTGGTGTCTCGATAGACATTGTTAAAATTTTCTAAGTTCAACATATTTCGCAGATCCCAGTCTTTCTAGGAGAGACTCGGAGTCTCTCAATTTTTCAGTTTTATTCATTCAGTCTCTCTGTGAGAGACTCGAATCTCTGAATTAACAATTTTATCGTTCGAGTCTCTCATACAGAGACTGTGAGAGATCCATAAAACACCTAGGCAATAACTGAGAGACTGTGAAAGACTGTGAGAGACGCTGAAAGACTCTGAGAGATTGGGGAGAGACTGAAAATTTTTGTCTAGGGTAGTTGAATCGCTCGAAATTGGCATAGTCCGCAATAAATTATCTGTGAGAATGGACGTATCTCTTTTCTTGTTTCCACTTGAGACTGTAGTCATTTGCTTCGTTTTGATCATCCTTTTATTAAGTTAGGAAATGCTTCATGAGTAGTACAGGCAAAGTGAAACGAGATAACCGAATAATAGTAAGCGATGCAGCGTTAGGTTAGAGGTTGATTGGGTACGCAAAAGATCAGGGTCGGCTTTATAACTGTCGGGCTGGAATTATATCATTAAACAAACATCTTTGCTTTCCTAAATTCCTGAGAATGTTGAACTTTCTTTAAAGTCTGATGCCGGCAACATGCTCAAATTCTGTTTGTCTGCATCTCTTTCTGTTACACATTAATTGGTGTAGTGTTATTCCTTTTTCTTTATTAGTATCCGCTGCAATTCCCATCTACTTTATGTTTACGATCATCCTTACAACGTCTGCCGTGAGTAAAAGTACGCGTTCTCCCAGTAACCGCTATAGTCTAGTTAGTAAGTTGAAAGAAGAAAGCAAATGCGACAGTTTTATTTCGGACTGGTTGGACACGCACCTCCACTCTTTTCTATCCTGAGCCTATCTTCGAATTTCCCTAAAAATAGAACAACCCATATCCTTAACTATTTGCGAACAGTAATCTACTCTAGGTCTACCTCTACCCCTCCTAACTCCCGTTTCCGCCTCTATTATGTCTCTGCCTGAACCTTCATGCCTAAGAAAGTGTCGTATCAACCTATCCCGTCTGTTTGTTATTGACTTCCTTAGGGTCCTTTGTTTTCCTATTCTTTCTAATACCTCTTCATTTTTAACGTTCTATATCTACGGTATCCTTATCATTCGCCTGTAACACCACATTTCGAACGCTTCTAACCTTTTCTTTTCCGCCGCGTCCATCGTCGATGTTTCGCACCCGTACAGCGCCGCGCTCCAATCATACACCTTTAACAATCTTTTTCGAATTTCTAAATTAACCGACCGCGAGCATAGAAGTGACTTCTTCAGCGCCATCCTCTGCTTTATATCCCCACTACTCCTTCTGTCCTGACTAATCTGACTTCCTAGATACCTTAAATCAGCCACTTCTTATAATTTTTCGTCTCCTATCTTTATATTCGCTCTTTCACAATGATACTATGCAACATATTTCTCCTCATCAATTATGATCAATTTTGTGTTTGAAAGATTATCTTGGAGAAAATTGCTACGAAAAGTTGAATTTCTCCATAAGTGATCTTTTATGTAGTATGACCGTTTACGTCTTTTACGATATTGTAAGCTTTTTTTCTTTAATACTCTTCTTACAGTCTCACTAGAAACATTAAACCTTCTGAATAACTTTCGGCTTGATGTTCCAACACGATTTTTTGTACTTTCACGGATGATGTCCGCGCGATTTTCGGTCGGCAACATCAAACGTTCACTTTTTGACAAATTGAAGTTATCTTGGAAATATTTCGATCGAGAAAAATGTTTACAATTTCATGCTTCGGTATGTATTCAACAAGACTATTATAAATGCTTTTTCGGATTTCCAATTTGTACGACATAACGGTGTAATTTACTTGACATTTACACATGTTATAATAAGTTTGTTTGGTTTGGTAAAGCTAAATTGAAAACATTTATTTTAAAGTGCATAAAGATTTTCCCTAAACGTATGTGATACACCTTTTCAGACATGAAGG
>NW_020439469.1:1829780-1836222 GCF_000699045.2 Agrilus planipennis | reverse complement strand
TTTCATTTTATGTATTTATTTTGTACACTTCGATTGCTTTGTGTTCTGATGATCCTCATATTTCCATTCCAGAAATAGTCAATGAAATCCGAAGTCAAATTTTCCTGTTATTTTTGAATAAATAAACTAAGTAATCGAAACTCCTATGGTTTGCCGATGATAACTGATAAGCTGATAAAGCTAGAAAAATGTTATTATGAGTGGACAACTATTTTTATTGTGTTTTTATGTAATTTATAACACGTTGAAACTCAACTTCCTACTAGTTTTCGTTGTTGTTTATTTTGAAAAGGAACTTTTGATTATTAGTTTCTCTCACAAGAATAACAGGATTTTTTCTTAGTTACAAGCTGACATTGAAAAAATGTGACGGAGGTGCTGGGCGCCTTATTTATCATAATGAAAGAGATAGCGTAATATGGTAACTGCTAAAACTTTCTCAAAAAATCATGAAAATTTTATTATGAAATCTCGTTTTACAGTGAGCAACAATTAAAACTAACGAGAAGGTGAATTTTTCATAATTGAAAATCCTTTATTGTAGCATTTATCAGGGTTTGGAATCTTGTAATTTTTTCCAGTTAGTTACTGATTTATACTGATTTATAAAAATAATAAAAATTACCACTTCCAAAATAAAGCATTATTTTACATATTTCTTTCGTTTTAATAATTAAAAATAATGCTATATATTGTCGACAATTGTCAGTTAACATCAAAGAATCGCCAGTCCTAAGATTGGTTGGACACGCGTTTTTCATTCTTTTCTATATTGAGTCAGCTTTCGCATTTTCCTGATAGTAGAACATCCCACATCCCTGACTGTCTGCCTCTGTCTCTCTTAACTCCTCCTTTCTGTTTCTAATGTATCTCTAACTAGCCCTTCACATTTGAGAAGGTGTCCTAGCAACTTATTTCGTCTATATTTTTTATTGACTTACATAACTCTGGACTTCCACAAATAATTCAAGACCAAAATACCAGTAACAGGACTATTCAAGCAACTTAAGGGGGTGAAAAGTGTTTTATTTATCAATAATCAACACCGACGTTTCGCTTCCTCAGTATAGTGACTTTCTGTTTTCCTACTTTTTCTGATACCTCATCATTCCTAATCTTCTCTATCCACAGTATTCTATATCCGCTTGTAACACCACATTTCAAACGCATCTAACCTTTTATTTTTCACTTCACTCATCGTTCACGTTTTGCAGTTCTGTACTTCAAACTTACACCTTTAACAATATTTTTCGAATTTGTAAATTAACCGTTCTCGCGTATAGAAGTGACTTCTTTTTTATTTTTAAAAGTGGCTTGAACCTGCGCTATTCAGTGTTTTATATATCTCGCGCTTTTTCCATCCTGAACTATGATGACTTTCTAGATAACGAAAATCTAATTCGACTTCTAATTTTTACTGTCATATATTTATATCAGCTCTTTCTTTGCCTTTGTTCTCACTTACCTGCCAATATTTTAGGTTACTTTTATGTCCTACTCTTTCGTCAAAACATCAGCATCAATTTTATTGCTAACACTGCTATATCATTTGTAAATTTAAGTAGGTATGCCAGACTTTTACCTATGTAAAGCAGAAACCATAAACACTACAATTTTAGTTATGCCAAAGTGCGTTTACGCTCAATAGCTCAGTTAGGGATTGGGGAGTCTTTTAAATGAAACACCCTGTAGATCTGTATATTGCTTGATTTTTTGGCTACCTATCCTATATTTAGGGTTCCGTACGTCAGAATCAAACACGGAATTACTCATGTGTCTATCTGTCCGTCTGTCACAGTGAATTTGTTACGAACCTACTGGACCAATTAAGTTGAAGTTTAGTACACGTATGAATTTTTGATTGAAAATCCTCTCTTTTTAAAAAAGCATCATCCAAAGAACAATTTTTTCGTTTTTCCGTAACACTTCTATTGTCAAACAATTTTGTGTTATGTGCAGACGTATCTCATTAAAGAAACAGGCAACAAAAGTGTCTTCTGGTTGATAGTTTTCCGCTTGTCTCGAAAAGTTTCCTTCTTTGAGTGTCGTAAATGAAGCCGTTCTTCTCTAGAGAAGTACCGCCGCTTTTTATCTTGGTACATTATTTGAAACAGTACAGGCCGTCTTATCCAGATAACCCTTTGTTGTTCTGTTTCAGTAAAGATCAGAGCCGGTAGCTTGAAGAAAACCTTGGGTTTGTTTACTCGTTACCTATTTACTTCCTTTTGTGTGTGGCTGTTGACGAAACACTTAATCAACCTGTTCTACTTAAACATGCTGCTTTTGACAAGTGTTAAGATTGTTTTTATTAAGCTTTCCCTGTTTACTTTATGAGTGAACGCAATTAGTTTTGCAAAATATGTGCTTTGTAAAAGCTATTAGTACTTAGGTATCTATCTACTTAGCGAAATTACTTTTAAAATGTGGTTATATCAAAACTGTTCCTACTTTCATGATGGTCTCGTGATGTGAGCTGCTCTTTTTATTAATTTACCTAATCAATATCATCATAACCATATAGTTGAACAAGTATATTTCATTTACTTTCTGTAGCGATGTGCCCCTTCCAATGTCGTGGATGCGCGCTGGCAAAATCGTAGGTATGGAGAAAACAGCTCATTATACTCTCGACTCTTGTTCATTAAACATACTTTTTCATGCAGTACCTGCCAAAAGTTTTGTTCAATTATGAATAGTAGTGCTAGTCGAAAACAATCGTTAAAGCCTTTAATATGTTTTCAAATATAAATAAACATCTCGTTGATATTTTCAGTAGTAAATGGTACCAATAACAGCACATTTGAGCAATGCAATTGTAGTGGATAAAATGGTCAATTTTTCCGTGCAGTACTGTACGGATTATACTCTCCTTACCGGTTAAGTGTTTGACCGAGAGTTGTCTCCTTCCCTTTCTGGCCTAGTGCTGTTCTTTTCTACTTTGCGCCGGTCAAACTGAAGGTCATATCGCTACAGAAAGTAAACGAAGTATACTTCCACTTTTTCTTACCCTGAGTTAATGTTCGCATTATGCTTAAAACAAGAAAAAAAGACTTTTGGGTGTTTCACTCCCACCAGCCACCAATGCTGGTGGACAGGCAGACCCTCCGGATTATGGCGGAAGGTATGGTGGAAGGCCTTCTTCAGCCTTCAGCCACAAAAAAGTTGGACCAAGTGTGTGTGTGTGTTAGTGTTTGAGCTGTAATTTGATTACTTCTCTCTTTTCTAATATTTTCCTCATATTTTATCGCTCTGTTTCTTGTCTTATTTGCCATCTTTTCTTTGTCTGTTTCTAGTTTTAGTAGGTAGCTTGGTGTTGTTTGATCAAGTCTGAGGTTTCATTTTATGTATTTATTTTGTACACTTCGATTGCTTTGTGTTCTGATGATCCTCATATTTCCATTCCATGCATCAGTATAAAATATATAAGATTATTTGAAACATGTAAGATAATAATGTCACTTATCAGAATAAGTTTAGTCACCCAAGGGACTTTTTGAGACTAGAGACGTCTACAATCGACAAAATAGATTAGCATCTAGTCCGGTACACCTTATATTGTAGATTCCAAGTAAACAGTCCAGGTAACCTGTACTGCCAAACTTTTTATTAACAATTTCTTTATAAATTGTAAAACAGGGAATATCAAAATCTCTCTTCATAATCACCTGGAATTGTTTTCTTTTATCTTTTCAGTTTATATTTTATGAAACAGTTGAAAAATGGCACCCTTAACATTTCTTATATATCGTAAATATGCTTCCTAAACAGCTATAACTAATGGACATAAGAAGACAAACGCAAAAGGGGTGTTTTGGGAGAAACAAAATATACACCGAAAATGTTCGTGTAATCATATTTTATCTCACTGTTCGCTAAATCTTCATAAAATATCATCTGACATTTTTCATGAGCATAATTTACGGCCCACAACAGGTTGTTATTCCAATGGAAATCCCATTGTGAAAAAACACAACAAAGCAGTATTCTGTGTATTGTGTCCCGTCGTGTTTGTTTTTGATTGACTTAAAGTCGTCGGCAATTAAACATGACAAACAATTTTATAAAACATCTAGACTTGACATTGACATTGATACATTCAGATTTTTTTGACATATGCCTAGATTTTTTGCGAAACGCGTATTGCACTTAGACCTATTACAACAGAGCCGGGCAAGCTCGGCTCCATTGACTCCCGAGTGCTCCTCAGGTATAGCCAAGGAGCTCCTCATTGATCCTGCGAGTGCGAGTGAGATGATTCTTTCCTTTTCTTATTCCTTTCGTTTCGTAGGTGAGACCCCTCTTCCATATACAAACCCAATAGTATTGCGAACGAAAATTTTCGTAGGTATTATTTAAGTTGCGAGAGAGGCTTCGCTCGTCTACGGGATGAAGGGGCTTGATATGGGAGTGGAAGGGAGAAGAAAAAGAGAAAGCAATATGGAACATTACTGCTTACTCTCTCGTACTTATTGAAGGGTATGGAGTGACTCAAACTAACCTCATGTAGCGGCTACTACGAAGTTAAAGTTTGCCCGGCTCTGTATTACAACATGGCCTAGGTTTTATACTAAGTATTTTAGAAAAATATTTTGTTTTCCGTTGTACGTTTTTGTGCGGTTATTGTTGTACTAGATTATACCTGCGGCTTCGTTCGCGTTGATGTCCTAAATACGTGTCAAAAATCATCCACGACGCGACGACCATATAAAATTAATTTTTCTATCCCTCGGAAATACCATTTTTTCTTCTGGGTAAAAGGTACCCTATATCTTTCTCTGTACCCCTGGCAATGTGTCTACAAAATTTCATGATAATCGATTGAGTAGTTACGGTGTGAAACCGACCACAAAAACAAATTTTTTTTTTGCCCCTATTTGTGTATTTGTTGTGGATAATAGAATCGTCGGTCGAAAGGGGTGAAATGGGTAGGGATAATCTTATAGAGTATTAAACAAATGTTTTAGGGGGGGGGCGCAAAGGTGGAGGCACGGGGAGTGGAAATGGAAAATAGAAAATTTGAAAAAACAATTAACCTAACCTAATTGAACCTTAATTTTTTTTAGTGTGACTCGTTCGAAAATACAAACAGTATAATGTTCCCTGAAGAAATAGCTTTTTCAATCATATTTTTTATCTAACATTAAACATTGAAAATCCCGGAGGACTATAAATGAAACGTAGCAGTAGTCATGCAAAAAAAGAGAGGCGTGGGTTGATGCGAGAAATTCAGAACAATTAACTTAACTTCCCATGCGTCAAAAATCGTAACTAGAATCGCACAAAGAAAAATGGACAAAAGGAGCGGAAGAACTATTAGGGAACGACCAATTTGGGTTTAGAAAAAATAGAGGAACTAGGGTGGTTATTTTAGCTTCATGGGTAATAGTAGAGAAGACAATTGGAAAAGGAAATAGCGCGTACATAGGATTCGTACCTTGAAAAAAGCTTTTGACAGTGTTAAATGGGACAAGATATTAAATTAAAATATTAATTAAAGTTAAATATACGAAAAAATGCGGGAATGAAATGGACACACTGTCTCCACTACCTCCCGAAATAAAAATGTTCAGTCTCTCAGAGTCTCTAAAAGCGATACTCGAGTCTCTGTGTTTCATCGAATCTCTCTGGTGTCGCTGAGAGAGACTGTTTAGTGTCTCTGTACGAGAGACTCGAGTCGCTCATAGAGAGATCCGTATTTCGTATCCAGTCTCTGAACGAGAGACTCGAATCTCTGAATTAACAATTTTATCGTTCGAGTCTCTCATACAGAGACTGTGAGAGATCCATAAAAACACCTAGGCAATAACGGAGAGACTGTGAGAGACGCTCTCAGAGACGCTGAAAGACTCTGAGAGACTGGAGAGAGACTAAAAAATTTTATCTAGAGCTTTTAATCTGTTTATTGAAGATACGATAAACATACCTAGTCAATAAAAAGTAGGCGAGTTAGGTTGGTAGGACACCTTCTCAGGCATGAAGGTCTAGTTAGAGACATATTAGAAGCAGATGCAGGAGTTCAGAGCAGTAGACTTAAATTAGATTACTGTTCACAAATAATTAAGGATGCTCTAGTTGTAGGGAAATGGGATGACTAGCTCAGTATAGGGAAGAGTGGAGGTGTGTGCCCAATCAGTCTTAAGACTGACGACCTTGTGATGATGATGAAGCTGTAGCATCATGCTTTCGAACTGGTTATAAGATCCACAATTTTTTATTTTAAGCACTTGTAAAAACTTTTAATGACCATATTATTGAAAACCAAAAACGTACCGAATTAGTGTGATTCTTTGTCTGTTACCATACAAAAATTAGAAATTTATCTAGCAGCGTTAAATCAAAATGTTTAGAATAGAAACCCATGTTTTCGGAAGAATTCACCATATTGCGGTCAATCCCCTTAATAAATGACACCGAATCCGTTTCTGTTTACCGATTGCATCCG
>NW_020439469.1:1826019-1829110 GCF_000699045.2 Agrilus planipennis | reverse complement strand
TTTCATTTTATGTATTTATTTTGTACACTTCGATTGCTTTGTGTTCTGATGATCCTCATATTTCCATTCCAGAAATAGTCAATGAAATCCGAAGTCAAATTTTCCTGTTATTTTTGAATAAATAAACTAAGTAATCGAAACTCCTATGGTTTGCCGATGATAACTGATAAGCTGATAAAGCTAGAAAAATGTTATTATGAGTGGACAACTATTTTTATTGTGTTTTTATGTAATTTATAACACGTTGAAACTCAACTTCCTACTAGTTTTCGTTGTTGTTTATTTTGAAAAGGAACTTTTGATTATTAGTTTCTCTCACAAGAATAACAGGATTTTTTCTTAGTTACAAGCTGACATTGAAAAAATGTGACGGAGGTGCTGGGCGCCTTATTTATCATAATGAAAGAGATAGCGTAATATGGTAACTGCTAAAACTTTCTCAAAAAATCATGAAAATTTTATTATGAAATCTCGTTTTACAGTGAGCAACAATTAAAACTAACGAGAAGGTGAATTTTTCATAATTGAAAATCCTTTATTGTAGCATTTATCAGGGTTTGGAATCTTGTAATTTTTTCCAGTTAGTTACTGATTTATACTGATTTATAAAAATAATAAAAATTACCACTTCCAAAATAAAGCATTATTTTACATATTTCTTTCGTTTTAATAATTAAAAATAATGCTATATATTGTCGACAATTGTCAGTTAACATCAAAGAATCGCCAGTCCTAAGATTGGTTGGACACGCGTTTTTCATTCTTTTCTATATTGAGTCAGCTTTCGCATTTTCCTGATAGTAGAACATCCCACATCCCTGACTGTCTGCCTCTGTCTCTCTTAACTCCTCCTTTCTGTTTCTAATGTATCTCTAACTAGCCCTTCACATTTGAGAAGGTGTCCTAGCAACTTATTTCGTCTATATTTTTTATTGACTTACATAACTCTGGACTTCCACAAATAATTCAAGACCAAAATACCAGTAACAGGACTATTCAAGCAACTTAAGGGGGTGAAAAGTGTTTTATTTATCAATAATCAACACCGACGTTTCGCTTCCTCAGTATAGTGACTTTCTGTTTTCCTACTTTTTCTGATACCTCATCATTCCTAATCTTCTCTATCCACAGTATTCTATATCCGCTTGTAACACCACTTTCAAACGCATCTAACCTTTTATTTTTCACTTCACTCATCGTTCACGTTTTGCAGTTCTGTACTTCAAACTTACACCTTTAACAATCTTTTTCGAATTTCTAAATTAACCGACCGCGAGCATAGAAGTGACTTCTTCAGCGCTATCCTCTGCTTTATATCCCCACTACTCCTTCTGTCCTGACTAATCTGACTTCCTAGATACCTTAAATCAGCCACTTCTTATAATTTTTCGTCTCCTATCTTTATATTCGCTCTTTCACAATGATACTATGCAACATATTTCTCCTCATCAATTATGATCAATTTTGTGTTTGAAAGATTATCTTGGAGAAAATTGCTACGAAAAGTTGAATTTCTCCATAAGTGATCTTTTATGTAGTATGGCCGTTTTACGTCTTTTACGATAGTGTAAGCCTTTTTTCTTTAATACTCTTCTTACAGTCTCACTAGAAACATTAAACCTTCTGAATAACTTTCGGCTTGATGTTCCAACTCGATTTTTTGTACTTTCACGGATGATGTCCGCGCGATTTTCGGTCGGCAACATCAAACGTTCACTTTTTGACAAATTGAAGTTATCTTGGAAATATTTCGATCGAGAAAAATGTTTACAATTTCATGCTTCGGTATGTATTCAACAAGACTATTATAAATGCTTTTTCGGATTTCCAATTTGTACGACATAACGGTGTAATTTACTTGACATTTACACATGTTATAATAAGTTTGTTTGGTTTGGTATAGCTAAATTGAAAACATTTATTTTAAAGTGCATAAAGATTTTCCCTAAACGTATGTGATATAGGTACGTTATACCACATGTTAAGCTTTTATATCTTCAATTTTAAGTAAGAACAACTTTTATAACAACTAATTGGTTTTTTTCTGGGTCAAGTTTGCTGTAGAATTTTCTTTTAATTTTTTTGATGAAATTTCCAATGCCAGCGTACCCAGACTATTTTCCATAATTGAAAAGTGCATTTTCCTGTAAGGCAATATACGCTCTCTGTTGATAAAGGTTTTAACCCATTTAACCGCGTTATTGATTTGGCAAGGGGATGCTTGTGCATAGTGCTTCCACCTGGCGTCCAATAAGGTAACGTTACAATTGATATATGGGATAGAATAGACAATAGAATTCAGTCAGGCTTTTGTAAATGTAGGTAATTAGAAGTTTAATGTCAAATAATTATTAGGTACTCTCAAGGAACAGTGTCATCATTATTTGATCGTAACAGATTTTTATTATTAATTAGAAATAGTCAATGAAATCCGAAGTCAAATTTTCCTGTTATTTTTGAATAAATAAACTAAGTAATCGAAACTCCTATGGTTTGCCGATGATAACTGATAAGCTGATAAAGCTAGAAAAATGTTATTATGAGTGGACAACTATTTTTATTGTGTTTTTATGTAATTTATAACACGTTGAAACTCAACTTCCTACTAGTTTTCGTTGTTGTTTATTTTGAAAAGGAACTTTTGATTATTAGTTTCTCTCACAAGAATAACAGGATTTTTTCTTAGTTACAAGCTGACATTGAAAAAATGTGACGGAGGTGCTGGGCGCCTTATTTATCATAATGAAAGAGATAGCGTAATATGGTAACTGCTAAAACTTTCTCAAAAAATCATGAAAATTTTATTATGAAATCTCATTTTACAGTGAGCAACAATTAAAACTAACGAGAAGGTGAATTTTTCATAATTGAAAATCCTTTATTGTAGCATTTATCAGGGTTTGGAATCTTGTAATTTTTTCCAGTTAGTTACTGATTTATACTGATTTATAAAAATAATAAAAATTACCACTTCCAAAATAAAGCATTATTTTACATATTTCTTTCGTTTTAATAATTAAAAATAATGCTATATATTGTCGACAATTGTCAGTTTTTATTGACTGTTATTGAACCAAACATGATCACATTT
>NW_020439469.1:1819517-1824696 GCF_000699045.2 Agrilus planipennis | reverse complement strand
CCTATTGGTGAAAAATAATGACGCGTTAGCCAACTTGAACCTAATGCATATGTGTAGACTGTAAAACAAGCAGTAAAACAGGCAGTGGCGTAACTTAAATCGAATTGCTGCAGTTGTTTATGATTTTTTATTTATATTTTAAAAAAAGTTGACGTGTTATTTTAAAAATTGCTTACCTTAAAGATATTTAAAAGTGACTGGCTCTTTTAGGGGTAAAATTCTTTGTAGATTAATTAGAAATTGCATATCCCGAGATAAAAATGTTCAGTCTCTCAGAGTCTCTGAGAGCGAGACTCGAGTCTTCGTCTCTCATCGAGTCTCTCTGGTGTAGCTGAGAGAGACTGTTGAGAGACTGTCAAAAAAACTGCTTAGCGTCTCTGAACAAGAGACTCGAGTCGCTCATAGAAAGATCCTCATTTCGTGTCCAGTCTCTGAAGGAGAGACTCGAGTCGCTCATAGAGAGATCCGTATTTCGTATCCAGTCTCTGAACGAGAGACTCGAATCTCTGAATTAACAATTTTATCGTTCGAGTCTCTCATACAGAGACTGTGAGAGATCCATAAAAACACCTAGGCAATAACGGAGAGACTGTGAGAGACGCTCTCAGAGACGCTGAAAGACTCTGAGAGACTGGAGAGAGACTAAAAAATTTTATCTAGAGCTTTTAATCTGTTTATTGAAGATACGATAAACATACCTAGTCAATAAAAAGTAGGCGAGTTAGGTTGGTAGGACACCTTCTCAGGCATGAAGGTCTAGTTAGAGACATATTAGAAGCAGATGCAGGAGTTCAGAGCAGTAGACTTAAATTAGATTACTGTTCACAAATAATTAAGGATGCTCTAGTTGTAGGGAAATGGGATGACTAGCTCAGTATAGGGAAGAGTGGAGGTGTGTGCCCAATCAGTCTTAAGACTGACGACCTTGTGATGATGATGAAGCTGTAGCATCATGCTTTCGAACTGGTTATAAGATCCACAATTTTTTATTTTAAGCACTTGTAAAAACTTTTAATGACCATATTATTGAAAACCAAAAACGTACCGAATTAGTGTGATTCTTTGTCTGTTACCATACAAAAATTAGAAATTTATCTAGCAGCGTTAAATCAAAATGTTTAGAATAGAAACCCATGTTTTCGGAAGAATTCACACTAGGCATGAGCGGTCTATTGCGGTCAATCCCCTTAATAAATGACACCGAATCCTTTTCTGTTTACCGCTTGCAACCGCGAATAATGAAATTTTTAGCCGCGAATGCAGGAACTGGGTTGCAATTTTTTTACCCGCGAATAATGAAAACGCGAATAAGGAAACCGCGAATAAGGAACTTTTACTGTAACATAAAACTTACTTCTTATATAATCATCTTCCAAAATGATAATATTATTCGTTTGCTTTATTGATGGACTTGCGAAACTGAAAATTCAGTGTATTAACTTTTTTTCCCTAAATGAAACACATTTTTCGTTACGATTTATTTCTGTATTATTCTTAAGTGTCAACGACAAATTATTATTGAAGGGTGTTTTTAATCGTTCCTAGTTCGATTTTTGGAGCTTGCTGGTGACTGAAGTACGGGCTGGAAAACGGCGCCAGAAGTTTAAATTGTCAATTATTTGAGAGATAATGGCCTCGTAGCTTGTTTTACTAATGTAAAATTACTTTGAGAATTGTACGAGAATGTCATAGCGTTAATTTGTTTTAACCACGGACTCTTTATAGTTAAATTGTCGGTTCGAATTATTATTATATTATACTTCGTTGTTTTATCTGCTAATAAGAATCATTAAACTAACAAGCAGAAATTAGATGTATGCAACTGAGAAGTTTTTAAATAAATAAGACACTTTTTACAGTTTGTACGATATTTTGTAGGAAATAAGTCAACTACTGTAATATAATCGGGAGATTGCGTTTACGTCACCGACATACGAAGCAATCCAAAAGCTACTAATTTTTTCCTTTATTCAACATGGAAACACTATAAATTAATAAAGCTAATACTAAATTAAATCGTACAGTTATTTATCTGATAGTCTTTTTTTTATGTATATTATATCGTATTATACCGTAGATTTATCTCAGTTAGATGTATTATTCGCACTGAGACACATGCATGGTATTTAGTAAGTTTATCAAATGATAATAAATAACTGTATTTAATTGGAAAAAATGTATTAATAAATTTTAATGCAACGCCTGCATACATAGTACCGCTTTTTCCGAACTTTCGCAATAAAAGCGATGCGTTGGCAAACAAGAATAAATTGTTTTGGATCAGTTTGTTCTGCGGATACTAAGCCTCGCGCATTCCGCGGCGAAATACAAAAAAAATGGAGTCGGAAAAACAATTTGTAATCGTAATAAATATATGTCCTTACCGAAACGTCTAAATGTAGTGTNGGTATAGCCAAGGAGCTCCTCATTGATCCTGCGAGTGCGAGTGAGATGATTCTTTCCTTTTCTTATTCCTTTCGTTTCGTAGGTGAGACCCATAATTAATTAATTTTTATTGTATTTTAATGTAATTTATAACACGTTGAAACTCAACTTCCTACTAGTTTTCGTTGTTGTTTATTTTGAAAAGGAACTTTTGATTATTAGTTTCTCTCACAAGAATAACAGGATTTTTTCTTAGTTACAAGCTGACATTGAAAAAATGTGACGGAGGTGCTGGGCGCCTTATTTATCATAATGAAAGAGATAGCGTAATATGGTAACTGCTAAAACTTTCTCAAAAAATCATGAAAATTTTATTATGAAATCTCGTTTTACAGTGAGCAACAATTAAAACTAACGAGAAGGTGAATTTTTCATAATTGAAAATCCTTTATTGTAGCATTTATCAGGGTTTGGAATCTTGTAATTTTTTCCAGTTAGTTACTGATTTATACTGATTTATAAAAATAATAAAAATTACCACTTCCAAAATAAAACATTATTTTACATATTTCTTTCGTTTTAATAATTAAAAATAATGCTATATATTGTCGACAATTGTCAGTTAACATCAAAGAATCGCCAGTCCTAAGATTGGTTGGACACGCGTTTTTCATTCTTTTCTATATTGAGTCAGCTTTCGCATTTTCCTGATAGTAGAACATCCCACATCCCTGACTGTCTGCCTCTGTCTCTCTTAACTCCTCCTTTCTGTTTCTAATGTATCTCTAACTAGCCCTTCACATTTGAGAAGGTGTCCTAGCAACTTATTTCGTCTATATTTTTTATTGACTTACATAACTCTGGACTTCCACAAATAATTCAAGACCAAAATACCAGTAACAGGACTATTCAAGCAACTTAAGGGGGTGAAAAGTGTTTTATTTATCAATAATCAACACCGACGTTTCGCTTCCTCAGTATAGTGACTTTCTGTTTTCCTACTTTTTCTGATACCTCATCATTCCTAATCTTCTCTATCCACAGTATTCTATATCCGCTTGTAACACCACTTTCAAACGCATCTAACCTTTTATTTTTCACTTCACTCATCGTTCACGTTTTGCAGTTCTGTACTTCAAACTTACACCTTTAACAATATTTTTCGAATTTGTAAATTAACCGTTCTCGCGTATAGAAGTGACTTCTTTTTTATTTTTAAAAGTGGCTTGAACCTGCGCTATTCAGTGTTTTATATATCTCGCGCTTTTTCCATCCTGAACTATCTGATGACTTTCTAGATAACGAAAATCTAATTCGACTTCTAATTTTTACTGTCATATATTTATATCAGCTCTTTCTTTGCCTTTGTTCTCACTTACCTGCCAATATTTTAGGTTACTTTTATGTCCTACTCTTTCGTCAAAACATCAGCATCAATTTTATTGCTAACACTGCTATATCATTTGTAAATTTAAGTAGGTATGCCAGACTTTTACCTATGTAAAGCAGAAACTATAAACACTACAATTTTAGTTATGCCAAAGTGCGTTTACGCTCAATAGCTCAGTTAGGGATTGGGGAGTCTTTTAAATGAAACACCCTGTAGATCTGTATATTGCTTGATTTTTTGGCTACCTATCCTATATTTAGGGTTCCGTACGTCAGAATCAAACACGGAATTACTCATGTGTCTATCTGTCCGTCTGTCACAGTGAATTTGTTACGAACCTACTGGACCAATTAAGTTGAAGTTTAGTACACGTATGAATTTTTGATTGAAAATCCTCTCTTTTTAAAAAAGCATCATCCAAAGAACAATTTTTTCGTTTTTCCGTAACACTTCTATTGTCAAACAATTTTGTGTTATGTGCAGACGTATCTCATTAAAGAAACAGGCAACAAAAGTGTCTTCTGGTTGATAGTTTTCCGCTTGTCTCGAAAAGTTTCCTTCTTTGAGTGTCGTAAATCAAGCCGTTCTTCTCTAGAGAAGTACCGCCGCTTTTTATCTTGGTACATTATTTGAAACAGTACAGGCCGTCTTATCCAGATAACCCTTTGTTGTTCTGTTTCAGTAAAGATCAGAGCCGGTAGCTTGAAGAAAACCTTGGGTTTGTTTACTCGTTACCTATTTACTTCCTTTTGTGTGTGGCTGTTGACGAAACACTTAATCAACCTGTTCTACTTAAACATGCTGCTTTTGACAAGTGTTAAGATTGTTTTTATTAAGCTTTCCCTGTTTACTTTATGAGTGAACGCAATTAGTTTTGCAAAATATGTGCTTTGTAAAAGCTATTAGTACTTAGGTATCTATCTACTTAGCGAAATTACTTTTAAAATGTGGTTATATCAAAACTGTTCCTACTTTCATGATGGTCTCGTGATGTGAGCTGCTCTTTTTATTAATTTACCTAATCAATATCATCATAACCATATAGTTGAACAAGTATATTTCATTTACTTTCTGTAGCGATGTGCCCCTTCCAATGTCGTGGATGCGCGCTGGCAAAATCGTAGGTATGGAGAAAACAGCTCATTATACTCTCGACTCTTGTTCATTAAACATACTTTTTCATGCAGTACCTGCCAAAAGTTTTGTTCAATTATGAATAGTAGTGCTAGTCGAAAACAATCGTTAAAGCCTTTAATATGTTTTCAAATATAAATAAACATCTCGTTGATATTTTCAGTAGTAAATGGTACCAATAACAGCACATTTGAGCAATGCAATTGTAGTGGATAAAATGGTCAATTTTTCCGTGCAGTACTGTACGGATTATACGCTCCTCACCGGTTA
>NW_020439469.1:1801708-1819253 GCF_000699045.2 Agrilus planipennis | reverse complement strand
TGTGAACCTTTGTCTGTTACCATAACAAAAATTAGATATTTATCTAGCAGCGTTAAATCACAATGTTTAGAATAGAAACCCATGTTTTCGGAAGAATTCACACTAGGCATGAGCGGTCTATTGCGGTCAATCCCCTTAATAAATGACACCGAATCCTTTTCTGTTTACCGCTTGCAACCGCGAATAATGAAATTTTTAGCCGCGAATGCAGGAACTGGGTTGCAATTTTTTTACCCGCGAATAATGAAAACGCGAATAAGGAAACCGCGAATAAGGAACTTTTACTGTAACATAAAACTTACTTCTTATATAATCATCTTCCAAAATGATAATATTATTCGTTTGCTTTATTGATGGACTTGCGAAACTGAAAATTCAGTGTATTAACTTTTTTTCCCTAAATGAAACACATTTTTCGTTACGATTTATTTCTGTATTATTCTTAAGTGTCAACGACAAATTATTATTGAAGGGTGTTTTTAATCGTTCCTAGTTCGATTTTTGGAGCTTGCTGGTGACTGAAGTACGGGCTGGAAAACGGCGCCAGAAGTTTAAATTGTCAATTATTTGAGAGATAATGGCCTCGTAGCTTGTTTTACTAATGTAAAATTACTTTGAGAATTGTACGAGAATGTCATAGCGTTAATTTGTTTTAACCACGGACTCTTTATAGTTAAATTGTCGGTTCGAATTATTATTATATTATACTTCGTTGTTTTATCTGCTAATAAGAATCATTAAACTAACAAGCAGAAATTAGATGTATGCAACTGAGAAGTTTTTAAATAAATAAGACACTTTTTACAGTTTGTACGATATTTTGTAGGAAATAAGTCAACTACTGTAATATAATCGGGAGATTGCGTTTACGTCACCGACATACGAAGCAATCCAAAAGCTACTAATTTTTTCCTTTATTCAACATGGAAACACTATAAATTAATAAAGCTAATACTAAATTAAATCGTACAGTTATTTATCTGATAGTCTTTTTTTTATGTATATTATATCGTATTATACCGTAGATTTATCTCAGTTAGATGTATTATTCGCACTGAGACACATGCATGGTATTTAGTAAGTTTATCAAATGATAATAAATAACTGTATTTAATTGGAAAAAATGTATTAATAAATTTTAATGCAACGCCTGCATACATAGTACCGCTTTTTCCGAACTTTCGCAATAAAAGCGATGCGTTGGCAAACAAGAATAAATTGTTTTGGATCAGTTTGTTCTGCGGATACTAAGCCTCGCGCATTCCGCGGCGAAATACAAAAAAAATGGAGTCGGAAAAACAATTTGTAATCGTAATAAATATATGTCCTTACCGAAACGTCTAAATGTAGTGTTACATGTGCATAATGAGGATGACAGAAAAGGTAAGAAATGAGGAGGTATTAGAAAGAGTAGGAAAACAAAAGGCGCTCTGAAAGTCAATGAGAAGCAGGCGAGATAGTTTGGCAGGACACCTTCTCAGGCTAGTTAGAGACATATTAGAAGAAGAAACAGGAGTTGAAAGGACTGGAGATAGACCTAGATTAGATTAGATTATTGCTTATAAACAGTTAAAAATGTGGGATGTTCCAGTTTTAGGGAAATGCGACGATTAGCTTAGGATATGAAAAAGCGGAGGTGCGGGTCCAACCACCTTGTGATGATGAAGATCATGAAAATTAACCACCAAAATCAGTCATAAATAATAAAGATTGCCATTAAAAAAAATTAATGACGCTAGAACATCAAAAGAAAGTAATGATATGCTGCAAACATTTATTAAATCGCTATACTCGTTCGAGATTTTTTTCAAAAAACTAAAACAGAGTTTATTGGATTTGTACGTTACTCTATTTCCACACTGTACAACATCCGGACAACCAAGAAAACGCATTTTCCCGGAAAGGAGAGATACATTTCTAGTGGGGTGTTCTGAAAAAAAAAACAACTTTTGGGTGTTTCATTCCCACTAGCCAGTGGGCAGGTAGTCCCTCCGGACTGCTACAGAAGAACCTCTTCAGCCTCCTTTCAGGAATCGTGGGAAGGAAACCACAGAAAAACTTGGACCAAGACAGACGGACCCGGAATCGAACCGGCGTTATTCTGAATGCTAAGCAATCGTCTAAACCTCCAGGCTATGCCGCTCGGTAAAGTGTTCTGAATATCTACGGCTCATTTATAATGCAAATTGTAACTATCTATTCTGTGGGTGGTGAGTAGCCCTTTCCGCAATGAACTGATATTAGGACATTTAATTAAACGGTAGAACTAACTAAAGCGGCTGCTTCCGATATCCAGGATGTTGTAGTTTAATTGGAATATTTAATTAAAAAGAACCAATGTCAATATTAGTTCGTAGGATCATAAATATTAGGTGGATTAGTACTGGTTGTGGCCCAACACCCGCCGACGTATTCATCAAGTGAAAGTAGATTGCGGTAAGAAAAGGTTACACTAATTTAGTGCATATATGCAAAGTGTTCTTCACTAAGTATGTACATTGGGTTAGGTTATGGTAGGAATGGATTCTATGATTACTATTAATAAAGTTGTTGAAAAATACTTATTATAAGTATCAGACATCTTGAATAATAATTAAACAAAAGGCGATTTACGAGTCAATGTTAAAAATTCATTCAGTGCCTTTCTACTGGCTCGTAAAAGTGCCCACATCAATGTTCAAAATTCTTTCAGTAGTCCATTAAGCGCGCCTTGCTCTCTGGCGGTCTTGCCTTTGAAATTGTAAGAAAATGTTTTCAATAAAAAATGAAAATGAACGGTTTACAACGAGGGTTCATATTTAATAATTCATTGTAAATAAAGTTTGTTCCCAGTATTGTTTTTAACGAAGTTCTATCCACTTCGGCAATAAACCATTTTGAGAAAATTCTGCTCGTGAAGTCACGGCAATCTTTTATGACATTAATTGTTTGTGTTGTGTTAAGTTAAGTAATTTTATCAATAATTCCAATAAACATGACAGAATGTGTTTTCGGCTATAGACTCATAGATCTATCCGTTTTCTCTGCACATGAACATAGTTCCTCATTTGAAAAAATGAGTTATTGACGTTTGAAACATTTAAAATTTGACCATTATAATGTAATGATCTAATGTGCTTTGAAAGAAATTTTTGGATGGAAAGCCAAGCGCGTTTCGTGCTCTTTTCTTAACAGCGATAGCTGCATTTTTTTATCGAGTATAATTGTCGAGATTTTAAAATTTTTGTATGGTACTACAAACGTCAAATTTTCTATAAATTATTAAATAACAAGCAAGCGAAAATTGTGCTTAACAAACTAGACATTAAAATCGATGCTGAATTCAAAAATGTAAAAATATGCAGGGTGTTCCATTTAAAATAAGGCAGCTGATGTATACTTCCGGTATATCTAGAAGTCCACCATCTCTGAAATTAATTTCTGCAGGTGAATGATTTGACCAGAGATATTTTTTGTGGGAAACATTTTCTTCCAATTTCAACGGCAAGACCGCTAGAGAGCAAGGTGCGCTTAATGGACTACCCTGTATAAATAATTAATTGTCACTGAAAATATTTTGTTTAAAAAAATGTACCATCAAAAACGCTGCAGGAACAGCTTTATTATAAATTAAAACCTTATTCGTGTCGCGAAATTATGTAATTTTTTAGTTATTTTACCAGTTTTATCTCTTAGAGCAAGACATGGTATTGTAGCGCTCATGCAATTACTCAATTGCATTTTTAGCTACAGAATTTTCACGTCTCAACGCTCGTTCCTAGGATTAATTCCTTTGTGTTGTGGCACATTCGAGCCACTTTTCCCTTTATATTTCTATGGTTCGTTTTCTTGGTGTTCATTGTGTAAAACAATATTTGTACGCGACGTTTCCTAAGTGTAGGAAAACAACACAAGATCTTTATAAAACTGTATAGCATCCACCAGTTCTTGGGCTTTCAATACAGTGTTGCATAATAATTGAGTATTTAATAATTAATAATTAATTTGATTGCTGATTTAACTGAGAGCGCACTTGATTTCCTTGTTAAAGTAGAACTTGGCGTAGACAAGTGATTTTGGGACAAAAAGTTCTTTTTAAATTAACTAAATTGACTTTTATCTCAACAATAATTTTTTTTCTTTTAAACTTTTTAATCTAAACATCGAAGACAGTACAACTGTAGAGATAGATATAGAGGGGCAAAAGATTAGTAGGTACGCTTAGATTTGCAGATGATATAGTAGCATTACCGTCTAGTGAGGAAGAGCTAGAGATAGCTTTAAATAAAATGGAAGCGGTATTGACAAAACAGTATTCTGTGAAAAAAAATAAATGTAAAACAAAAATACTGGTATGCAAAGGAAGAAAGAGCGAATATAAAGATAGGAGACGAAAGATTAGAAGAAGTGGCTGATTTTAAGTATTCCAGGAAGTCAGATAAGTCAGGTCGGAAGGAGTAGTAGGAATATAAAGTAAAGGATAGCGCAGTGTCAAGTCGCCTTCAATAAAAAGAAGTCACTTCTATGCTCGCCAACAGTTAATTTAGAAATTCGAATTGTTAAGTGTATGTTAAGAGCGTGGGGCTGTATGGGTGCGAAACATGGACGGTGGTCTTGGTGGAATAGAAAAGATTAGAAGCGTTCTAAATGTGGTGTTACCGGCGAATGATGATGTTACCGTTGATTGAGAAGGTTAAAAATGAAGAGATATTAGAAAGAATAGGAGAACAGAGGACTCTATGGAAGTCAATAAAAAATAGGCGAGATAGTTTGGTAGGACACCTTTTCAAGCATGAAGGTCTACTCAGAGACATATTGGAGTCAGAAACTAGAGTTAGGAGAAGTAGAGGTAGACCTAAATTAGATTACTGTTCGCAAATAGTTAAAGATGTGAGATATTCTAGTTTCAGGGAAATGTGAAGATTATCTGAGGGTAAGAAGGAATGGAGGTGCGTGTCCAGTCAGTCTTAGGACTGACGACCTTATAATGATGATGAATAAATGATATATACCACATTAGGTATGGATTTCGAGAAAGCTCTAAAAAATTTGATGTTTGACCTTTTTGTGAACATTAAGTATAATCTGAAACAAAAACACAAAATAACCATGAGAATAGTTAATTCGGACTTATATTTTATACGGTACTCCTCCCATTTTTAATGTAGGGTACTGATACTGATCTGATCAGATTAATTAAAGTTGATACTGGAAAATTATTCAAACTTGCTACATATAATAACATCCAGTTTTTCAATTTTCTTGTTATTTTTTTTACTGGCGTTGACCAGTTTAGGTCTTCAATCGTTTATGGCTGTTTCTTTAAACTCCAAATCTACCATATCCACATATATTCATTAAATATTTTGCTCCTAAAAATTTAACACAAGCACAAAACTCACGAAATGTGTATACTTTGTTCGAAATTGGACGGTTTTAGTGATCCAATTTCGAAGCGTATTTGCTGATTAATATTCTTACGTAATTTTCCGCCGAATTTATTTTCTTGGTATCGACAAGATTATAATCAAAATTCTTGGAACGTATCTTAAAGTTATCTTTAAATATGTTCAAACGATCTTAATTTCCAGGAAAGAAAATCGGGGAGAAAGCTAATTGAGTCTTTTTAAATTTTCAAATGCAAATCCGTTGTGTGGTTCTGAAATGCTGTCTAAGAAGTTCCTGCTTCAATGGAAAATGATAAAATATACTTTTCAGAATTAGAATTTCTTGAGATGGGCATAAATGCCTGAATTAGTCTAATATAACTATAAAAGAAAATAGGTATAATAAGCTGTCTAAAGGACATGGCCGATTGGACATGGACGAAAACTGCTCCAGCATTCGGTCAAATATTTGACCAAACCGAATAGTTATAGGGACTCGTGTACCTGAAACCTCGTAGGGGTTCCTTCGCATGTACTGCGTGTTACTTTGCTATATGTGTCCAGACTTATCCCTCATTCCACCATTGCTTGGCATTTTGGAAGACGTCCTAGTCCGGGTTCGTCTGCATTGGTCCAAGTTTTTCTGTGGATCACTTAGGCAAATGCTGAGGCAGTGATATTCCACAGATAATCTTAGTAGCATTAGTAGCTGGTGGGAATGAAACACCCAACAAGAAGAAAAGGAGGAAATTCTTCATTCTTTAAAAACTTGTTTTGCGATTGGACTATTTAAAATTATTAGGAAAAAAAGGACTAAATTTAAGAAATCTGATTCGGCAATATCTGGGTTCATACTCTGAGAGTCCATGCGGAAAGAAGGTACTACTCTGTTTCTGCCATTTCTACTCTTCTTCTGTAGCATTCGTTTTTGATCTTAACAGTTTGTTTATATCATTTTTTAACAGTTTCTCTTCAAATTAATCTTGGTAGTACCAAGTTAAGGAACTTCCTGAACAACCGATTATACAGGGTGCGGTAACATAACTGCCTTTTTTGAAATGCGCGCTATTCTGGTTGTAGGGGTCGTAGTGGGTCGGATGTACTTTCATTCGAGAGATGTGCTTCTAAAATATTGTTCCCTATGAAGAACTGGAGCCCATCAGAACACCTCAGAACATTGAGGTATTAAAAGCTTCAGTGTTGCAATCCCCACGGCGTTCTGCGCTCAAACATGCATCTGTTCATGGACTTACTGGTTGTTTAGTGAGACTAATTCAGCAGGGCGACCTTCATTATCATCCTTACAAGTTGACGATTGTATAGAAACTCTCAGAATGGGACTTCAATTGTCGAAAAAACGCATGTGGGGTACTTCTCGAAAACGTCCCTGAAGACATAATTGTTTTTTTTTTTCAGTGATAAAGCCCATTCCATCTTCACTTGAGTTGAATCATCAACAAACTGAACATGCGCTACTGGGCTGACACTATTCTCCGAGAATTACAGCAGAGGCTTTTACATTCATCTTAAGTTACAGTGTGGCGTGCACTTTCCTCAGCTGGGATTCGAAGAAAATTAGATCACAGTGACAATAAATTCCAACTGGTATGTGACCATGTCGGAGGATTTTTTTTTACGCCTTAATGAATTAGGTTTAGAGGATATTTGCTTCCAACAAGACGAAGCAACGGCTCACACTTCAAGGGCGTCAATAGCTGTTTTGAGGGAACACTTCGCTGAAAGTCCATCTCCATAAGGAGCAATTTAGAGTGGCTAGCCCACTTACCCGATCAGACCCCTTGTGAACTTTTTTGTCCGGCTCTGAAATGAACCAAAGATCTTCAAGACCTACAGTCGAACATCCAGACAGAAATTACCAACATCCAGGCAGAAATTACCAACATCCCCTCTGCAATGCTGACGCTAGAACGGCTCATTCAGTGTGTTAAAATTGGGGGGGGGTCACCTACATGACATGATTTTCAAAACTGTGTAAAACAAAACTTGAGATACATTATAGAAAAAAATAAAATAAAAAGGTTTCGGATTCACGAAATGAGTTTTATTTCGTTCTAAAAAAAGAAAGTTACGTTGTCGCCGTTACGAATACCTGCATTTGCTCAGTTGTTTTGTTTTGCCATAAAAATAGGTACATTAATGTGTTCATGTAGACCTATTTATGCAGTAGCTATGTGCATGTCCAAAAATCCTAAACTGCCTTTTACATATAAGTAATGCAAAAATCCTTAAGGTTTCCCGTAATAGAAGTCGGCTGAAAGCAGCTTTTTTCCAACTCTTTCAATGTCATACTATTAAGTCTGCTCATTTACCGGCTCGTTGTGACGAATGCATTTTCCAGACAGGGTCAAGGTGGCAGGAAGAAATAAGTAGGCCGAGTCTTTTCGCGTCCTTCATACAACTGAGTGTCTTACCGCAACACCCACGGTCATTGGCGCGTCATTCATAACACCATCTTCCTCTTACTTTACATCCGGATGTAGGTATTCCGCTACTGTTACCCTGGTTTTCCCTCTTCCTCCTTAGACTTATCATCAGTTTGGTTGTTTGTTCTCTTCCACCCCATCTAAAATGCATTCGTCACGTTCTTGTTCAATATCCATCTCTCACCGCTCTTATCTCTCTTGTTTCAGAGACGGAGGTGGTGGCGGCTGCGTCGAAGGCGGCGGTGGCGGAGTTGGAAGTGGTGGAGGTGGCGCGGACCGTCGCGGAACAAGTGCTCGTCGCGCACCCAGTCTCCGACTGGCCAACGGTCGTGTTGCTGCCGCTCAGTCCGAAGAAGAAATCCGTTCACCACCGCCGCGTCGGCTTGCCAAGGATGACTCGATCAAGATCAGTATCGAAAACACCAACACGTGCACTGATTCGCTGGTCACCGCGCTAGACGACGAGACGCTACTCATACAGGTAAACCGTTGTTGTTATCGTCTTAACGATTAGGTACCAACTTGCCCATATCTACCTGCCTGTCTCTCTTTTATAGACTGTTTTTTGTTTGAACACGTTAGTAGTATACCTGTTTACCTTTACGATTCTAGTCAGGTATCCGTTTAGTGTTGATAGTTATACATACATGCGTAAGTGCCGGTGAAAAGGTTTCGATTTCCGGTGTTGTGCATTATTTTATGTGTTTGAAGAACATCTCTCCGATCTACATTAAGTGACTAAAACTATGTTTTTGTATAACAGAAAGCAGCTGTGGATTTCAACAATGAGGTCGAATTTTTAAGAAGGTAAAAAGCTAACATAAGGTGGTACTTAATTATTTATTAGCGGTTGAATGGTTTACTAAAACCAATATTAAGCCGGTAGCTTCAGAGCCATAATACTTTTTTTTTTGTTTTTCAACTTTTACAGTTGCAGTGGTACTGATATCCGGTACCTAGGTACCTATTTAACACCCAACTTGAAATGGGTAAACATAAAGGCTCCTATGTTTGGTTCTATGATCATTGACTACATTGATGCTTACCTTTGACCTTTTTGCAAATCAATAATTAATAATGCTCCGATGGTTAATGTTAAGATTTGGGATACATTAAATTTGAAATTAAAAAAAAGAATAATAAAATAACATTCTATAAACTGAAGAAGTACCTATACCTTCCAATTTGACAAGATATCTGATAATGAATATTTTAAATTAAGCAGTTTACTTAATTACTAACAATTAGTATGAATAATTAAACATTAACAGTTATTGAGTTCTGATATCTTCAATGATTATTGTAACATTATTATTGGTAAAAACATTCTTTTAGTTGATGACATCCGGTACAGATAAAGCAAATTCCTTAGTTTAAACTTTTAAGAAATGAACTCCAAGCACTTCTGTAGTCATGCCTTCTGCTTTCAAAATTATAGTCCGCTAAATTAGTGACTGGTGATTTCTCCATCCAGCATCGGAGATGGAGGGATCTTTGAAGAAGCTTCGCCTCTCGTGCTAGCAAAATGTTAGGAAGCAAGTCCAATACAGGACGCCCTTTAGACTCGAATTAAAACAGCATTAGTTCAAAAAGTCTGTGTTAATGTTGAATTTGTTGTTATTTCTTTGAAATTAATATTTACTGTTCGTTTAATTCTGACGTGATTTGGAACGCTTAGTCCAAACTGTAGGCCGGAATAGTCTCAAGACTTCAGGGTTTTAAGATATCTCAATTTCAAAATTACCTAATAAAAGTCATTTTGGTCCTTCTAATATCACTACTTTGTGAAGTAAAATGAAAAAACGAGTTCCGGCATATCTTTTGTCTAGTTTAACTTCAAAATTGTCTCAGTTTGTCAACACATTAACTTCAAAACCCGAATGATACTAATTTAATTCGTATAGAATATCTCGAAATGTGCTACAACAATCCTAGGAATAGATTCGAGTATGCCTTCGAAGATGATTAAGTAGGTGCCTACTTACCCTTCTTTTTGATATTCTTCGAAGTTCAGATTCGGGCTTGTCGGAAACAGTACAATTCTACTATTAGATACCTCATCTCTTTTAGATTTCCAATTTTGGCTTAAGGTATTTCATTTAATAAATACTTCTAGCCTAAAGTAACGTAGAAATACAGAAATATTTTTTTTTAAGTATTCATCAATAAGATTTACTTTAGATGTAACATAAAAACTAAAAAGTAACCGCATATTGACCTATTGTAGTTGTTCTGACCAGTATCACTCTGGTTAAGCATTAAATTTCCGTAAAATTCATGTGCACATAGCGTAAAGAGAAAATACAAATAATACCTGGGTATATTGCAAATTCCATAGGTAGTCTTTTTGTTGACACATTTATATGGCCTGAACAACGTTTTGTTTTGGATGATAAGTTCAAGGCTGTTTAAACCTTGATGTTTGATTTGAATAGATCAATTCTGTGTAACTTTTTATTGTTTAGAATGTTGCTGAAATTGATGAAAATTAGGCAGGAAATAAAAAAATGGATTGTGGTCGAACTGGGTCCAATTTCTACCTGGCGTTAAGATAAATAAAAAGGTTGTGGTCGAATTTGGCACCGATCGTGTATCTTTTAGAAAAGACAATGTTATTACATAGAAGGGCTTTATTGGTTTAAAATTGCATATTCACAATAAGTATGGAAAGTATTGAAAAATAAAAAATAATGTAACGAATTTTTATTCAATTGTGTGTACAATTTAATCACACCAACCATAACTTCAAAGATGCACAGTGCGACTGTTACAATTATTACAACTTCCGTCGTGCCCAAGTCGACCATGATCTGGGCCCAATTCAACAATCCAATATTTTACCTGCGTTGGGTCCAATTCGATATCGACGAAAAGATTTACCTGCGTTATAATAACAAGCAGCTTTAAATGAATCCAGTAGTGGTACAGAATCAGATTTGTGCCAAACCACGTGATATCAGGTGCTACATGAGGGTACTCATGAAAGAAAGATTCCTAGGATCGGGAATTTATCAAAGACTCGAACAGTCTAAATCGTTAACTACTTGCGGATGGTAAAAGTCTAATAGTCAAGGTCTGTTTCTTAGATCCTGCTTCCGCTTCTAATATCTCTGTAACCAACCCTGCATGTTTGAGAAGGTGTTCTATCTCTTTATGTTACCTATTTCTCATTAATATCTAGAATGCCCTCTGTTTTTCTATTGTTTCTTTTCTAAATCGTTATCTTGCTAGCCTTTTCTGACCACGGTATTTTAACATCTTCTTATAACCCCACATCTTCAACGATTCTAACCTTTTCCCTTCCGCAGCGTCCACCGTCCATGTTTTACACCTATCAGGGCTGTGCCCTAGACATACACTTACAACTCATTTTAAGTGGTTAGAAACATGCCCCATCGTTTTACCTGGATTCGCAGTGACAAAATTCCAAATTCAATCGTATTTTATCTCGTTCTCTATTTTTCTCTTGCTTACTGCTAGTGTGTATTCTTTCTATTCGCGCAGTTTTTCTCAAGGTCAAAACTCTAACAGTTTGAAGCGAGTTGTACAACGTTACACCTGTAATAATCATTTTTGATTTTTTTTAATAGTGATAAAATATATCTGAGCATCCTTGTCTGTTAAACGACCTGAAGTAACCCTATATGTATCAGAAGAAATTATTGAGTTACAATTAAAGAATATTTATAAGGATTATTACTTGCAGTCATTGAATGGGTGAATAATAATGCCTTCGTTCTGGCGGTTATTCCATTAACGTACCAAACGAGTCAATAAGCTTCGTTGAAAAATTAGGTTAAACAATTACCAAATCAAATTCCAATTCTGCGCTGACGAATTTTTACAGAGGCGGCTGAATGTAATCAATGTTTACAATTATACTAAAACCATTGGTGAGAGCGATATCGGATGCAATTGCTGGTACTTATATGTAGGTATCAGACCGCTAAAGGCCTGCAAATTGAGAAATGATAAGGAATTAACGTTAACTTAAAAAGTTAAAAGTGAGAAAATTTGCAACATTTGCAACGAATTGTGTTTCAAAATTCCTATTTTTTTCGATTTTTTCTTACATTCTAATCGGTTTGGAAAGATATTAAAGGTGCCTACCAGTTCGGTTGGTATATACTAAATAGGTAGTTTAGTTTAAATGGATTAAGCAGCATTGTTTAATCTGGAGATGTTCTAGGTTTGTACAAATATGTTTGCTCAGATATTTTAATTGTAATTTTTGTGTTCATCTTCCTAATTTTGTACGAATTACATGTCACTGTTAACACCGCTGTGCCTCGCTTTATTCGAATAATAATCAACCGAAACTGAACGAAAACGGTCTCATTTTTGTTTTCAAGTGTATGTATTTTCGTTTTTTAATTTATGAGTCCTGTAATAATAAGGTACTACCATTATCTAGGCGGCTTTTTATTATTTGCTATATATAAATGTTATTATTTAGTGCTATTTTTGGCCCAGCGTTAAGTCGATGACCTAATGGTAGTGCTCAGGTTGACTTAACTTGATGCCAAGTAATATTATACATCAATGACTAGTTGAAAACGAACATAGGGATGAAGCACTCTGAATTTTTGTAGAGTTAATTCAATGCATTAGTAATTAATTTTTTGGTGCGTGTCCAACCAGTATTAGGACTGACAACGTTATCATGATCAATTAATTTTACCCACTACGGATAACTTAAAAATTGTTGCTGCGGTTTTTAATATTTGGATGTACAGTGAAGTTGGTTTATTATGATTTCATTATTATGTTAATTTTGGTTTTCATATTAAATTCTCTATAGGATATAATGACTACGTTTAAAATGACTGAGTGGTGGAGCTAGATTTTGATTAATAAATTAGGATACTTTCACATATTTGTGTATGTATTTCGACCAGTGTCCTAGTTCTTAAATAAAAAGCTCTATAAAAGTAGAGATGCACCGTATAGTGATTCTTCCGAAAATCGGATAACCGACACAGCTAAAACCACAGCTGTTAATAGTTAATGTCTTCATTCGGGCGGGTTTTCCATTAAGTAAGTACCACCCTCACACCAACGTTCCAAACCAGATTAAGTCCCGTTGAAAAAGTCGTTTAAAAACCTAACCAATAAAATTATAATTCTTGTTTGACGGATTTTAACGAGAGGGTTGACTTAAAACGATATGCTTATAAACATTAAAAGTCTGCAAAATGACAAAAACATTATCGCTGTCGATCATACTTATGTATTCTTGTTAACTAGAAAAAGTAAGCAAGAACTGTATCGAAATAAACAATTTAGTATAGTAATCAGTAAATAAAACAAAATAGGAAACAAACGACCTACCCCAACACAAACTTAATTAATAATTTTCGTTAAGTAGGTCTTTTGTTATACATATTAATTATTATTGCTGGTTGTTTTTCGTAGAATTATCTTGCACTTCTAGGGACTCGGCGTTATTACCCCTGTACGCGGCTGGTTCCTAAAAAGTGGGTGTCCGGCCGGGTCCTAAAAAATGGGTGTTCGGCCTCTCCCTATATAAAAGTAGAACTTTCACGTAAGATGAACTTCTTATTAAAGAAAGCAGAAAGTGCTTTGATAATAAGCGAAAACGATCAGATGAAAATTTTTCTAAGGTAATTAATTATATAACCGCTTAACTAAGGATAACAGGTAGTCATTTGCAGATGACAAAATGGGGGAAATATATAAAAAAAAGGGATGCTTAATAAAGCATTAAATTAGTTAGTCAACTTCATTAATTTCGTGATGTATTAAATTTCCGAACGATAGGTACATTTTTTTATGTGGTGAATAAGGTTGTGCAATTTTCCGTTTTATTACGCTTCATAAAGTGAACTAAAATTATACTTGAAAACAGTAGGTTTATTATGAGGCTCCACAATCCCCTTATGGTTTTAGTTTTCGAGAATAAACTTTGATATCTTACTTCATTTATTTTGAAATTTCCAAAAAGCAATTTATTGAACTTTTTTTTATTCCTATTAACATTAATTATTTTGAAAAATCCTTTTTTATTGGAATTATACCTATGGAAAATATACATGTATCCATGTATCAGCTTTCAAAAATGTATCTATGCATACGCATTATACTTTGACCGATTTCGTAATGAGTGGTATTTATATGTAAAATATTAGATACATACCGATATATCAATCAATTTAGAAAAATCCGATACATATGATTATATGATGCGATCGGTCCATTTATTTTTGTAATTATACTAATTTGAATTCTGTATTGGCTAAATGATAGGAGGATGTAATTTTATGACTAAAATCATAGGTAACTCATCAGGGAAACTTTGGTTGCGATGCAGAGTGTTACTCTTTCTATTATATTCAGGTTTAAGTATTTTTACTGATCCTCCATGTTTAAATACTCACTGTTCAAACGAGATTAAAATGCTAACCAGCTGTTAAAATTTTCAAAAATACGCTGTAAAGAGATTTTAACAAGTATTTACATAAAAATTGTTTTAAGAATTTCAATTTTTGAAGCATTACTAGTATTATCGTCATGTAAAATTGTATTTTATTGGAACGCCTAATTATTGAAAGATAAAGCTTCAGTGTTTTGACTACAGTTTTTTCGTGGTATAGCTAACAAAATTACGTTTGAGAAGGTTAGTCAATAGGTCTCGTAGTATAGTATCATTTATTTTTGAGGGTGACACTGGAACTAGTGATACGTTTATAGTCATTGTTAACAAAACGAGCCAGGTAAATTTGGACTGGAGGATGGTCCTCGACCAGGTAGACCCTTGGAAGTGACTCTTTCAAAAACGGTAGTTCGTGTGAAGAAAGCAATACGAGAAGTCAAGCACGTAACCTATCGATTAATGATTGGTATCGCAGACAAAACTCAAGACTTACAATCAGTTCCTGACTCCTGTATCACAACTCACCTACTCATAGAACTGGACTGTATGACTGCGGCGGACATTGAAGTGTTAGAGCATCTTCCCTACAGGTCTGACTATTGCTATTATGTGCAGTGTCGTATCAAAAATTATATAAAATTACAATAACCGATTTCTTGTAAAAAGAGACTTAAATCTCCCAAAAATAAGGAAGGTAAGGTAAAGCAAATTAGATCATTGTTTTCACGTTATTCTTGCAAAATTTGCGATAAGAGAAAATGTTTAAAATGTTTATCACGTATTGTTTTTCTGTTAAAAGGAAACGTGAAGTATTCAAAATTATGCGTCTGACTACACTATAAAACGATTCAATAAAGTAGTTTATTAATTTTTTATTTGTTTAACATCTGTGTAATTTTAGCATTTAATCGTGGTTATAAGGTAATCAATACAAAATGTAAACTGCTGGCGATCTGTTTCAATGCCATAGAGATTTATATCCACCAGACAATTTGTATCAGCATCAAGGAGCCTGTTGTGACCAACAATCAGTTTTAGTATTTGCAATAATAATGCATAGATAATGAGAAAACAAATTTGCTAAACCCTGATAGGATTACTATAACGTGAAATATTTGGACTCTATGCAATTCATAGACAGTATGTAAAACAAAAATATTGGTATGCGAGGGAAGAAAAAGTATGGAAAGAGTAAATATAAAAACTGGAGACGAAAAATTAGTAAAAGTCGCTGATTTTCGGAATCCAGGAAGTCACATAATTTAGGATGGAAGGAGGAAAGAAGTCAGTTTAGAAATTTGGCTAAAGATTGTTAATGGTCTAAGTTTGGAGGTCGGTTCTGAACGGGTGCGAAAGGTGGATGGTGAACGCGATGGAGAAGGAACGGTTCGGAAAAACCTAACAGAAGGCTTAAAATTTGAAAGGGTATGAGTACAGAGGGCGTTATACAAGTCACTAAGGTAAAGGTCTAGATGATGGCCCCCACCACCTTCGGGGATGTTGATGAGGGGATCGAAAGAGGAGGTCCCCCCCACCACTGTGCCATAAAAAGTTCGTGGCGGTCTCACCCCTATAACTTTTTATGGGGGTGAGACCGCCACATGGTACAGTGGTGGGGGAGACCTCCTCTTTCGATCCCACCCACCCCCATCATCTAGACATTTACCAAGGGGAATAGACGTAGACCTAGGTTAAGATTACTGTTCACAAATAGTTAAGGATGTGGGATGTTCTAGTTTTAGGAAAATGCGAAGATTAGCTTAGGATAGGAATAAGTCTTAAGACTGACAACGATGATAATGGAATTCATAATAATTGTATCTCGTTTAGTGCGAGACATAGACGAATTATAAATACCTCATCAACTCAGGCTTCTGTTAAATCGACAATGTTATTGCGTGCTTCGTTTTAAAAATCATTTCTCGATCATGTAATTTTTAATAATAATATTTACCAAAAGGTTGCATTCAACCAAATGGACTGCGTGACATTGCTCGCGACACCGTGAGTGTTGGAAATAAATTGCACAATCAGAACCTGCGAGACTTAGTTTGCAGTTCGAATAATAGACAATATGAGTTCGGCTCATGGAGAATCTTTTTTGACGCAATCAACATTACCTTATTACAATATTATGCGCATTATTTATTTTAATTGGGCTAAATAATAATAATTACTTTATTATTCATAATAATTTATATACTTTTTAATTTGTATAGGGAAGATGAGATTAATATTTTATTAAAGGCAGGACCGTTTTAGGGTCAGACATACAAGTACAAAAGGTTAACGTACTTAGATTTGAGACGATATAGTAGAATTAGGATCTAGTATGGATCAAGGTGTTCGAAAACGATTATTATAGGTTTATGCTTGGAGCAAGACTTTGTAAGGGTGTAAACACAGACGGTGGATTCTGCGGCAAAGGAAAAGTTAGAAAAGTGTGAAATATGGTTGTATATGACGATATTAAGAATATCGTGGATTAGAAATATTGACGAGGTATTAGAAAGAGTAGAAGGACGAATGACGTTTTGAAAAACAACAAGGAATAGGCAAGTTAGGTTAGGTGTAAAGGGCTAGCTTGAGGTTTATTAGATGCAGAAACAGGAGTCAATAGGGGTAGAGGTAACAGATTAAATTACTCATCAGACTGATAAGTTTAAGAAAAGGGAAATTTATAAATTAATTTATGGGCCTTGTCATTAAGTCTACACAGAACATAGGAAAAGTGTAATTGTGCGGATGTACTTTATCTATAGAAATTTCCACTGGTCAAGTGAAACGAATAACAGTCGTATCACATTTATAATTTATTGATGCACACATCAAGAGTATAGGTTTTACCTATTACCTATATATAAATAATAAAAACTTTTCATTAGGTTTATTAGAACACCTAGTTAATTAACAAAATTAAAAAAATAAACAAGGTATACTGTTAAATGACCGAATTTTCTTAAATCTGTTCTAGCCATTTGTACCACTACCACCAACCCTCCTTCTTTTGTTCTCTTTTAGTAAATTGTAATATTTAGAACTAAACACTCTTGCCTGAAAAATTTAATCTTTGACGAAACATAAGTATGTTATACAAGTCAAAAAAGTCGTTGTGAAAATCTTATAATTGCACTGTTTCTTTGATACATATGTGTGGTAGTAAGTTCAATATTTATTTACTATTTTGTTGTGTACAACTGCTTATATTAATACGATATACGAGGGTGGATTGATAAGTTTCCGGCCTAACCAAGAGATGACGCCACTAGGCCTACCTTGAGGTGACATTCTATAGTACCATCCTTGGATAGCTTGTAGCTATAGTTTCAGCCCGATCTCCT
>NW_020439469.1:1794682-1797953 GCF_000699045.2 Agrilus planipennis | reverse complement strand
GGAAACTGTATTTTTCTTGCTGTTTCTGGAACTGAACAAATTTTGGAAATACAAAACAAGCCTCAAGGGGTTAAGCATGTGAAGTATACACATAATTCAGCTTTCAAAACCAAAACTCAAGACAGAACTTGGGGATCTTCTATGATGCTGATTACATTAGTTAAGAGGAGATCATTGATAAAGAAAAGCATCAGTACGAAACTGTCATGTTGCATGTTAGTGCGAACCTAATAATTAATACTATGAAGAAAGAGTGGAAATGTGGAAAAATACTGAAGGAGAAAATACTTTTGTTGCGCCAATTGATTATATTTGAGCTATTTATAATGGATTAATGTTGGCACAAAACTTTGAAATAGTTAAGGTTGGGGTATTGGATCATCTATCGGTGAAATTAACAGTAAAAACTTGATAAACTGCAGTTGGAGAAGTATTAAGAAATGAAATAAAAATTATAGGTACGTGTAATTTGAAATCCTGATTTTAAGAGTGGCTACCAATACAGAAATTCAAAAACATAATGAATATGACTTCGAATATCGAAATTGTAAAAGTAATAAATAATAAAATTCAATACTTGCAAAGATAAACCGTAGTTTAATAATAAATGTAGAACACTACAGTGTGGAGGTGGTTAAGGTATTATATTATTAAGATTCCTTTGTTATACTACACTGTAAAAAATGACTGGAGAAATCAACGAAAATATTAATAATTGTGCTGCATGCAATTTTTGAATTAACTTTGTCCCAATTTTCTGTAAGAACGTAAGAAGGTTATCTCTGGATCCGATGTCCGAGACTGTCTGCAAGTATGCAGCTTTACTTCTATAACAATTACTAAAAGTATTGCTACAGCACAGCGTACCTACAGTGGCAGTCGACTGACTCCCAAGTCAAGAATAATAGACTTCCATAAAGTAATTCCGTTCGACAACGAACTGCATTCACATTAATAGATTAAACTTATTACGAAACCTGTTATTTTCCTCAACACATAATGTACTTGCTACTTTTAGAAAACAGTTAAAAAATAACATATTATGGAAAAGCTCAACTCCAATAACAATCAATAGCTCAATTCAGCACAAATCTTTCTTTTGTTTTAGAAATGAAACTTCTTTATCGACGGTAGGTAGGGTATAAGATCGAAAAGTGTAGCGTCACTCGTAACGTCACGCGCCATATGTGACCCCTGGTGGATATCTCCAAAAGAAGTCAATTCAATAGGTTTCAGTGACAACCCATAATCCGAACATTGCCATTTCGACAAATTGTCACCAGATCGCGCATACGCTGTACTGTATATGTATTGCACATGCGTTTCTGTTTGGTTATTTTGATTTGTAATTCCTCTCTGCAGTTTTGTATGGTGCAATCATAAAATTTTTTAAAAATACGAAATCAGTATTAAAGTGTCTTTATAGCGCGGCGTTGTACGGGTGCGAAACATGGATAGTGGGCGCGGCGGAAAAGAAAAGGTTAGAAGCCTTCGAAATGTGGTGTTGTAGGCGAATGATGAGGATACCGCAGATAGAGAAGGTTAGAAATGAAGGCGTATTAGAAAGAATAGGAGAACAGAGGACTATGGAAGTCGATAAGAAATAGGCGAGTTAGGTTAGTAGGACACCTTCTCAGGCATGAAGGTCTAGTCAGACATATATTAGAGACAGAAATAAGAGTTAAGAGGGTTAGAGGTAGACCTAGATTAGATTACTGTTCACAAATAGTGAAGGATGTGGGTTGTTCTAGTTTTAGGGAAATTAGATCATTAGCTCATGATAGGAAAGAGTGGAGGTGCGTGTCCAACTAGTTTTAGGACTGACGACCTTATGATGATGATGATGTATATTGCAACATATTAGAGGTAAAAACGGGAGTTAAGAGAGGTAAAGGTAGACCTAGATTAGTGTTCGCAAATAGTTAAGGATATAGGTTTTATGTTCTAGTTTTAAGGAAATGTGAAGATTGGCTCAGGATAGGAAAGAGTGGAGGTACGTGTCCAACTGACTGACGACCTTATGATGATGATAAACCGATATTCCTCATTCTTCCACTCGAAATAATGTATTTTTCTGGTGTTTAGTACCTAAGTAGTTAAAATGCAATAATTTAAGCAATTTTTTTTTAAAAAGTACTACTATAACATACAATCAAAAAAAGTTTCACTTCTTACGCGTGTACACTACGTTCGCGCCCCCTTTTTTCATTCAAACCCGGCAGGTCTGTCACTGGACATAAAACCTGACCTGTTTCGTCAATGCACGTCAGAAACTTGGCCGCCTTTTCTTTTCTAAATATAATACTTAAATGGATTTTCCATTTTTCTAGTCCATTTACAAATTGTTTAGGAAACGAACGTTTTCCTTTTTGCTTTTATATTTTTCCTGCACATAAATATTTATAGGAATATAATGCATCTAAAAATATTCCCTTCTTGTGGACACAACGCGACGTATTACGTAGGTCGGTCGTTCGTTTGTTGTACGTGTTTTGTTTGAGCAGATCGTACATGTATTTTATTAATCGACGCCGACCAGCGCGACGTGATGGAGAAAACGGTTCTTATTTTACTGTGCTGAAATGGTTGTTCTAGATACTGTAAACCGCACATAGATTCAATTAAATTCCAGTAGAAACAATTATTTACATAAACTTAACGACCATTAAAAATTTTTCTAGGAAAATGTGTCAATGTTGACACAGTAACCGAGTTTTTATACAAAATATGTAATAAAGGAATTGTTTTAAGTTGTCCATTATCTACATATTTGTATTCTACAAATAAAAAAAAACGCCGTGAGGAAGAATTCCCGATAATTGTTTATTAATAAAATGATCAGGAAGAAAGTAAAAAAAATACATCAAAAATAGAAAATACGACAAATGGCGCCGTAAACGCCATCTGTAGTGCAGTGCTACATTTTAGGATTACGTATGCTTCAACAAGGTCCATTTAAATATATGGATATCTACTTGCTGAAACGAATCCCGGCGTAGCTCACCTCAACGTGGTAGGCACGTTACCATAATCGAATAAAATAATTCGAAGTGGTCTGTATTCTGTCTGACTATCCTAAAATGTAGCATCGTACTATAGATGGCGTTTACCGCGCCATTTGTTGTATTTTCTAAAACGCGCTGTTAAGACAGCAGGTAAAGGTTGGTCTGTGTTCTGTCGGAGCTGCCTGCGAGGCGCTGATGAGATCCAAAAAGATCGAAATCGCGATCCGCGTCTGGCAGTTTCGACAGAATACAGACCACTTCGAATT
>NW_020439469.1:1776198-1790960 GCF_000699045.2 Agrilus planipennis | reverse complement strand
TTAGAAAATACGACAAATGGCGCTGTAAACGCCATCTGTAGTACAATGCTACATTTTAGGATTACGTATGCTTCAGCAAGGTCCATTTAAATATATGGATATCTACTTGCTGAAACGAATCCCGGCGTAGCTCACCTCAACGTGGTAGGCACGTTACCATAATCGAATAAAATAATTCGAAGTGGTCTGTATTCTGTCTGACTATCCTAAAATGTAGCATCGTACTATAGATGGCGTTTACCGCGCCATTTGTTGTATTTTCTAAAACGCGCTGTTAAGACAGCAGGTAAAGGTTGGTCTGTGTTCTGTCGGAGCTGCCTGCGATGCGCTGATGAGATCCAAAAAGGTCGAAATCGCGATCCGCGTCTGGCAGTTTCGACAGAACACAGACCTCTTCGAATTATTTTATTCACATCAAAAATACTTTCTAAAATATATAAATAAAATAAGAGCTAATAAAAAATTAAATAGAATTATCTTACGATTTTCGATAGAAAAAGCAGTAGACGTAAAGCAAAGGATAGTGCAGAGTCGGGTCACTTTACAGAAAAAAATCACTTTTGACTCAGAGAACGGTAATTTGGAAATTCGTTGAAGTCTACGTTTGCAGTAGAACTTTGTATGTCTGCGACTAATATATTTATAATAATGCAAATGTTGATATCGAATGATACGATAATGAAAATACTGTGGAAAGGAAAAGCTAAAAAGTTATTGGAAAAATCAGAAGAACATGGGACGCTTTATACATACGTTCAATAATAAAAAAGGGAGACAGTACAGTAAGATACTTTCGAAATGTATTTAAATTTTGGCTATTCTCCCCCATATTTCTGCGCGATTTCCTTCGAATTTGCGACATATTGAAATTGAAAAACAAAGGATGCTTTTTGTTCTGGAATTAATGTCAATATATCTGAAAAATCGTTTTGAGATTATTAAAAAAAAGCCTATGTTTGACTTCGGATTAGAAGATAGCGGGAAATGCATCGCTGATTCTTAAGGCAGCTGTTATGAGAATGCTGACTTTGGAGGCTTGTGTGGATGTTGTGAAAATCCGTTTAATATATACTCATGTAGGTACTTCACATGATTTAGAGCAAGACTAGCAGATGTCCAGTATATCTATGTATATTTTAGCATATAATAATCCAACTTCGTAATCAATGACGTCAACAAAATGGGAATTAGTATATGACGCGAAACCGGAGGGACAACACCAAATGCAGTTGAATAATTTTTTTGTCAATGCAACAGTGATATTTCTAATACAGAGGGGAAGACGATAAATAGGTATAAAAACACCTTTATGCCTATCAAGCCGTGACGTATGCATTGTTATTACACATCACATCCTCATTGAAAATTACTTCCTCATTTCCTTCATTTAAATCACTTGCTTTATCGCCTATTGGAAGTAGCCCAAGAGGGACGAACAAGAAAAAACTGGTTTTAAATAACAATATCGTTTAAATTGCAATGGTGTCTATCTGAAGCAATATAGCCTATTAATGTAAACAAAAAACATAGTCAATATGAAATAGGCGATATAGGTTGGTAAGATACCTCTTTAGGCATGAAGGGCTGACCAGAGGCGTATTAGAAGCAGAAACAGGTGTAGAGGCAGACCTAAATTAAATTACTGTTCGCAAATAGTTGAGGATTAAGGATGCTCTAGTTTTTGAGGATTACCTCACGGTAGGAATAAATGGTGCGACAGACATATGATGATGGCAATGATATTTTAATTGTTATTTAAATTATTTAATTCAATTAGAATCAAAATTATTCCATGAATACATATGGGCCAAAGAATAATTAACTAAATAAAAGCAGAACGAAATACTACATCGGAAAATTAAAAAGAATGATACTATAGCGTTGTTGGGGGCGTTTTGTGTTCCCATTTATCTTTCTACGGTAAGAAGGTTGATGATGCAGATTATTTTCTGTTCGTTCGAAATATGGTGTTACTGGCGAATGATGAGGATACCGTGGACAGAGAAGGTTAGATATGAAGAGGTATTAGAAAGAATAGAACAGAGGACTTTATTGAAGTCAACAAAATATAAGCGAGATAGGATGGTAGGATACCTCCTCTGGCATGAAGGTCTTGTCAGAGACATATTAGAGGCAGAAACAGGATTTAAGAGGAGTAGAGGTTCGCAAATAGTTTAGGCTGTGGGTTGTTCTAGTTTTAGAGAAAGGCGAAGATTAACTCAGGATAGGAAAGAGTGGAGGTACGTGTCCATCCAGTTTTAGGACTGACGACCCTATGATGTTGATGAGGAAAACAAGGAACTAAATCTGATTCGGTAATCTAACTAATATTCTAAACGAATAACGAACAGTAGAAATATAGCCCTTTCCACCATGCCTATTACTTTTTCTTTCAAATCTTTGTTAAAATCTCTTTCCCTGTTCATTTCAGTTTCACAGAAGCTAAGGGATCACATCCGTCACAGGGCTCTGGGTTCATACTCTGAGAGTCCATGCGGAAAGAAGGTACTACTCTGTTTCTGCCATTTCTACTCTTCTTTTGTAGCATTCGTTTTTGATCTTAACAGTTTGTTTATATCATTTTTTAACAGTTTCTCTTCAAATTAATCTAGTTAGGACCAAGTTAAGGAACTTCCTTTACAACTTATTATACAGAGTGTGGCAACATAACTTCCTATTTTCAAATTCGCGCTTTTCTAGTTGTAGAGGTCGTAAGTACTCTCATTCGAGAGACGTGGTTCTAAAATTTTGTTCCCTATCTATCAGGTGCCATCATTGAGGAGCGTGCGTTTGGCCTACTTTTCGAAAGGAGGTTCTGTGAGCGCAACTCAGCGCCCTTTCCGAAATCGTTTCAATGTGACCCTGTTGGGTCCTACCCTGGACCAGAAGTCAGTTGTTACAGGGATCATTACTTTCAAGCAAACTGAATGTGTAACAAAACGAAGAACTGGGGCCCGTCAGAATACCTCAGAAAATTGAGGTGTTGCGATCCCCACGGCGTTCCGCGCGCAAACACGCATCTTCTTCAGGACTTTCCGGTTGTTTAGTGAAACGAATTCTGTACAACGACCTTCATTATCATCCCTACAAGTTGGCGATTGTACGAAAACTCTCAGAATGGGACTTCAATTGTCGAAGGAACGTATGTGGGGTACTTCTCGAAAACGTTCCTGAAGACGCAATTGTTTTTTCAGTGAAGAAGCTCATTTTCACTTGAGTGGAATCATCAACAAACAGAACATGCGCTTCTGGGCAGATACTATTTCTCGAGAATTATATCATAGGCCCTTACATTCACCTACAGCCACAATGTGACGTGTAATATCCTCAACTGTTATTATTGGTCCATGGTTTTTCGAAGAAAATTAGATCACAGTGACAGTAAATTCCAACCGGTATGTGACCATGTTGGAGAATTTTTTTTTTCCACGCCTTAATGAAGTCAAAATTTGGTCAACTCTGCACTATATACATACATAAGATAACTCTACATATTTACAGTATCTTTTTGTATGTGAACTGAATAAATTATTTGATCTCGCCTAAATATCTCGCCTTCGAATCAGATTCTATAACCATAGACGACGCATTTGTTGTGACATTTACCGACAATGCTCAGAAAAGAACGTGCCAGGACGTTCTTACAGGCTCCAGGCCGCGCCGACCCGTCAGACGGAGCGTGGAGCGGCATTCCCCCGTCAGCTTTTGGGCCACGGGCCGTGTAACGTGGTTTTACAAGGGTCTTTATGAAATTGCTTTCACTGACTTCATATAAACAGTATGGGTCAGCATCATTGTGTTGTTGCAAATTCTATAAATCTCAATTGAAATAACCTTTCGTCTATTTATAGAGTATAATTAAATGGAGAGAGATTGTGTACGATGGATGGATGTGGTGTGGAGTGTACTATGAGTTCTACTCGTATATAATTATTTGTTTCTTTCTGAATCAATTTGCAATTAGATTATTTTGTAAAATGATAAATAAACATTTAGTTTGACGGTTATTCGCGCTCTGTTTTTTTTATTATATAAATGGCTCTAACAAAGTTGCTCGGTTCTATGACAACAATGTGCCGGAAATCAATTTCCGTTTTCTATACGAATTATGGATAAAATGTACAACTAGGTTTAGGCGGAATGATTATCGCAGTAGAGACAAATATCAAAACCGCCAATTAGTGACGTAATTTCATTCAACTGCTGACTTTATTACATAACAAAAAATAATTTGTTAAAAACACTTGCACAAATATATGTGTTTAGATATAGATTTTATATGGTCGATTTATAATAATTCTTTTGATAGTAAATACGGTAATTTTCGCAGTTTTGACTAGACAGCCGACAGCAACATTTCAACAAAGCTTGCATACATTCAATATTTGTTTTTGTCAGAGATTCATGGAGAAACCGGTGACCGTATAAATTTTACGGCAAGGAAGATATGCTAGCCAATTAATGAAACAGCTTTTCTTTTTTAGTTAAAATTAATTATTTAATATTTAACAAACAAAATTAATTATTTTAATACCTAACAAACAAAAAGCCATTCATCATTTTAATAAAGTTTTGAAACAAAAGAAACAAACCGTCCAGAAAATTTCATAAAATAGTAGATGGCGTTGCAAACGCTATGAATTCAAGGTCACCAATTTGACCAATAATAAGTTATAGTCAACCAAATCCTGATATACCAGTAATACTGATGTATTCTTTGATCCAGTACTGAGACAGGTTTGGGCCTCTACATGCCTTCTTTATCTTCCCAATTGTAGCTTAGCGTCGTCCTATCATTGGCCTCTTCAGTTTCGGAAATAAGAAAAAGTCACGGGGCGTCAGATCTGGGGAATATGGCTGTGGCGTTATTAGTGTGTTGTTTTTGGCCAAAAATTCACGTACAAGCAACGATGTGTTATCATGGTGCGTAAGCCAATTTTTGTTCTTCCACAAATCCGAGCATTTCTGGCGGATTGCTTCTCGCAAACTGCGCATAACTCGCAGGTTACTTTCCTGATTGACCGTTCTACCCTGTGACAAGAACTCTTAATGCACCACGTCCCTGCAATCGAAGAAAAATGTAAGCAAAAGCTTCACATTCGACCTAATGTGGCGCTTTTTTCGGTCTTGGCTCGTGCGGTAGCTTCCATTGAGATGATTGAGATTTGGTTTGCACGTCATAACTACATGGTTTGTCGGGAAAGTAATAGGACTGATTTCCTTCCGCCGCGACTGTATTTCGAAGTTGCATCACGACAACGCCCCGACTCACACCGCCTTTCTTGTGGACAGCTATCTGACCAAGGCCGGCATCCCAACGCTTCCGCAGCCGCCCTACAGCCCAGATGTGCCCCCCCCCCCGCCCGGACTTGTTTTGTTTGCTCGCCTGAAAAGGCCGATGAAAGGCAAGCATTTTGAGACGACAGAGGGGATCCCAGCAGCATGCACCGCGGCTCTTAAGCTATTAAGGAGCCTATTTTGAAAGTTTTTAAGGAATTGTAACGATTGGCTCAATAAATTTTTTTATATCGACTCAGTCCTATTACTTTCCGGACAAACCCTGTATAAACCCACGATTCGTCATCAGTTATGACCCTCCGGAGGAAATTTGGGTCAGCTCCTTAGCAATATTAATGCGATACTGCTTTTGGTCGAAATTGAGCAATTTTTGTACGAAGTTCGCGGCAACCCATCTCATATCCAAATCATTGACAAAAATTGAATGGCAGGAGCCAATTGATTTGTTTAAGTCCTTAGCAGCTTCTCTAAAAGTGATTCGACGATTGGCTAATACTATTTTCTTCACTTCACCAATGTTTTCGTCTGTTGTTGACGTGCTTGGGCGTCCGGCACGCTCTTTGTCATTCACATCTTCTCGGCCCTCTGAGAACATTTTGTACCTTCGTCCCAAGATAGGTTCACCATATGTCACAGTAAACATTCGGAATGCGTTCGCGCATTTAATTTTGTTTTTCACACAAAATTTGATATAGATTCCTAGATCTATTTTTTGAAATAACCTAACCCGCGGAATAATTTTTGAAGAGACCTCGTATGTTACGATAGAGTTCCTAGAAATACTCATGGGATTAACTCGGATTGGCTTTGTTACATAATGACGGAAGCAATTGTTTGCCAACCTGACTTAGGCCGGAGTGATAACAAGCTATGGTTGGTCCAATATTGGACAAGCTTGGTGCTGTGTAACCTAGTCCGGTGCTGCATCCAGTGTTGCCAATTCGAGGGATTTATCCCGATTCGAGGGATTTTTGACGTTTTCGAAGGATAAAGGGATTTTTCCTTATGTTTGCGGGATTTTTTGTAATTTGCCATTTTCTGGTTGGTTTTTTTTGATTTTGTTGACCTGATATTATATTATGAAGGCGCTCATTTTTCTAATTGTAAACGTAAAATTTTGTCAGCTATAATCGTATAATGCTGTACGATGAAACGGTTGATATACGACGGCGACGTGCGTTCAAGCCTACTGGTGCAGCCTGCAGGTACCTGCTCAAGTCCCTACGATAAATTGTCTTGAACTTTTTTGAATTGTATATTGTTTTCGTATCATTGTATGGTCTTCAGCAAACATCTTGAAAGTGACCAGTCAACAGATCAGAAACAGATGTTAAAACTAATAAAAATAAATGTTTGAATTGGTGTATTGTTCCAAAATCCGAACATCTAAACATCTAAACCCCCAAGGCCTGGTTTTGTCTGCATTTTTGGGAAACGAGATAACTACATACAATAAAATTATCGGTATTATACTATCGACACGAAAAGTTGTCCATGTTTACAAAAATATTGTATATTTTTTCTTCGAATAAACGATTAAATTAACGAATTAAAAAATAATAATAGTAATAAGTTGGAGGGATTTTTAGAGAAAATATGGGACTTTTTGGACCTGCGCGTGGAGGGATTTTTTGGACCTGTGCGTGGGATTTTTTCCTGTAGTAGGTTGGCAACAGTGGCTGCATCTGTGGTCGGAGGTCCTATAAAGGCGCCAGAGGAATACTTAAATGACTTCTACGTGATTCTGTGTTTTCGCTGTTATTACTAAATAATTCTTACTAAATGTGTTATTAATTAAAGTTCAATTTACTTCCTCGTTATGTTTTACAATAGAATTAACGTAATTTTTTAAAAAGATTACCTCGTACGTACTTGTAAAATAGAACCTGTAAAATATTGCCTGCGTTGAAAACCTAAATTGCAACTTCAATTTTAAAAGTGCCTCAAACCAAAGAAATGTAGTGTTAATTGGAGACATAATTAAAATGCAGAATGAGTTCTGCCCCGTGAGATAATTAAAAATGTACTTGTTATTTAAGTACAATGCTCTTATACACGATATACTACGCGAAACGAGTTCTTTTTTTAAAATACTTTATCCTTCGGTTTAAAGTGGTTAGTTTTACCAGTTGGGAAATGCGAATCTAATTTTGTTTATGTATATAAATAGATTCATTTATATAAATTTTAAATTTATGAAAACAGTTAAAATTTAAAATAAAAGTAGTCATATAATTACATACGAATTAATGAGTTAAAATATGTACTTTAAAATAGACCTAAGTATTTAAAATGAAATGAATAAAACAAAAGAGGTTCTGAACTTTCATGGCTGCACACAAAAAACACGTATATGTCACTTTTGATAGACAAAATACCCACTTTGAGAAAATAACATTGAATAACATGTTACATGAAAATAATAGCAAATACTTATTGCAATAGTTTTCGGCTTTATATAGGGTTGTTCGGAAAGTCATTTCGTTTTTTCCCGACAGAGGATTTAATTGTATTCTTTTGCACCCAACTTCACATTTAAGCCGTATAATTTTTATATGCTTTGAGAGCTCATATAGCAAGGCTTGTGTGTGAAAAATTCCAATTAATTCTACGCAGTAGTTTTTGGTTGGTGCCCTTTTAAATATGGAGAGCGATAAGCAGCATTTTCGACATATCTTACTGTTTTACTACAGAAAGGGTAAAAATGCTGTTCAAGCCAGAAAGAAATTGACTGATGTGTATGGAGAAGGTGTGTTGACAGTACGCCAGTGCCAGAACTGGTTCGCTAAATTTCGATCCGGCAATTTTGATGTCGAAGATGCACCACGTTCGGGAAGGCCGGTTGAAGCTGATAAAGACGCGATAAAGGCATTAGTTGATGTGAACCGGCGAATAACAACACGTGAGATCGGATTGAGGTTAAATTTATCAAATTCAACAGTTTATGACCACTTGAAAGGCCTGGGATTATCCTCGAAGCTCGATGTATGGGTTCCCCATGTTCTCACAGAGAGAAATCTGTGTCGCCGCATTGACGTCTGCGATTCGCTTCTCAAACGTCACGAAAATGATCCGTTTTTGAAGCGCATCATCACTGGGGACGAAAAATGGGTTGTATACAACAACGTCAAACGCAAGAGGTCATGGAGCAAAAAAGATGAACCGGCTCAAACCATTTCCAAAGCCGATATTCACCAAAAAAAGGTGATGCTGTCTGTTTGGTGGGATTTTAAAGGAATCGTTTTTTTTTAGCTTTTACCGGATAACACAACGATTAATTCGGAAGTCTACTGTCATCAGCTGGACAAACTGAATGATGCACTTCAACAGAAAAGGTCAGAACTAATCAACAGGAAAGGTGTAGTGTTTCACCAAGACAACGCGAGACCTCACACAAGTTTGGTCACTCGCCAAAAGCTTTTACAGCTTGAATGGGATACAATGCTACACCCACCATATTCTCCAGACCTGGCACCATCGGATTATTATTTGTTCCGGTCACTCCAAAATTTTTTAGACGGTAAAACCTTCACCTCAAATGAGGAGGTCAAAAACCTCCTCGATCAGTTTTTTGCCAGCAAAGACCAAAAATTTTATGAGCGTGGAATTATGCTACTACCAGAAAGATGGCAAAAGGTGTTGGACCAGAACGGTCAATATATAATTTAATAAAGTATTTGTTTATTATACGAAAACTTTCATCTTCATAAAAATAAACGAAATGACTTTCCGAACAACCCTATAGATAAATTATCATTTTTATAAGATATTCAGTCCTAGGACTCGTTGAATACGCACCCTCACTTGTTCCTATCCTAAGCTGATCTTAGATGTTCGTTGTTGATAGAGTGTGACTTTTGATACATTTGTTCATTCCTTAATCACAGTTACTTTACCAATGTCTTTTTTTTAAAAAGCTCTCTTTCAACGAGATTCTTTGGTTTAATCGTACGTATCATCATCTTCATAAGGTCATCAGACTGGTTCGACACGCACCTCTACTCCTTCCTATCCTGAGCTAATCTTTGCATTTCCCTAAAAAGTAGAATATTCCATATCCTCAAGTATTTGTGAACAATAATCTAATCTACATCTACTTCCAGTCCCCTTAAGTCTAGTTTCTGCTTCTTATATGTCTGAGAAGGAGTACTATTAACCTATCTCGCCTATTTTTTTAGGTATAACTGTTCCGTTCCTTCTCGTAAATGTGACTAACTAGCCTAAACATACGATCTTAAAACTCTTGTCCTATATATTTTCAGATTTCTACTCGTATCCTACCTATACCTGTTGCCCCATTATTCTTTAAGTTTTTTTTAGTGCTATACATCAAACTCTTCTCTTATTATGAGGTAACCTAGCTCACCTATCTCCTCACTATCTTCCTTCTCTAGTATATGGGTATAGGTTTTCTTAATATTCTTTCCATCTATCTGCCTTTTCCTCATATTATTTGTACTGCACCCTATTCCTCTAAAAATCGTTTTATTGATATTATGCCTAAGCCTCACCCACTTTAATTACGTCAAACTTTTCTCTACTTCTTTACACTGCATATCAATCCACGGTTTCTTAGCTGCCTCACACATACTAATTATTTCCCTTATTTATCACCTTATATCCTTTTTGCCCTTCTTCATCCGTTCTGTTTTTGTATTTCCGTCTTTCTACTATTAGCCCTACAATCTCGTTTGTTACTCAGGGTTTTCTAATTTTTAATGCATTCTATATTATTTACGCCCGAGTCATTCGTTTTTCCTGCGTCCTTGGTATTTCGTCTGTCCTTGTACCTAACATATCACGTGTTTCGTTATATTTTAGCTTTTTTGAGTCAAGATGTCTTCCACTTTCCGTCTTCTTGAGAATTGTGCATTTATGATTGACCTTGATAACTACTAGGTTATGATCGCTATCTGTATCTGTTCCTGGATAGCTCCCACAGTCCTTCACTTGAGTTTTAAATCTTTGCCTAACAAAAATGTAATCAAAATAGATAAATATGGTTTTAAAAAATCCGTTGTTGCATGGTATGTTGTGAAGACTACGAACAATTTTCTCTTATCAGCGTCTTGTTGTTTTAGCTTGTCCCATTTGATAGATCCCAATATTTAACTTTCTTTTGTAAATACTACCCATGTATCGTAAATATGTAGGTATTTATGAATGTACTTACAATTTACGTTATATTGAATTTTTCTCCCATATGTGTACCAATTTGTACAAAATCAATATAAAACGGTTGCAAAACATTAAACATGAACTGATTCATTATTGTTGAACATTGTACTGAACCAATTGTTTATTGTCTATGTTTACACATACTAAAGCCATTTCTTTAATTTACAAATGATAATATGGTACATGTGAATGCGTAACCTTGTACTTTTAGAAGTAATTAATGGAAAGGTTACTGACTATGCCGCATGCAGTCACATTATTTACAATAGTGTAGGTAAGAACATCCTTTTCAGTAAATTTCCGGGAAATTTTAGTTTTTCTCAATTATTATCTAGGATTCAATAATCGAGTTACATACAAATTTACATAAGTGTTTAATTAAGAAGAAAAAAATGGAAAAATTCCAGTTTCGAACTTGTGCTCTGTTTTAAGAATAATCGAAAATCTTTCGACACTGTTTTCTTGATTTCCTTGTGCTTTCGAATGAGTAAAATAATTCGAAGTGGTCTGTATTCTGTCGAAACTGCCAGACGCGGATCGCGATTTCGATCTTTTTGGATCTCATCAGATCTCATTACATTTGAGTGTAAACTTGTTTTTCCGGCTTATTTTTGGTGTTTTTACGGCAAATTTTTGAAATATTTAAAGCAAGTTTCAAGTGTCCCACTGATAGTACCTATACTGTAGTCTCACTCGTTATGTAGCGATTGTCAGACTGCCAAAGAAAACAATTCGAACCCCCCTGCTTAGTTATCCTCATCCTCACGGCTAATTTTTGGTTTTCTTAGCTAATTTATGGCTAATTATCCGATGGTTTATATTTTTGTCTGCTAATTTTACCATGCCAACTTTAAAGGGGTAATCAATCAATAATTTAAAAAGATAATAATATAGTGTAATGTAGGTACTATAGGTTTAAGGCTTCTATAAAACCTATGTCTGAAAAGTATTTCACCGTCGGTCTATTACATTTAAATTTATTTTTCAAATAACTGTTGAAACGAATACGTAAAAGCTCTGTTGTAATTTGCCCGTAAAATGAGTTTGCATTATTAATAATTTCTTTCCACTAAAAATGAAATTATACACCTACGTAGGTATGTACATGTTCTTCCAGGCAAATAACGAGGTGAAACTACTTTGGAATCATCTCCAACTTTCGGAATATACAAGCGGTTTTGATGCTCCTAATTAGGACTAACTTTGTACGTAGACGACAGGTTTGCAGTTTACGAAAATCTATCCGAGAATTGTAAATTTTTTATTATAATACCTATCGCTGAATTATAACTTGCAGTTACTAATGATAATTTTTATTTTGAAGATTTATTCAGTAAGTGGCAAATGTGTTTGTAATTCACTGTCAGTAAATTCATCCGTTTGATTTATATCTTTGTAAATACTGTATTAATAGTAGAATTAATGTAAAGTAATAAGAGGACTACTAAAGTATTGTGCCAAGGTCATTTCGGGATTAATAAAAAGTTCCTAAAAAGATTATAATAATATAATGTCTGATTCGGCCTAGGATAAGTCAGGGCTATTTACTAGGGTAAATTAAAAGTTTCATGTAGGTCTTCCATAGAGCAGTCAAGTAAGAGCCGGATCGGGATAAATAAGACATCCCTTAACAGGACTACGATAGAGCAATCAAGTAAAGAGCCTATACCAACACGTAAGAATTACTGACATAGCTTGCATGGATCCGCATTCCACACATTGGTTAATAAGTTGAGCATAGGCGGTACACACCGGATGTGGTTTGCCACTCCACACGCTGTATAAAGGCCATGTTCAACGGAGCGTGGATCGGCATTCCACGCGCCGGCTAATGAGTTGAGCATAGGCAGTACACGCCGCGTCTGATTTGTCGCTCCACGCGCTTTGTAGAGTACATGTTACACGGGGCGTGGATCGGCATTCCCCTCACAGGCTAATGAGATGAGCATAGACTGTACACGCTGCGTGAGGTTTGCCGTTCCACGCGCTGTTAAAGGCCATGTTAAACGGAGCGTGGATCAGCATTCCACGCGCCGGCTTATGAGTTGAGCATAGGAAGAACATGCCGCGTGTGGTTTTCCGCTCCACACGCTGTGTAAAGGCCATTTTAACGGAGCGTAGATCGGCATTCCACACGTCGGCTTATGAGTTGAGTACAGGCAGTACACGCCGCGTCTGGTTTGTCGCTCCACGCGCTTTGTAAAGGCCTTGTTACCCGAAGCGTGGATCGGCATTCCACGCACCGGTTAATGAGTTGAGCATCTACGGATGATTTTATGTTAAACTTTGTTCTCAATGTTAAGGTTAATTATTTGCTTGAAAAGCACGTAACTAATTCTCAGTTGAATTCTGTAAAGTTTTAAAGGGATAATTCAAATTAATTGTTGGCTTCACTTATATTAGTAAGAAACAGGCAGATTATTAATTATTGTAGCTGTTTCTGGTCTGTACCCTGTTTACTGGGTGCATAATTATTAATAAATTATTAAAGATGCCATCTGCGATTAAATTAATTCTCGGTTGCGCCTGTATAAATAATTAGTAAGCGAGGAAAAGAAAGAAAACGCTTGTATGAAATTTAGTTCTAAACGACCTTACAATGATTCGGTATACTTATCTAAGTTACCAAAATGGTAACTAACCACATTATGCAAACTTTACGGTATAAAAATTAATTACATAAACTTATTTATGAAAAATATACTGCAAACCGTTAACTTAAGAAATACAAATAAATGAAATGTATCTGAATGGTCTATATCAAAAATGAAAAATGATGAATGACAATTTTTATTATAAATATTGACGAGTGAAATTACTTCATAGATTATCATTCGGGAGGACAGTGGTTCGTTTCCAGTACAAGTATTTCTACTTTCCTTGGATCATTATAGGTAAAAGCAGTAATCTTTCATATACAATCATTTACTTCCTTTTGTCTTCATTTTGTCCGTTTCATCTTTAACGATCCATTTTCTGCGATTCCTGATTCCTGTAAAAAGGTCAATTTTCTTAAAAAAACGTTATGAATTTTCAAACAGGTAAATGCCGATTCCATTGTGCATTTGAAAATTTGTACTCATCTAGAGATCTATTTACGATTAATGTTAATCCATGATAACTTTTTTTGCTTGATCGAAACCATTCAAGAACATAAAACGATGAGTTCTAATATTATTAATTAGTATTTAATTTGTACATATACAATAGTTTGGAGAAGTTTTATTCCTCGGATCTTCTGTTGATATTTTCATAAAGTAACTCAAGCTTTTGGGTTTGCGTACTATTTTGTTCGTACGCAAAAGGGATCAAATTTGGCATTCGTTGATGTGAGCGGTTAATCTTTGTCAATACAGAGAATTTACAATCCATAAAATTTATTCGTATAGATATTTCTAAAAGCTTAACAACTTTACAATTTTCCTGTCTAAATATGAAAGAAAAAGGAACAACATTCAAACAGAGATGTTCTGAATTTATTTTACATTCATGGATAATGTAGCAGAAAAATAAAAAGAACATATTAAATGAATGATATTCTTTGCTGTGAAATCACGAGCAGTATATTCTCAAAATGTTGGTTTTAACGAACCGAATGAAACTCGATATAAAACACTATAGGTATACAGACTTAATTTACAAACGAATTATTAACTATGAAATAACGAATTACAGCTACACGCACAACGAAGAAAATATGAATTAAAAACACAAGTTAACAAGAAGAAGGACAAAACGTAACTAACTCTAAATTATGTGACAAAATCAAAAATTGTTCTGGTGTCACCAACAATACCATGTATGCAACAGAAAAATACGAGTCGGAACCCAATAAGAGGAAAATGCCAACAACGTATGGCTCTTCCTCGAACCACTGTTGCCAACCTACTACAGGAAAAAATCCCACGCACAGGTCCAAAAAATCCCATATTTTCTCTAAAAATCCCACCAACTTATTACTATTATTATTTTTTAATTCGTTAATTTAATCGTTTATTCGAAGAAAAAATATACAATATTTTTGTAAACATGGACAACTTTTCGTGTCGATAGTATAATACCGATAATTTTATTGTATGTAGTTATCTCGTTTCCCAAAAATGCAGACAAAACCAGGCCTTGGGGGTTTAGATGTTTAGATGTTCGGATTTTGGAACAATACACCAATTCAAACATTTATTTTTATTAGTTTTAACATCTGTTTCTGATCTGTTGACTGGTCACTTTCAAGATGTTTGCTGAAGACCATACAATGATACGAAAACAATATACAATTCAAAAAAGTT
>NW_020439469.1:1763047-1770645 GCF_000699045.2 Agrilus planipennis | reverse complement strand
CAGCACGATTTTCCTGCTTTTCCATTTTTACGAAAACCACAGAGGCGTCTTGTTCAGCGTGCTGTCAAACCTACACTAGCAAGGAGATCGGGCTGAAACTATAGCTACAAGCTATCCAAGGATGGTACTATAGAATGTCACCTCAAGGTAGGCTTAGTGGCGTCATCTCTTGGTTAGGCCGGAAACTTATCAATCCACCCTCGTATATGAAAAGACTGAAGAATCAGGTTTTCCAATTTATTTGGGATCATGCTTTTTACCTACAACATTTGCATGTTGTTAAAGATACTTAATAAACATTTAATACTGTTGCAACAAAAATGTAAAATGCCAGAAATGTATAAATCCAATAGAAATTAAGCCTTTTGCCTATATGGAGCTATTCAATTCTGTCTGGAGTTGTTCCTAACAAAAGAATTTTTATTATTTTATACACGAAGGATTTCAAATATAGCATGACATTTCAATCGGTCTCAGATGTTATTTGAAATATTTGATTTTCGTTTCTCTGTAGTATCTACATGCTAAGCACCTGTGACTCCGTTAGCGAATATGGCAGTTCTTTATATGTCACTCATATGTCATCACAGACAGGGGATATAAATCAAGGTTTAATACCATATGAAACACTATAATAGTGGTTAATACTAAATATTAATATATATTATTGTGAAAATTCATTAATTTATCCACTTTACATTAAATTAATGGGGAAAAATTTGTTGGTTTTGTCAATGTGTAACAATATTACCTCTATTAATTATTATTAATCTCTTTTTTAATTTCTTATTTTGATTACATCCCCTAATCGGGCACTCCTAGTTAGTTACGAACAGGGAAGTGCGTTATTTTGTTTTAACTTTTAAAAATACGAACCGAAATTTCTAATCGGGTTATAGGGGATGAATTAATGAATTTTGATATTGATATAGATTATAGGTTTTTACCTAATAAATGAACTGAAATATTAAATAAACGAAGAAAAGACTCACCCTAGATACCAGAAAGCCCGTTTCTTGAAAACTCATGTTTCGCCAAGCTTTATAGTCTTGCAACCATCTTGTCGAATTTCTGGTAATTCATTGCTCACTTGCAAGAAATTAGTTCGTTATCGATAGCTCTGTCAGCAGAACTTCTAAAATCAATTATCATGCGTAATTTGTTAATTAGCTATGTGTCTATCTGTCCATCAGAAACAGAACAAAATCGGTAGATAAATTACTAAACAAGAACTTAATCTTCTTCATTTAATTGGTTTACAAGGGCCATCTAAAAACACGTGGCAAAATGACTAATAGAAGTTGGTATCTAGCAAACATTTTCACTTATGTGTTCCTACTTTATTTTTACTAATTTACTAATTACATGACGTCCTGTCGGCTTAACTTCTTGCACTTGACTTTTAGTCTATATTGTTTTTATAAGAAAAATAATACTTTCATAAGTAATTGTCTCATACTTATTGAATATCATATAGGTGTTCCACTGTAACTTGGCATCTCCACGTTGTGGAAATTCAGATCTGAGTGGGCTGTAAGTGGGAGGTTATTAAACACTCCGTGGAACACAATAACTTTTCTGTGGTTCCTTTGAATCGTTTAATTAAGAAAATGCTAGGAGAATAATAGATAAATAGTAATTTACATCTTTTTCGTATTCGTTAATTACTCCCACCTGAATCTGTATCTTCCCTACAAGAACTGACTCATTCCCGCGATTCTAAAAAGGAGAATGTAGAAGCTCTTCCGCCCTGTTTTACGGTTTTTAACCAGAGTGTAGCTCGAAGGGACTGTCGCCCTACAGTACTGGTATTTGGTAGGAATGAAACAGTCAAAGGTTTCCTTTGATGGGTAAAAAGTGGAGTTTCTAATGGGATGCTACAAATACGTCAAGGCAAGATCCCTCCCACAGTATTTGGGCACATGTTAAACATCTTTTTTACAATTCAAAAACTGGAACTAATTGATAAATTAGACAATGCAATTAATACCTACAAAAGGCACCTATCAACTCAAAAACTAAACCAAATTAGGAAATCACGTTGCAAGCCATTTTCTACAGGTTGTTTCTGAATTTTCAACCTTTGAAGGGTGTTAACTAAATGCACTAGAGAATCGCACGATGACTAGAGCAGCGTGGTTAAGGGATAAAAAAATTGTAAGAAAACTAGATGCAGTTGCAATCCGAACCCCAGCCCTGGACGTGAATTGCTAACGTACAGAGATGCTATAACACTGACACATTGATCTACTTCTAATGAGTTCGACTGTCTTCATATACACGTAGTACAAGCCTACACATTACAAAAACCAAAGAACTACTGTAGGCTAGTTGTAAACATAAACATCGTCAGTTACACAACAAATAACAAGCGATGCGTGAGTAGAAAAATACAAAAGAAATACAACACGGATGCTACTAAATAGTAGCTGATTGAATGTGGCGTTGCAATGTCGTATTTCCGTGTGTCGTCGTACCGGGGCCGGACTGGCCTTGGCATGTGCTTTGAAATACGTTTTTCTCGAAAAAGATGGACTTTTGAACTACTAAACATTTACTTAAGCTTGTTCATTTCAGAAACACCCTGTGTCCATAATTTTCAAATTATATATATTTCGTCATTAATAAAAACAAAAAAGATTTAACCATAATACAAACACGTGTCTTTCTCACTAANATTATTATTTTTTAATTCATTAATTTAATCGTTTATTCGAAGAAAAAATATACAATATTTTTGTAAACATGGACAACTTTTCGTGTTAATAGTATAATACCGATCATTTTATTGTATGTAGTTATCTCGTTTCCCAAAAATGCAGACAAAACCAGGCCTTGGGGGTTTAGATGTTTAGATGTTCGGATTTTGGAACAATACACCAATTCAAACATTTATTTTTAGTAGTTTTAACATCTGTTTCTGATCTGTTGACTGGTCACTTTCAGGATGTTTGCTGAAGACCATACAATGATACGAAAACAATATACAATTCAAATAAGTTCAAGACAATTTATCGTAAGGACTTGAGCAGGTACCTGCAGGCGCACCAGTATGCTTGAACGCACGTCGTCGTCGTATATCAACCGTTTCATTGTACAACATTATACGATTATAGCTGACAAAATTTTACGTTTACAATTAGAAAAATGAGCGCCTTCATAATATAATATCAGGTCAACAAAATCAAAAAAAACCAAGTAGAAAATGGCAAATTACAAAAAATCCCGCAAAAATAAGGAAAAATCCCTTTATCCCTCGAGAACATCAAAAATCCCTCGAATCGGGATAAATCCCTCGAATTGGCAACACTGCGCTCGAACTATGAAACCATGTACCTTCATACAATTGAAGAGTGTCGATAATAAAATTAACAAAGGTTGTTGCCGTCGAAGACCTTTGCAGAACCTGACCATCAAGACCAAATCGGCCTATTATTGTTTGCAGAAGAACATTCAAAAGATAGTTGACTTCCTTTGTATGCATTTGAAATTATTATAATAAAATAAAATAGGTTAAATTGAACTGAAACAGATATAGTCATCCGCAGGCAAAAGAATTTAGTTAGAAATTGATGTTTTACGTATTACATTGTGTCTCATTTTCTATTTTCATCTCAAACTCTGATTTTAAAAGAAAGGTATAATGTTTATGGGCATAAGCACCATTTTTCTTCACGCTTCCTGATTTCTAGAAAATAAAGACGATAATTGACAGCTTCTAGAATTTATCGTTTAAACGTTGTAATCAACTATATCGGACACCTACAGTAATAAGATATTAAACAGACGAGAAAAGGTTACATTCCGTCCACTGTTCTGCCATTAACGATTTTATCTCGAAAGTGACAAAAAACAGTGGCTTACAAGCAAATGTTCTGTATACTGTATAACAGATAAAAGTTTTAAACTTGTTTCTTTGGGCTAAATTGCAACATAATGTTAAATTGAAAGAACATTATAGAATGAAAATGGAGGTATAATACATTCTTATTATGTACCTGCTATATATGTATATTAAAACATGGAGGACAAGAGGTTAGAGATCGTATGTTTAAGCACAGTTACAACGGAACGTGGTGGTAACCATTCCTAAAAAGAGAGGCGCGGATAAGTAGGAGACATTTTGAACAATTAACTTAAGTTCCCATGCGTTAAAAATCATAACTAGAATTATACAGAGAAGGATGAAAAAAGGACGGAAGAACTATTAGGGGAAGATCAATTTGGGTTTAGAAGAAATAGAGAAACGCGGGAGGCCATTCTAGCCTTACAGGTAACAATAAATATAACGATAGAGAAAAGAAAGTGTGCGTACATAGGAATTGTAGATTTAGAAAAAGCTTTCGACAATGTAAAATTCTGAAAAGATATTAAATGTACTTAAAAATGTAGGGATGAGTTAAGAGTGATATTTATAGTTTGTATAAAGAGCAAAAAAAGGCAGTTATAGAGCTGGGGCAGCAACATAGAGAAGTAAATATTAGGAAGGGAGTCAGTCAAGGATGTACACTACTACTTTTTAATATATACATCGAAGACGTGATTAACATCATTAAAAACAGTACAACTGTAGGGTTAGATATAGAGGGGCAAAAGATTAGTATGCTTAGATTTGCAGATGATATAGCAGTATTAGAATCTAGCAAATAGGACTTACAGATAGCTTTAAATAAAATGAAAGCGATATTGACATAACAGTACTGTATGAAAATAAATTAAATTAAAACAACAATACTGATATGCAAGGGAAGAAGCAGTAGGGATAGAGCGAATGTAAAGATAGGAGACGAAAAATTAGAAGAAGTGGCTGATTTTAGGTATCTAGACAGTTCAACTGGTTTTAGGACTGACGACCTTATGATGATGACCTTTCTATATGCAATATTTTTGGATTATTTGTAAACTTATAATTCTCCTTAATCTTGTGATTCTACCTATGTCAGCCACTTGGGGAATATCTAATATTGTACTGAAAGGTCACAAATTAAAATGGTAATCATAACATGCATATTACATTTGCAAGTAAAATTACTGATGCAGTGAATAATGTACCAAACGACTTATCTACCCTACTTTAGATTCTTCAGGCTTGACTTCTTCGAAATAGAATATTTCAGTTTATGTTATGAAGTGTAATGCAAAACTAATCGTAATATTTACATCTATTAAACCGCTTATTTAGTTAATTGTTCATAATATGCTAATTTAAGGAAAACTCGCACATTAAGATCGCCAAAATTAACTGTTTACGTATTACTATTAAGTTTTTATTGCTGAAGTGTTACTGCTAATACTCAATGTTATTTCCAACATAATTCATTAAGTAATTTACAGCAATCAGCGGTTTAGTTCGTTGGGTTTGTAATTTACATTAATATCCTAACTAATTTTGGAAACGTTAAACACGTTTCTCTTTGAATGAAATTGTTATATTCGTTCTGTTTTCTTAAACAATTTTAGGATTTAATTGTGATCTTAATTGGCCAATTGGAATGTTTATTAAGTATTGCATCATTACGAATTATCTCGTTAATGAAATAAAACATCTACTAAGTCTGTGTATTTGTAATTCTTAGGACAATTTCAGGGATACAACTAAATTAATTACTTTTTCACAAAGAAATATATTTCCTTAAGTGTAGGATTGTGATTGGGGAAGTTTTTTCTTATGGTTAGTTAATGTTTTAATCTGATCGGAGGTAATGAAGATTGTATTTACTTCTTGTAAGATATTTTGATCATAAAATGTAATGTGTGTACTTTCCGCGTTAGTAGAAAATTTTTTTAACGTTTTTCCGATAAGTAACAGTCGTTTCATGTAGGTTAAGAGGTGCGATTATACAGTCTATACGTGGTAGAAACTATACACTCCCTTAAGTACGTACTTAAGGTATAAACTTAGACTTGAACTGCTAACCTAAGGAAGAAGACTGAATCGACGAATGAATGACGAATCTTCGCAAAATATAATTAACAAGTATCAGATTTGCATTTTTTTGCAAGTGTGTGCTTTGTGGGTAATCTCTTAATCTTCGTTATAATACAGAAAGGTTCTCTTTTATATTCTTTGAAACAGAGATGAACTGATTGAGATAGGATAATGCTAAAACCTGAAAGAAGATAGAGTATTAAAAGTGATTTGCTTGATCGGTCCAGATGTTTCGAGTATTTAGGCTTCTGTTAACCCTGTCGTTAGGGGTTATTCATTACCACCAAATATTAAAAAGCTAATTTTCGTCAGAGCAATAGAGATGTAAAACAGAGGATAGCACAAGGTCGAGTCGCCTTCAACAACAAAGGCCATTTCTCTGCTAGCGAGCGATTAATTTAGAAATTCCAAAAAGATTGTTGAAGGTGTATGTGTTGTACAGGTTCAAAACATGAACGATTGGCGCGGCGGAAAAGAAAAGGGTAGAAGCGTTCGAAATGTGGTGTTATAGGCGAATGGTAAGAATATCATGGATAAAAAGGTTAGAAATAGAGAGGTATTAGTAAGATTAGGAGAACAGAGGATTCTGTGAAAGTTAATAAAGAGTAGGGCGCGATAGGACACCTTCTTAGGCATGAATAAGGGCTACGCAGAGACATATTAGAAGGTGGAGGTGCGTGTCCAATCAACGACGTTATGACGCCGGAATGTTGATTGGGATAAGATAGAAGAGGCAAAGGGAATGAAAACAGAACAGAAGTAAAAGATCTAATAAAACTACAGAAAACTTGGACCAGGGCAGATGGACCCAGAATCGAACCGGTGTCTTTCTGAATGCTAACCCATGGTCTAAACCTCTGACAATCGAGAAAGGGCAACTTTAGGTGATGTAATCAATTCTAAAATCGAAAGGTTGGTTGCAAATAAACGTAGCAAGATGTGGAAAAACAGAAGCGATACATAGTACCAAAGCCTTCACCAAACCAAATGAGTCGGATGAGTGAGGAGATGTATGCTCTTACTGGTATGGAATACGAAACAGTCGGAAGAAACCTTACCTGTACGGAAAAAGATAGTATACGTTCACAGCAATGGTGATAGCACAGATTTCTCCCTAACATACGTGCTATGCTACAATATACTGCTGCATACACCGGAGATTACCTGCCGTGTCACGATCAGGATAAAAGGATGTAAGAAGGAACAGCTGATGTTGATGGTTGTTTTATGGAACGGAGAAATGTCACTATCAAACAATGTTGTTTGTTGAAAATTTATATTTATTTTTTTTTTAATATAATTAGCGGTCCTGCCGGGTACGTAATATAAATAAGTTATCTGTACGAACAAGTATTCAAACAACTACGAGATCAGGAGCGTTAGAAAGAACGTTGTGGGAAAAAATCTTTTGGATTACTCGATTCGTTGTCTGAGGAATGCAATGCGTCTAAGGACACGCTGGGCGCATGAAGGCATTCTGGACTATGTATTAATAAACATGAAATACGAGGGTGGATTGATAAGTTTCCGGCCTGACCAAGAAAAACAAGGTTTTTAAAAATTTTTTTTTTTTATTTCTCAACATAATCTCCTCCAAGGCTGATACATTTCTCATAGCGGTGTTCCAGTCTATTAATGCCATCTCTATAGACTGATTCGTCAAGCTCCT
>NW_020439469.1:1728218-1760555 GCF_000699045.2 Agrilus planipennis | reverse complement strand
GCTCCATCGTTTGACGTTGTTGACGTTGTTGTATACAACCCATTTTTCGTCCCCAGTGATGATGCGCTTCAAAAACGGATCATTTTCGTGACGTTTGAGAAGCGAATCGCAGACGTCAATGCGGCGACACTCTGTGAGAACATGGGGAACCCATACATCGAGCTAGGAGAATAATAGATAAATAGTAATTTACATCTTTTTCGTATTCGTTAATTACTCCCACCTGAATCTGTATCTTCCCTACAAGAACTGACTCATTCCCGCGATTCTAAAAAGGAGAATGTAGAAGCTCTTCCGCCCTGTTTTACGGTTTTTAACCAGAGTGTAGCTCGAAGGGACTGTCGCCCTACAGTACTGGTATTTGGTAGGAATGAAACAGTCAAAGGTTTCCTTTGATGGGTAAAAAGTGGAGTTTCTAATGGGATGCTACAAATACGTCAAGGCAAGATCCCTCCCACAGTATTTGGGCACATGTTAAACATCTTTTTTACAATTCAAAAACTGGAACTAATTGATAAATTAGACAATGCAATTAATACCTACAAAAGGCACCTATCAACTCAAAAACTAAACCAAATTAGGAAATCACGTTGCAAGCCATTTTCTACAGGTTGTTTCTGAATTTTCAACCTTTGAAGGGTGTTAACTAAATGCACTAGAGAATCGCACGATGACTAGAGCAGCGTGGTTAAGGGATAAAAAAATTGTAAGAAAACTAGATGCAGTTGCAATCCGAACCCCAGCCCTGGACGTGAATTGCTAACGTACAGAGATGCTATAACACTGACACATTGATCTACTTCTAATGAGTTCGACTGTCTTCATATACACGTAGTACAAGCCTACACATTACAAAAACCAAAGAACTACTGTAGGCTAGTTGTAAACATAAACATCGTCAGTTACACAACAAATAACAAGCGATGCGTGAGTAGAAAAATACAAAAGAAATACAACACGGATGCTACTAAATAGTAGCTGATTGAATGTGGCGTTGCAATGTCGTATTTCCGTGTGTCGTCGTACCGGGGCCGGACTGGCCTTGGCATGTGCTTTGAAATACGTTTTTCTCGAAAAAGATGGACTTTTGAACTACTAAACATTTACTTAAGCTTGTTCATTTCAGAAACACCCTGTGTCCATAATTTTCAAATTATATATATTTCGTCATTAATAAAAACAAAAAAGATTTAACCATAATACAAACACGTGTCTTTCTCACTAACTATGTGAACATTCTAATCATAAGACATACATAAGTGAGAGAAACACTTGTCCGTGTTATAACTGAAAGTTCTGTGGTTAATTGGAGTAAATCCTTTTTGGGTTATTTCTATAGCCATAGTCACCTTTTTCTATTCTTTTTCGTCATCTTTATTTTCGTTTTTTTATTGTCGCATGTTTAATCGTGCGACTAATGCTGGTCTTATCAGAAACAGCATTAGCAGCATATAAATTGCATTTTTACATGCAGTTACTCGGTGTTATATTGCCAACGATTGATGTTTACGAGACAACTTAATTGCTGCATCCCACCTGGTCGTTGATAAGTGAACAATCGTTCTTAACAAACTGCGTTCGAACTCCGACCGTTCCCTGCCTTTTATGTGTCGGAACTGCCGTTTAACTAATTCCATTGAAATTAACTACCGAGGAGAAAATCGATACGTCGAAAAGGCTCTTACCTACCAGAGAAGGTCGTGGTTATCAAGCTCTTTCTTTCCACACACACACATGCATTCCAACTCAAACATCGCCTTTCTCCAGAAGATAATTAAGACTGCTGCGGACAGCATTGGAGATGTTATTACGTTCATTATATGTTTGTAAGTAGCTCGAATATGCTGTTAATTTCAACGAGAATGTGTTCAGTAATAAAAATCATAATTTGGTTTCAAAACATTTTCCTGCGAAACCATGAAAAGCCACATTTTTGTCGATTGGGCGTTTTTCATTTGATAGCCTATGTCAGACTTGCTTGCTTTCGTGATTTTCTTTGAAAAATATTTTACCCAAGAAACAAGAGTTACTGCTTCTTGCTAATTTCTTGACAAGAAATATTACTCTTGGTAACGGTCACAGAATTTCTTGTCTCGTTCTTATAATAGATCAAGAATAAGAAGAAGCGAGGTAAGAAAAAGAAGTTAGTGAATATTAGTGGTCCAAAAAGGAAACTACAAAAAGTTTAGGTCGAAGCTGAATTCAGAATCAAATCGGTGTCTTCCCAAATGCTAAGCAATAATTTAATAATTATAGTGCAGATTTTATTTATTTAACGGCTATTTATGTTACAGTTATTTATTTATACGATAACATTTACTAGACGCTTAAACTACTTCTTACAGTATTTATAATCCTTATTATCTCATCACTGTATATGTGTATATCACTCTGTAGTCGTTCGCAATTTGGACTGTTTATTTATGTTATTGGTCAGTTGTTCATATACTAACAAAATTCGGCTGCCATTTAGGGATCTGTTTATATTGTTATCGAATTCTCCGGTTAGAAATGAGGAGATATTACGTAGAAAGAGTAGGAGAATAGAGGGCGCTATGGAAGTCAATAAGAAATAGGCGAGATAGATAGGACACTTTCTCGGACATGAAGGGCCCAGTTAGAGATAAATTAGAAGCAAAAACAGGAACTCAGAGGAGTAGAGGCAGATCTAGATTACATTATTGTTCACAAATAATTAAAGTTGTAGGATGTTCTAGTTTTATGCAAACGCAAAGATTAGCTAAGGATAGGAAAGAGTGGAGGTGATGATGGATTCCTTAGAACAATCTTTATTCTTCTCGGGAATTCCGGAATTCCCACTGTTAAGCGACAAATATGTGTCACTCAGGCTGTGATTTATTACCCTCCGCGTCTTTAATACAAAGTTGCCTGCCATCGGTCGGTCTTGCGGGCATACACACTAGCCGTCTGGAATCAATGTATTGATTGTCACCTACATGTTTGTACGGCACTTTATGTTAATGTTCTAAAGCGGTTAGAATGTAATGTATATTAATTTAATTAATTAATGAATAACGTGGTTATTGAAAAACTTAAGAAGATGCGTGAGTTTAGTAGGGATTAAAGTCCTCTCTTTTCTAAGCATTATATTAGGGTAAAATAAGATTTGTAAGGCATTTATAAGTTTTATAAGTAATATCAAATAAACACCTATCAAAATATTGGATTGGCCTCGACATATGTTTTTTTCTTCTAATCTAACAATTGACTTGACTAACTTGACTAACTTGACTGTCTTTTGTGACTGAATTGAATCGTTCCTCAGGTCTCCTCAGGAACAAATATGTACCTCTAATAAGTAAGTTTAAATGAATTAGATCCCTAAGTTAATTTCATATTAAACGTCGGAGTGAATCTCAATTAATTTTCTTTTAAGATACAAAGGTCTGATGTGTCTGATTTATAGCTATTATTTAATGGTGAAAATAAATGATTCGTTGCTGTTCCTTCAAGTACTTTATTTATTAGACGGTTGCTTCAATTCATAAACCTATTTAGAGAATATAAACCCAACATAAAATGTGAAAAACAATTCTTTCACTCTACCGTTGTGAATTAAAATTATCTATTTCTTATTGGCTATTAAATTATATAAATTTTGGTGAAACTTGCATCTAAATCGGTTCAGATATAACCAAGTTATCCCTTTTTAAATTTTTCTTTAACTAATTATTATTTTAAGTTGCGCCTAGTATTGTTTACATCCGCATTCCTTTCCTGAACTTGACCTAGTTTCGGCGAGCAAAATGATGGCCGCCGACGTATCAGCCAATCAAATGCATCTAACCGGTTTATAGCAAGGAAAACTGAGTACCTGAGTTAGTCACCCTCGATGCGTAGTAGGATGTACTTCGCTGCATTAAATTTTAGGTTAACATTACGTAAAAAGCTGTAATTACTATGTTGTGCATTTAAATTACCGTTTTATTAGTAATAAATATTTTAAATTATTAATAAAACAACCAAAAGCAAAAAAATCCGTTCATAAATTGTTTTCTTTTTGTGTTTTCTTTGATACTACATAACTTCTTACAGATTCGTTTTACATCTGAATAAGTAAAGAAAAATTGAAAAAGCAAATGTTTTATTTACGTACATTAAAACTAAAAATTCTTAATACGCAGTATTTTCTCAAAACGATGACTTAAAAACTAACAGAAACACTTCATTTTTACATTTTTACTCTAATTTCTGTTATTGTATTTATACATCTACCTTTGCAGTAATTATGTGATTCGGTAACTTTGAAATAAAGTTATTTATATTTTCTTTTTGTTCGTTTTTGAAATATGTAATACTGCAGTACCCGCGTGAACGCATTTCGATTGTGTTCAATTAGAGCAATTATTGTTAGTTGTATTTAACAATAGATGTTTGTACGTAGAAATGCATTTAGTCGCAATTTATTGGGACAATAACTGTTCGAGTCGATTGAGTTATGGTTTTAATTTTAAAACAACGAAACCATTTTATATTATATTATATAATTTTGCGCTTAATTCCTTTGCGTAAATAGAGAACAAAAGAGAAAAATAGTTAATATTTTCCATTAATTTTAACAAATTTAACATAATTAGTCATTGTTTTGTCAATTCCGAACAATGTTAACCAGACATTGATGATCCTTTCTCGCAAGTTTCTGTACTTTCGTATGCAATTTATTCATTCTATATGCTAGTGGCGAATTAAGATGAGCAAAACAAGACTAAGATCAAGACTGTCTGTTAGTCTTGCTTATTCGGTCTTGGTCTTGCTCTTGCTTATTCGGCCTTGATCTTGATCTTGCTCAAATACTTCTAGTCTTGGTCTTGGTCTTACTCAAATAATCTCGATCTTGGTCTTGTTTGTTTGGTTTTTGTCTCGTTCGTTCGGTCTTTCTTTTAGTCTTGGTCTTATTCAATCGATCATATTTTTCGTCTTGCTGGTATAAAGACGGTCTTGGTTTTGGTCTTGCATTTTCGCAATAAAAAGAGCAAGACTAAGACTAAAAGACCAAGAGCATAATTAAATATTTGTTTAATGGAAAAACTCAGCCCTTAAAGCGTTTACACATAAAAGATTTGATTGGCTTATCACGTAAATTATCCAGTTACAACGAAATCATTATTTTTCCGCTATAATTACATGGTAAGCGATAATGAAACGTGGTTGTTACTTCGAAAGAGTTATGTTTAGAAAATTTAAAATTTTTATTGCGTTCTTTAATAAGCTAACATTGCATTTATGATTGTTAATAGGTAAGTTTTATGTTCCCAATCAAAAATGAGAATTATTTCTAGACGTTCTGTATACATGTAGAAGTTTAGTAGTAGTTTTAAAAGTAATTTTGTACTTGTTGTTGATATTGTTACGCTGTTACGTTTTTACTTGGTTTTTATATGAACTTAAATAATGTAATAATTTTTATGTGTAGATATACTTGAAATAGTGTAACTGTTACCTGTGGCATCCTTAGTTATAAATTACGTGACATTTGTAGTAACGCAAGACAGACGAAAGCACCTGAATAATTCAATGACTTTGTTTAATCGAAAACATCTAGTAGGGGTACAGAAGAGGATATAGGGTACCTTTCACCCAGAAAAAAATACTGTTTCCGAGGGATAGTAAAATTTCATTTCATCTCGATGAAGAAGTACAGTATTTACTGTCATTCTACGCAAAGTGTATGTTTAATCTAGAAAATTTTTAGTTGAAACACCAATTCTTATATTGATGAACAGTAATAGTGGAAAGCATCTAGATCAATATAGGGTAAAATGTTATCTATTTTTAAAATACCAACAATCGACGATAAAGCCCGGTAAGTAAGCGCGAAACGTCGATTGTTGTTCTTTCAAGAGGAAAGAACTGTTTCTTTATTTGCTTTGATTCTTTGAACTCGCAGAGCAAGGAAAAGAAATGGAAACTTAAAGATGATAGGCATCTAATAATTTTCTTGTTCAGTTTACCATTACTTCTTTTTCATGAACGACATTCTTGACAACTATACCTTGTGATATGTATAAACGCACCTTGCAATCCTAACCTAATATTATAAATGCGAATGTAAGTTTGTTTGTTACCACTTCACGTCTTAACTACTCAATCGATCATCATGAAATTTTGTACACACATTGTTAGAAGTATAGAAAAGGACATGGGGTACCTTTTATCAATAAAAAAAATACTGTTCCTAAGGGATAGAAAAGTCAGTCGATGATATTTGACACCTATCTATTCATGACATTAGAGCGAAGCCGCAGATAAAACATATCATGAAATTTTCTACATACATTGTCAGAGGTACATAAAATGATATAGGGTACATTTTATCCAGAAAAAAGGTATTGTTCGTGAGGGTAGAGAAAATTAGTTTTATGTGGTTGTCGATTATTTTTGACATGCAGTTATGACATTAACGTGAGCGAAGCCAGGGGTAAAACCCTAGTGAACAAATAATTGTAATTTTGTGTGTTGTAATTCGAAATGACGTATTTCATGGAATGCTTATTGTGTATTTTCATATAATATGATTTAGTAATAACCGATTATATAACCCTGCTTTAGACATTGCTTAGGATGATAAACATATAATTTAGCCTTTAGTATTCATTGCTAACTAATATGAACTAATAATGCCAAGGAAACTGTAGTTATTACTGTTAAAAAATTATGACGATGTCTGAATGTTGTGTGCGTGTGTACGTAGGTCATTGATCTGTGAACCTGAGTTGTATAACGAGACGCCCTTGCTGTTTCATTGTTTAATTTCCATAATTGTTACAAGTATAATGTGATAGTGTATGGATGTGTACAATGTATTTGTACGCGTAACTGCTGTTGCTCGTCGACATGTGTGACTGTGTTGGCATAGTTTCGCGAAAGAAATGCGTCTATTATAATCGCTAGAATATTTATATGTATGTTCCAATGTAATTCCACTTAATTGCCTCTTTAACGATAGGAAGCACACGTTTCGAATTTAGCATATGAACAGTGCTATTTATTTGTCCTGACTTCATTCTAGTTTTATACGTGTCTTGCACTATACAGTACACAAATTGAAATGCGAAAAATAATAATTTATTTTGATGACTGATGCTAGAAGTAGATTCCATAATATTTACAAAAGTCTAGAGTTAAAAATATGGCAAAAAACCCTAGAGTGGTGGTGAATGGCGAACAAGAAAACGATTGCTGTAAATTATACTATTATTTACGTAAGGTATAGGTATAGAAAGCACATATGGGATACAGGCAGAAATTTTAAAACATGCAACACAAGAGGTTAGGTATGTTTAAACTAGTTAGTCACATTTACGAGATGGGGAAAGTCCCGGACAATTATAAACGGAAAGTGCTAGTAACAATTAGCTTAACTTCTCAAGCGTTAAAAATCTTAACTAGAATTGTACAGACGAGGATGCAAATAAGGGCGGAAGAACTATTAGGGGAAGATCAATTTGGGTTTAGAAGAAATAGAGAAACGCGGGAGGCCATTCTAGCTTTACGGGTAACATTAGAGAAAACGATAGAAAAAGGAAAGAGCGAATACATAGGATTTGTAGATTTAAAAAAAGCTTTTGACTATGTTAAATGGGACAAGATGTTAAATGTACTTAAAAATGTAGGGATGAGTTACAGAGATAGAAGAGTGTACTTAGTTAGATTCGTAGATGATATAGCAGTATTAACATCTAACAAGGAGGAGTTACACGTAGCTTTAAATAAAATGACAATAAAAAAAAGTAAAACAAAAAAAGGAAAGAAAAAGTAGGGAAAGGGCGAATATAAAGATAGGAGACGAAAGATTAGAAGAAGTTGCTGATTTTAGGTGTCTAGGAGGTCAGATAAGTCAGGACTAAAGGAATAGTAGGGATATAAAGCAGAGGATAGCGCTACTTCAATAAAAAAATCTAGGGTGCCTGAAATAAACTTAAATACTGACCCTATAGCGTTAATCAAACCACGTTTCTTTCTGTCTTGACGAGTTGTAAACATATCCGGGTGTATTTTGATTAATTCGTCTTTTATTTGTTCCGTTTGTTGTTGTAAATAACCGATTTCACGTGTTAGTATTATATCCTTAATATGATCTGAATTGCGTAATAATAATTTCAATGCGTCACTAATTTTGTTTAAACTTTCTGCAAATGGTTTTAGAGAATATTTATGAATGAATGTATGAGAACTCAATTGTACCCTTGCTTGTCCTAATTTAAAAGGTAGAATACCTACATTATTGCTGATATCCTTTATTTCTACAGTTTGGGAATTAATTTGGGTAGACCACACTACTATTATTATAATGTTCCACAGCGGCATTAACATCTTGTAGTTGAATTGTTGCTTTTGTTGATTTTGGAGTTTGACGGTGTCGGCAGGTTGCTCCTCGGTGCCCTTGTTTTGGTCGGGAGACCCACTCTGTTCCGTTGATGAAGGTTTTGAGGTGTTGGAAGGTTGCTCCTCGGTGCCCTTGTTTTGGTCGGGAGACCCACTCGGTTCCTCTGATGAAGTTTTTGAGTTGTCGGAAGGTTGCTCCTCGGTGCCCTTGTTTTGGTCGGGAGACCCACTCTGTTACTCTGGTTTTTGGAGTTGTTGGAAGGTTGTTCCTCGGTGCCCTTGTTGTGGTCGGGAGACCCTCTCTGTTTCTCCGGATTTTGGCGGTCTGTCTAGTTGTCCCAGTTCTGTCCTCGTTGCCTCTTTGGGTCGGGAGACTGTAGCAGCAACTATCACCTTTTTGAACTCACTTTTCGGTTGTTCCTAATTTCACTTTGCCGAACTTTCGGACGTCGCGGGTACGGGATCACTTTGCCGGATGTACGCTTGCAAAACAGGAAACTCACCGAAAATCCGTCACGACTGCGCCAGTTTTGTTTTAAGTCCTCCGAAAGTTGTTTTTAAAAATTTATTTTAAAAAACGTTGTGGGGACTGAGAAGGTTACCAAGCTTTTTTCGTGAGTTCAAAGTTATTTATTTATCTAGTACATCAATACTCAATACAAGTGGAAAATGTTACTAGGTAAAATGGGTTGTAGGTTCTTACGTCTAGATGGTAGACGCGCTGGTAACAATCTAAAGATTTATAATTAAAAAGAACAATAAGAAAACTTAAATGCTAACTATGCAAAAGCAGTTTCCAGTTCAGACTTGTTATCAAGGCTCCAACGTGAGAGCAGACCTATGTCAGCACTTTTTTATATAGATTACAACAATGTAGCCTGGATAACTCTTCTATGCTCGCTAACGATTATGTCTCCGCTACCAGTTTCACGTAGAGTGTGAGCTCTCCTCGAACCCCCCGATGCGAGCGGAACTAATCCCTGCGAAGCTTAACAGACTTGATAATCGGGCAGATATAAATTGTTCACCCTTCTAAGTACCTTATTCATCTACCCCAGTGTGCAAGTCCAACCTCTCACGAGCGGATGTTCGAGGGACGAATCTCAGTCCCACTTGCATTAGTTGCTCTCCAGCACTGCTAATCCATTTCAGGTTCATAGGATCGCTATCTTTCTTTGATCCATGATACTCATGCTGGGCTATCCCAGCTCTCTTTGAACCATATTTTGATTGTGGGTGACCCTAGTTACAGGGGTGAACGTGTTAGAATCGTCTCGAATACTACAGTTCGATACCCAGGGGTGTTATGGTTTGAAATTTCGACGATTTGGCTTTCGCGTGTTGCTAATGTCGGATACTAGTGTGAAGTAACTTTCACACCTGTCCGACCCCTGCACGTTCTTGGTTGGTAATTTATTGAAACTACCAAATAAGAATAGCGGTTTCGATCTTATCCAATCTCATCAGCATGTTATGGACAGTCTCGATTTATCGCTGACCAATCTAAATATGTTCCATCTAACCATATTTCTATAACAGTACTTTGTAGAATGGTTTCGGCAGCATACGTCGTCATCTACTGATATTTGAAATACTTCAGTTAGCGACAAATGTCACTGCACTGATACCACTTTACTTTGGGACTTCCCCATGTTCAAATTGTCAGACGGTGACGCTTGACAGTAATAAATAAGTGCATTTGTCTATTGTATATTGAAAATGGTTAGTAGTAAAGGTATGCGCACACGTATCAGAATCGGATGGACGGCACGGAACGGATTCCGACGTATCGGCACGTACGATATACGTACAGCGAACGAATTTTAATTCTGATTCTTGGAGTTACGGTGGATTTTAAAAGCGCCGATTGTTCCGTTCTCATGGATGTCTGTTATTTCACATGATTGTATATGTGTATATTTTTTGTTTTCGTCCGATTTCGATGTACATATATGCGCTTACCTGAAGACGTCTGAAGATAATGAATAGGATCAATAGGCGAGTTCAAAGTCGAATAACTCGTTGTTTTTAATCACATGTAATGGATAGTATCAAATCGATCAAACGAGTGCTCTCTTTGTTGTGTAATTGAAATTAATTGAGTGTAAACTATGGGACGCCAAAGAGCAGATCCTAAAACTGAAGGCAATAGGAGCAGCTCACGCAAGCTTTCATCCAATGATGTGAAAAAGTTAGACAGTTGGACCGAAAAAGTAACTCAGTCAGTCAAGCGATAAAGAGTTCTAGAGATAGGAAACGAATGAGCTGAAAAGCACCATCAATAATAAAGGATAGAAAGCGCACGATCCGTTGCGCTACGAGCGACTGGGAATCAATTTTTGTGTTACTGCGCAACGCACTATCGTGAAATCGAGCACAACTTTTACTGATGATCTTAAGGCTTACGCAGTATATTCAGCGGTATTAGTTATATATAGTACAGTCGAAATAAATAAATAATGCACACTAAAGGCATATCGTTTTTCTCGTTCTTACAAATGGAAGATATCCTGTCTTTATTCTCTAGACACGCCTCCTCCACAGCTGCTGCGAGGCCTGCACCTACGTTTCATAAGAATCAATCAAATAGAATGAGACGGTTGAAAACGTGCTTCACTTGTTGTCGTACGTACATTAAATGAGCAAATTTACAGGATCGGCTTAAGGTAGTAGTCGCGCTACAGTATGGTGAAAAAGTTATTGTAAGATCTAAGATAATTCAATGCAATAATATTTCTATAATTTCGATTGTACATGAAAACAGATTGAATGAGTCTACTAAAATTCTGCCATTGTCTTTTTTATAAGAAAATCCAACGGAGATGTTTTCTCTACTTGTTTCTTTCTTTCTTTGAAAATAATTAATAACATTCCAAACAAGTTTTCTACTCTGAGAATTTAAAACTTCTCGGACCATTTCGTTGAAAGTTAACAATAAAAACAACAATAACAACAACAATAACACTAACAAAAACAACGACAACAATAGTTACAACGAAAAAATAACTTAAACGATATATGTAGAGAGATGACTATTCGCACAAATACACCAACCAAATTAAGCCGACCCTGTAAATTTGCCCACTTTCTTTAGGTACAAGTGACAAGACAAGCATGTTGCCGATCGTCCCATTTTATTCGAATGATTCTTATGAAACGTAGGTGCAGGTCTCGACGCAGCTGTGGAGGAGGCGTGTTTAGAGAGCAAAGACAGGATATCTTCCGTTTGTAAGAAGGAGGACTTTGCCTACTTATTTCGACTGTACTATATGTGTTTTTACTCCTATCTCTAGTCTTCTTACAACCGACTACAAGCCATCATATCCGCAAAAACTTGACAAAAGAAAAGAATCAACTCAAAAGTTTACAATTTGACACTCGGACAAATTGCAGAAGGCCGAATTACGGCAGTTATACCAAATATTGAAAATTGGATTTTATTTGCTTTTCAATCGATTTGGTAACATTTAATGTAGATACATTTAGGTGCTTATGTTTGCTTAACTCTTAACTAAAAGAAAATATGTGAAGTTTAAACTTAGCATGAAGCATGTAACAGCAATTCATATAATTGTTCATTTCCCGAGTAGAAGGAATGACATAAAAGGCAAAATTTTAAGAATTTAACCGTTAAATAATCCAAGTTAGTGTAGTTGCAACATTTTAATGTTTATTTGTGTGCCCAGTATGATGCAATATAAATCGCACAAATTAGATTATAACATGTGTTAAAGTGTTACTTCCTGACGGCAGATGATGAAACCGACATTGATCTTCCCGTTTATTATTATTATTGTTGTTATTATTACTATTATTTGCTCTTTTCTCTCATACGCTACGCGTTTTCCCATTAAATTTTCATTTCGTTCATAAAAAAAGAAAAGATAGCTTTCACGTGCTCTGAAAGTTCTTTACCTTAATTGGCGTTATATAAAAATAACTGTTTTTATTTATAGAACTAATGAATTATAATCTAAAGTCTGAGCAAAGGTTAAAAGGTAATACCTGCTAAGAAAATAATTTATTCAAACGATATTGACGTAGTGACAAAAATAAAAAATTAATTTCAATTTAAAATACAAAATTGAATCTTGTTATGTTAAACAGCAAATTACCTGTCTTCGTATTTGCATTTGAAACAGAAGAAGTAGTAGAATACTGTGGAAATATAATGGAAGATAAATGCACTTTTCCATTACCTACACCTTTTAGGATTATATGATATTACAAAATGATCAATTCAAAATGCGTCATTTATGGTTCAAGTGGATTACATTGGTATTACAAGTGACATGCTTTCATGACAGATTTTAGCGAATGGATGAATACCTAAACCACGTCAGCCGTCATTTATGTCCAAGTGGGTCATATTTTACAATCTAGATAACACTAAATTCCATAATGGACATACATATTCGTTTTTGACAGCGCTAAAGTAACTTTTGTTATGTGTGAGTAAACACGTTCGTAGATACGAGGGCTGATCCCTTTGCTCCGCCCCTGACCGAATTAAAATCGAAATAATTATTTATATTTATCTCACATTGTAGCCTGCTATATATGCAGACTAACAGTGCAAAATTAAAAGTCTGCGTTTAGTCTTCATATTTTATTTTATTTTCCCTTTTTTAATTTGATTAAGTACGAGGAGATTTTATTTGACTCAATTTCTTTCCTAGTTGTTTTACTCCTTGCATTTGTTTCTTGTCCTTTACATTCCCGGATTTTCCCATAAAATCACCGTCTTAAAACAATATACTTTAGGATGTATTTCGCGCTTTGCGGGGAATCCTAGTCACGGACGCGCATTTAAAAGCGCATTCACTATCCTGGTGTCAAAAATGCGAGCTAGTTATGCTAAGACTCCTACATTTGCAAATTGACGATAGAGTGACGAACGTACCAGGTCATAGTACCTTTAGTAACTGCCTATGGGATTAGAAGCCTAGGAAAATTATTGCTCCATAGTCCATACAGTCCATTTGAATATCCTTCGTAATCCATGTGTTACCTGGCAAGAGGGTAGGTGAGCTTCCAATTTTATTGTAGCGAGCACGAGCGTGTTTGTGTGCGATCAGGCATACGTGGGTGTGAGCGGCTTATCGATTCGCCGACTAGCCGCGGGCGCCTTTCTTCATGTGCGCCGTATCTGTAAACGTGTGTGTCGTACCTGCGTTCCGGGAAAGCAATTAAACAGTTCAAAGAAAACGAAACTTTTCCGAACGGCTCAAGAAGGTTCCAGAAAGGACACAAAAGAGTATATAAAGGAAGAGACGATCGCCGAGAGAGTAGTAGAAATAAATTGACCGTTGTAGAAGTGAAGAGGATAAGTTTAATAGTAATTAGTGTAAATAAATAGTTTTCTTCTTAAAATTTAATTTGTTAAACCTACGAACATTACAGTATCTTCTCCACTATATGCAAACAGTCTGGACTTGTTAAATCCAAGCTACAGTAGACGGTCAACTTTCAAAACGAAGCGTGTCTGGCAAATAGCGATAATTAAATACTTGCGTTTACAGGCAAGATAAGGAAATTTTGCTTGGATTACAAGGCTAGTGACAATCGATGAATCCTTGATCCATCATTACAATGTAGAGACCAAAATATAGTGCAAGGAATGGACCCATCAGAGCTCACCACCTCCGAAGATGCAACCATCAGCAAGGAAGGTATTGTTATCTGTGTTTTGGATTGTAAAGGTGTTATTTTGATGGAATTTGTGCAGAAAGGGATCACAATTACAGGTGTTTATTATGTCATTTAAATAACACCAGTTAATAAAAGAAAAACGTCGGGGAAGTTCCGCATACAGGATAATGCATCCAATCAAGCATTCACCATTGCGTTACAGTTAAATTACAAAGGGTAAGACGAGCTTCGAATTTGTTGATCACTCGTCATGTTCGCTAGATTTGGCTCCTAGCGATTACCGACTGTTTCCAAAACATAAAAAATCTTCACATGGAAAATGATTTTGGCCAGATAAATTGGTGATATGTACGATAAATGAGTGGTTTTCACAGACTGAAGAATCTCTTTTCCGAAAGGCATCAGAAATACTAGAACATCGATGGTAAAAAATTGTTACCTTAATGTGTTCATAGATTTACATTCTCCATCCATATAGCTGTAGAGCTTTTATTGCACTACGCTATTAGGTAGACAACTATGTTGTCAATTCACGCACAGGACCGAATTCGGATTGTAAATTGTTGTAATTTTCTTAATTTTTTTTTTACCCTTAACCACATTGCTAAACTCGCCGTGCGATTGTTTATTGCATCTAGTTTACACTCTCCAAAGCTCGGCACTTATTTCTGTTACACCTTCTATTACTAATGAATTTGTTGTGTGATTTTGTTTTGCTAATACAGTGATTACTTCAGAAAAATCACTATTTTTAGCAATATTTCGTCTTCAATGTTTAATACAGCAAATTTATTTAAGCGTTCTGCATACATGCTTCACAAAGAAGAATTAGTTTGAAAATTATCGAAATTAGGTATTATCAAGTGCAAGTGTATTATACTTCATTTACTTTCTCTAGCGATGAGCCCCTTCCAATGTCTTGGATGCGCGCTGACAAAATCGTAGGTAGGGAGGAAAAAGCTCATTATACTCTCGACTCTTGTTCATTAAACATACTTTTTCATACAGTACCTGCCAAAAGTTTTGTTCAATTATGATAGTAGTGCGAGTCGAAGACAATCGTTAAAGCCTTTAATATGTCTTCAAATATAAATAAACGTATCGTTGATATTTTCAGTAGTAAATGGTACCAATAACAGCACATTTGAGCAATGCAATTGTAATGGATAAAATGGTCAATTTTTCCGTGCAGTACTGTACGGATTATACGCTCCTCACCGGTTAAGAGTTTGGCCGTGAGTTGTCTGCTTCCTTTTCTGGCCTAGTGCTGTTCTTTTCTACTTTGCGCTGGTCAAACTGAAGGTCACATCGCTAGAGAAAGTAAACGAAGTGTACTTTAGATTATGATCATAAAATTGTGTTATAAGTTTGTTTATTTACGAAACTCCCTTTAGATTTCTGAAAAGTTGATCCTGTCATTCTATACTGAAATACTATACTATACTATTTCTGGAATCCTAAATAAATATCTGACACCCTCTTCGATTTGATTGTCGAAATTGGTGTTATTTGTTACGTTGTTTACGTACATTTATATGCAACATTTTATTGATATATGGCTTTCTGTTTCAGGATTTTTTATCCAACGATATGAATTACAAAGGCAGTGGAAAAGTGCACTTCGGGGTGGACGATGTGTCGCTTTACGGCACCCCAAAGGAAGAACCAGGGCCGACCCCGCTGGGGTCGGCGGAGGTCAAGCAAAGCTTCCTCAAAAACCAACTGCAAGCTCTCTTCCAACCAACGGATAATAAGTTGGCAATGAAACTTTTCGGATCGAAGAAGGCGCTTATGAAAGAACGAATCCGACAAAAGGCCTCCGGTCATTGGGTCATACATCCATGTTCCAGTTTTCGGTAAGTGATTTGAAAATTGTTTCTAGTTTCTAAACTTATTTACCGAACAATTTCGAAGTGAACGTAATAGAAGACAATTGCTGTTTGTACGACTATTTTTACAATTGAATAAGTATATATGTTCTTCTGATTGCGCCAAAGCGAGAAGGTTTTCTCGTTGTTATATTCCATAACATAATGCCGTGTACAAAATTCTGGAATTACAGATATTCATTCATGTTAATATCTGCAGACTGTGGGTATTGATTTAAACGTTTGAACATTGTGCCAAATACCTATTTGTTATAATAATACGTATCTCATTTTAATGTCGCCATTGTTTGTTTGTTGTTGCTTTAAATTAGCTTAAAGATAAATTGGTGTGATTAAATAATATCAATCTTGACCTTTGTTTGTCGTTGTTGCTGTTGTCATCTTTCGTAGCTTAGTGGTCAGAGCATTGGTGCGTAAAGCCAAAAAGTCTCGAGTTCGATTCCCGGCGAGGGTGTGAAGACAACATCAAATGTTGTTCCCTCATTAACCTGAGTATACCGCGCCATTTGTGGTATTTTTTAAAACGCACTCTTAAGACAGCAGGTAAAAGTTGGTCTGTGTTCTGCTGGAGCTGTCTGCGACGCGCTAATGAGATCCAAAAAGATCGAAATCGCGATCCGCGTCTGGCAGTTTCGACAGAATACAGACCACTTCGAATTATTCTTACGAATGTTGTTTAACGGGCGCATATATTCGGATAGTTCGCGGTGTTGTACCTACTTCGCTCGCTAAAACTGAGCAAAATGCTTCTTTGTCTAACAGCAAGGATTCTTGAATAAATTAGATAAAGATACGTTAAAATGGTCATATTTTATAGCTTAACTGACATTTTTTGAGTGATCGTGCTCCCCTGTTTATCATCATTTTATTAATAGGACGTATTATTGTAGTGAATATTTCAGTACAACAGTAGGGATAGATATACCGGGGCAAAAGATTAGTATGCTTAGATTTGCAGATGGTATGGCAGTATAAGTATCTAGGAAGGAGGAGGTAGAGATAGCTTTAAATAAAATGGATGCGGCATTGACAAAACAGTATTGTATGAAAAGTAAAACAAAAATACTGATATGCAAGAGAAAAAAAAGTAGGGAAAGAGCGAATATTAAAAAGGAAGTTAGATAAGTCAGAACGGAAGGAGTAGTAGGGATATAAAGTAGAAGATAGCGCAGGGTCGAATCGCCTTCAATAAAAAAAGTCACTTCTATGTTCGCGAACGATTAATTTAGAAATTCGAAAAAGATTTTAATAGGTGTATGTTTGGAGAGCGGCGCTGTATGCCTGCGAAACATGGACGGTGGGCGAGGCGGAAAACAAAAGGTTAGAAGCGCTCGAAATGTGGCGTTACCGCCGAATGATGAGGATACTGTGGATAGAGAAGATTAGAAACGAAGAGGTATTAGAAAGAATAGGAGAACAGAGGACTTCATGGAAGTCAATAACAAATAGGCGAGATAGGTTAATAAGACTCCTTCTCAGGCATGAAGGTCTAGTCAGAGACATATAAGAGGCAGAAACAGGAGTTGGGAGGGGTAGAGGTAGACCTAGATTAGATTACTATTCGCAAATAGTTAAGGATGTGGGTTGTTCTAGTTTTAGGGAAATGTGAAGATTAGCTCAGGATAGGAAAGAGTGGAGATGATAATGATGTATACATATAAGCAACAGAATTACACTAATTGCAGTAATTTCTTCAACAATTGACTTTTATATCACCGTTAAATATCGATGATTATACGAGTATCCTTTGGTTTGGGCACTATACGGTCAAGGAATTTTTCTGAAAATTTCCGGACGTTTCCCGTAAGTTTCTTATCTGATCTTGTCTTGAGACATCTGCTACTTGTTTTCACATACATCAAATACTGTGATTAATCTTGCTGTGGTATGTTTAACTAACATTTTTCTCAATTCATATATAGGTGCGTAAAACTTTTGACCTGTTGTTTATCTTTTTTGTCATTTTAGAATTATATTTTTATATTATTTTTCAATAAACATTATTTATAATTTTCCTTGAATATTTGCGATTTTGTTTAACTATCGTCTATAAAAAAACATAACAAAAAACGTGGTTTTTCTTTATTATGTTGTGACCTTTGTTATTTGATAAATTTATATATTTTCTATTATTCATTAGCGAATAGTTATTAGACCGAAGGTTTATTTTTGAATTTAGTTATGTGCTTATCACGTTTTGCTTTTAAAACTTTAGATGATACGTGATTGAACACAAAATAGAGCATTTTGGTATCACGCATTGAGGTATAGATAAATAATAGATTTATTCCAATTTTAACGACACATTTTAAATGGAAAAATACTGCGGTACCTGTCAAATAATATCTCAAATATATATAACTACATATATGCTATCTATGATAAATGTGTCCCCTGTTGCCAAGAATACAAATTCAGTACAATAAATTTATCAGTAAAAATATTTATATGCAGCAACGTATATAATTCCACTGTTTTTACTGATGCACTTAAAATTGGTTTATATGTACAATATCAAATATTTGTAGCTTCGGAAAAACATTAATATTCATTATTCATACATAGATCTGCTTTAAAGCTTAACAAACACATTTACATAGTTCTGTATTATCACTTAAATTATGATACATATTTCAAGATCAATAAAATGATAATTTTGTCTCACTCTGAGCCAAAACCAAAAAGAAGTACTTCTGGCCTTTTACTTTGCTAAAAGGGTGCTTTGGGTGTGCACTAACCATGAAATAGGAAAAGCAAGAGAAAAAATAAATTTTCACACTGCAGTTTCAACGAATCTAAGAAATTTATATAGTATAACCATACTACATTAAAACAACAACAATTAAAAGAGTGAAAAGGGAAATTTTTAATTGTTAACAGTAAAAAATAAACACGCGATTTCTGATATGTTACTTTGCTTGCAGTTGTTATGAGTTATGAGCATATATTAGTTTTGTATTAAACAGCGGATTTGAAAATAAGTACGTAGGTACATACAGTTGTATATTATCCATAAATTTACATTTAAGTCACTGGTACAAAGTTTATACATCTAAATTATTTATTTAAAACTGCAAGCTAACACTTACACCTAAATAGAAACAGTTTAAATAGCGGAATCCATAATTATAAGAAGTCTAGTCGAAAGTCTAGAGTCGAATTCAAGATCACGAAGATGCAGGTGGTGAGACAGCTTACCGTCTTCACTCACCCTGTCAGTTCCCCGCTATTTCTACGTTCCCCAATTATCTAATAATCAATAGTTAAATTGTTGGCTAATCATTCTAAATTGTATAATCCACTTTCAATATAAGATTAAAGTAATTACATCCCATTTCTAAATATATAAAAGTCGTTGCTTATATCTTAAAATCAACATATAAATTCTCTTCGTTATGACCAGGTTTGGAACTGTATCCGGCGGATCCGGCACTCTTTTTAGGATACGGCTAGGTACCGGATAAAGACGCCTCTGATTAGTTCTGTCGATGAACTAATAAAAAACAAACACTAGCACTAATAATTGAATAAGTATAACAAAAAGCCTGTGTAATGAAAATTGGTAATTAAGACTGTATTGGGGTAGGTTCTATGACCTAATTTGTTTTTGTTGCTTTCTTTTTCTCATGAACAAGAACATGTATATTTGGCCGAATTGTCTACAATTTCTGGAACTTGTTAGTATAACAGGTTTTGATTAACTATAACTGCGATAACGATTTTGTCAACTTGCAGACTTTCAGTATTTATAAACATTGTAGGCTTGTTTCAATGGTTTCAACTCAACCCTCTCGTCGAAATCCGTCTATCAAGAATTAAAATTTCATTGGTTTAGTGTTTAAACGATTTTTTTAACGGGAATTAATGTGGTTCGGAACGTCTGTGAGATTGACATTTAATGGAAAACCTCTCCCGAATAAAGACATGAACCCGGTTATTATCTGGTACCCCACACAATTACTATCCGATATACCTTTAGTCCAGGGGTCGGCAACCTTTTGAATCAGAAGAGTCAAAAATTACAATTTACAAAATTTTAGTTTTTAAAGAGCCACAAATTTTTTTCTTGCCAACAATAAATAGTGCTCGCATAAATAAAGTTTTTTGATAAAAAAAACTAATCTATTTATTCATAAAAAAAATATCTATTTATTCATATACTTATAAGTAGTGTTTTTCACAACAATATTTGAGCAATTCAATGGAAGCGTTGGCTTTTCATGGTTTTAGAAAGTTTGGATAAATTTGGCTCATAACTTGTTGTTTCAAGTTTCAAACACGACTCTAAATTTTCATTTGTTAATTGGCTTCTTAACTTTTAATTTTATTGCAAGAGAACGCGTGCTTCACGAATATTTCGATCCGAAGATAGTCAGCAGTCAGCACTCTAAATGCCAACTTCTTCACCTCGCTGTAGCAATCTGGAAAGACTATTGGGATGCGGTGAAAAGCGATAAATAATATTTGCTTTTGGAATTAAAGAGCCGCAGCTTCACATCCAAAGAGCCGCATGTGGCTCGCGAGCCGCAGGTTGCCGGCCCCTGCTCTAGTCCAATATATCTGAAAATGTTTCAATAACATAGTTCAAGCTCACTGAGGCAGGATGGAACAGATGAGACGTTCCCTTTAGAATACGTTGAACCATTTTTATTTATTTAACAATCTTAATACAAAAATTTAGCATACTTGTCTAAGATACAAGGAGCGGATGAAAGAGTGCATTTCACGAAAATCATATTTTCCGAAGCAAGGGTTGTGGTATTTAAATTTTTATTTGAAACGACAAAAAGACATGTGTGCACACTGTTGCAAATATAATTTGTGAGAAAATTACTTAGGTATTTATAATATTTAAATGTATATAGGTATACGTATTTTGTATTTTATTTTAATTGGTAAGCAGTGCGAATTCCTTTCTGTCTGTTGTATTTTTTTACATAACAACAGCAAAAACACATACGTACTTGTGTTAAAAACTTATTTTATTGCTTTTTATTGTCTGCAAACAAAAGTGCAAGCGGTTTTTGCTTGTCGTCGTATAAACCGCTCCTTTTAAAATAAAAAAATTACAGGTTAGTATAAATAAACAACAATTTTATGAAATAAAAATGTTTAGATTATAATACGTATATTAATTACTTTTAACTTTTTTAAAAAATAATAGCTATTTTTGTTTTTTTCAATTGTATAATTGCGGTTGTTTCTAACCTGTACATATAGAGTGAATTTCGGGTATAACGACAATGAAGGGACTACTGTAATTTCGTCGTTATATCAAGAAGTCGTTACAGGCAAAGTTAAAGGAGATACAGACACACTGTTTTTCAATTTTGAAACAATTTTCGCCTGTTTTTAACAGTAAATGTACATCTGGAAGTCACACTTATTCAAAAGTTTACTAAACACAGTTGCTACTCAGAAACAACGGTAAAGGTCACCACACTTGTTGACTATTTGTGTGAATGTAAACCAAAGATAAGAAAAAGCTCTTTGTGTCTTCAGCGGCCGACTCCGGTCGCTATATCTGCATGGAATTACTAGGGATTTGCTGAAAATGATCCATTTAAAACAGTCGTTACACCCGAACTCGGCGTTACATCCGAAATCGTTTTTAATTCAAGGGACTTACATATGACGTCGCTATAGCACAATGGTCGCTATAACCGAGGTCGTAATAAATAAAATCCACTGTAATTCCGTTAAAATAAATGAGCTCTTCGCAGGAACAAATTTTGCAACGTCAGTCGACGAAAAACCAGTAGATCGAATGCCAAACGGATTCAGTTAATAGTACGGGTAAACATCAATTTTTTTGTACAGCTAATCCGATATTCTTGAATTAAATGACAATTAAAGCCTCTTATAAAAGAATCAAACTAACTAACTCGCCTACTTTCGACATCCAGCATGTCTCTTAATCAGAATTTCATTGAACATCATCAATTTTTTTGCAAGTTGAACTAAACCTTTGTTGACAGTATGCTATGTACTTAGGGTTTAGATTACGTTATGGTACGGGGATCGCCATAATTAAAATGCAAGGGCTATGTACCGTCGATTGCGGACTATTTGCCCTGGACAAATCCAATTAGTCACAAACGTCGAAATGTTACTGTTTGCCGTAACTTCACGAGCGAGTTTTCTAAAAAAAAACACAGTTTTTTGCCTTGGTGAATAAAACTGCGGTTATAAAAACACTATCTATTTACTAACTTTCTTTACACATGAATTACTACTAAATATTAAAATAAATGGATTACAACAAAGATACAACGAATAATCGTCTTATAATAAAATCGCAACTAGGCGACACCAAGGACAAAATGTAACTGACTTAAAATTATGCGATAAAATCAAAACTTATTCTAATACCACCACCAATACCTAGTATACAAGAAAAGAAAAACAAACCAGAAACCACTGCCAAAAGCCGCTATGGGGAAAATCCAACAGAGCATGACACTGCCTTGAGCAATGGAGTTCCTAGAACCTAAAAAGTGAATTGACCAGATATGAGCTGAATACAACTAAAGAGGACCTACAATAAAATTAAATAAACGTTGTTGAAATCGTCGATTACTTTCGCAGAATCTAGCCATTGTGATTTAATCGACTTGTATAGTACACATTTAAGTGATATTTGAATAGTTTTAGATAAATTTTGAAATTATAGAGATTCCTAACATATATAATGGAATAAAATATTGTGGTAAGGTAGCCCCGCGTAAGGTCAAAAGTATAAATTTGACACATTTGCAGGAATATATTTCACACGAGGAAGGGTAGGTGATTTGAATAAAACACAAACAAAATTTAATTTTATTGCTACAAAAACAAAAAGAATATTCCAAAGGGTTTCAATGCTGATGCTGTTAAAATAGGTATCAATTTCTTAGCAAAAGTTAATCAGAACACTAGGGTAATCCCCACCGTGACTCACATGCATTCTTTTCATTTCAAAGCTGAAGAATATTTTGATTGAGTTAGGTACTGGAAATTGGGACAAGTAAATCCCTAGGTAAAGTTGAATGGACGTATAGTCTCTCAACCTACACGCCGATTGAAAATGGTAGTACATTCATTCGGGGCAGAAATACTCAAGTTTTCAAAACTACATGTTTAATTACTACAATCTCATTTGGCCTTCCCCGACTATTAAGCGTAAATAGAGCCGAACCAAACGCAAAACACAATTTAAGCTTGTTTAGACAAAAAAAATAATAACAGTAATAATGATCTTGGGAATAGTTTTTCCCCGATTTGTGGGAAAATACAATATCAATTAATGCCAAATAGTCCAAAACCAAAAATTTCGGACAGATTGACACGCTCTTGGATTCAACAAGGCTAAGAAATTAATAAACGCTAAACAACAAACCTGCAATTATAAAATGATTTTTGAAACTTAAACAAAAGAAAAAATACAAGATACAAATTTGGGACAACAAACATTTTTAAAGATAGACAAAAAACAATCATCTTTTAATGTTGATTGTAGACTTTCACGACCATAGGTGGGTTGTTGTCCTGGCTGATGGGTCGTGGTCTGTTGGGTTGTTTGGGAAAACAACCCAACAAATTCCCCTTTTGTTTAATAAGTTATAGAATTTTTATAATAAAAAAATAAAGTATAAACTAATAAGGAAAAGAGAGCCAGACTTACCTTTTCTTTTTATACGTCGTTGCAGATTAATCACTTTCTTTTCTCTGTTCGAAACAAGAAACTAACTAAAGCTGCATTCGTCAACTTCCGTCTTGTCAACCCAAATTTATGATCGCTATCCTCTCCTTTCCCGGAGACTCCAGCGCTGTTTTTTTTTTAAATAGATTGAAACTGCTTTTTCTGTCGATATACAGGATCCCCTTCAGGAACTACCATGTCAATCGCAAGATTGGATTTAGTTTTAATTATTTTAAAATAATACCGTTCTAACTTAGATTTAAACTAGGGGAAGACCCTCAATATGTTTGATAATTGTAAACAAGTCTATCCTTAGAACTTCAAAAAAATTAGATTTAAACTGAAACAGTTACACTCGGAACAGGCAGGGGCGGCTTTTGGGGGTGGCGAACAAGGCAACCGTCCGGGGCCTCACTCTTGCAGGAGCCTCGTACACTCGCGCAATAATCTAATTAGAAAAATGTTAGGTAGTAATAGTTAATAATCTTAAAAGAAACCGCAAATTTGCTATCTTTGTCTTTACCATTTTTTTTTAATTTTCGATAAACAATTTTAAAACTGTAAACTTATGTACGAATCACTTTGCATTTTTCATGTATCATCATTAAAATTAATTCCATAAAAAAATTTAATAATAATAATTCCATCGCAAAAATTTACACGCCCGGAACCTTCCAATGACTAAGGCCGCCCCTGGGAACAGGTAGCTTGTGTTGAGATCTCGTTTTATAATAAATGTTGTAAAAATAAACCAAAAGTGTCGACATTCACGTATTTGAGTTTACTAAAACTTTTCTATTGTTGGTGTTATGAATGAGTAATTAATATTTCACCAACGTACGGATTTACAACTCCCGATCAGTTTTTTTAAAAGCTTGTGCTTTCATGAATGAATAAACTTTTATCGTCAATGTTTGACTGCAATGCATTCAAGTCTTCATCATATCTGGATTAAATAGAGTTTCAAGCTAATTGATTTTGCTTTGGAAAAACGCTCCACATTTTCGTTCATAAATTTCCCTCTGGGAATAGGGAGGCAAAAAGCACGCCCTCATATCTTTTGCACCCTTTATAGTATCAATTTTCATAATGCCTAAGGGCATCAAGCAGCATCCTTTTCGTAATTGGACGAGAGATTTATTTTGAAAACCTCCAAACGAACCATCACAGCTTATAAGCTGATGTATCAACTTCCTCGTTCGTATGTATACATGTACAAACATACATACACGTATGCATATGTGTACAATAGGAAAATAGGTCAGGATAATCAGCAGTTTGAAGTTTATGGCAGTAATTCTTTTTGGAATTTTATTATTCTCGTCAACTTCAAAGGTTTCGAGAATATTTTATAGTTACAAATAGTCATGTAGTTCCTCAAATTAAAATTCGACTATGTACGCTCGATATTTATTTCTAGCGTCCGTCGTATTTTCAAGTAATAAGTTGTATTCATTATCTGAACTCCTGTCTTCAATAATTCAAGTTGCACAGGATCGGATTAGCTATAGAGTGACTTCAAATGTGGGGAAAACCATAAATGAACATCTATTAAACCTAAAAAATCATTAAAGGAATATTTTCCGTAGGAGTTATAAGACAGCTATTGAGTACTTACTGACTCCATCGCGAATCATAACAAACCATTTTAGTGTCTTTTGGTGGATATTATTTAAAAACCAAAAAAACACTAACAATAACAATAACAATTTATGTACAACAATAACAAATGAAAACACAAGTAACAAAAAGGCACAAGGAGAATAGAACATACATACAAGAACAGAGTGAGGAAAAGAACAAGATAATACAACAGTAGTAACAATAACAAAGATAACAACAAAAATGAAAACAATGTAGATAAAAGCACTTACGAATGGTGGTAGTAGCGGTAAACGGGAGACTGTGTAAAGATATGTTTTTTTTTTTTGTTTAGTTTAGCCTCGAGGAGGGGAAATCTTCAAAAGACACCCCCTGAAGGGGGGTAGTGTATAAAGATATAAATTTTTGAAAGTATTTATGGGACAGGGTTGTTAGTAAATTTGATAGAATGCTCTAGAAGGAAAGGTAGTGAGAGAGAGGGTGAAGACACTAGTTTGTAGGAATACGTAGAATTAAGCAGTATAGAGTTCAAGAGAAAGCAATTAATTAAGGGTAAATCCAGATATTGGTATGGGAGTGCATGCAGGTATGGTTGAAGTTGGAATTCTAGGTAAAACTGATTGAAAGAACAATAGAGTTTAGATTGAATGGAAACCAAAATATGTACAAGATAAGAAATTGAAATGAATTGAAATAATATTTGAAATGAAATGAATTTGAAGTAAAATAATGAAAACGAATGCTTAAAAAATATCTACAAAAAAATATATACGATTGTCCGCCACATCATCAATGTTATGTTGGAGTAAGAGAACTTGATTGATATTAATAAAACTTTAAAATGAAAATCCGAATTTGAATAAACTTTGGATCGAACTTAAAGATGAATACGCTGCAGTCGTTGAGAAGGTTATCATGGTCAGTTTAGTTTTTGTCGATGTGGGGTTCCGCCAAAAAAGGGTGGGTAAAAAAAGTTTCTGTAGCAAAAAAGAAAATGGTAACCGCTGCCCTACAACCCCATAACTCAAGTGGTTTAAAACCCATAACTTACATTTAAATCCTTTAATCCCATAACCCAAGAGTTTTAGACTTTTTAAACATCGTATTAAAAAACCCATAACCTCATAATGAAAACCTTTTGAACCCTGTAACCCCAAAACCCAAGCGATTTAAATCCCATAACCTCCGTATTTAAAACTCTGTAATCTCAGAGCTCAAGCTCTTTGAACCTTATAACCTCATAACTCAAGCATTTTAAACTCCTTAACCCAAGCCTTTTGAATCCTAAAACCTCCTTAACCCAAGCGGTATAAATTCCACTACCTCCGTATTTAAAACTCCATATCCCTATAACCAAAGGTGTTTTGAACACACCCGGCCTCCCAGGCCAGTACGGCCCTGGAATTATCAATCTAATTAAGCCACGTTGGTACCTGTATGTAATACAGATAACTACTACTAATTATTTTTTGTTAATGTAATTTAAGGAATAATGTTGTTAGTTTTTTAAATTTACAGACTTTTTATTGGATATCATTCCTAATCAATTTATTATTAACTAGTATCGCGTATAATAAATAATTTTTGCAATATTGGGATCTTAGAGCAATAAAACTGGTAACGTGGTTATAGGTAAAAGCGAGCCTTTAGATTAAAGGATAAAATTTGCATGAAATACTGTTTGTAAAGAAGCTTATGAATATGTTTGCTTAATGAGCTATTTATAAATGATGCAACGCATAAATGTGTACGTATAATTGATCTCAATGGTACCTCTTGTCCACCCGCTCTTGTTGCATTCTGACAATAAAAAATGCAAGCCATTCAGTTTTATTAACGTAAGTGTCACATCTGATTAACTCCATTAAATCAGCTGCTTTGATGCAGGCAGTGTGTGCAAGCAAATTGTGAACATTACAGACTGTATTATTATTACGATGTACAATACATGTACTTGTCTACTTATTATGGTTGTGTGTGTATTTGGTACTCCTGCTTACTTACAATTACAATAAATAACAACGGGACACGATAATGCTTAAATTGTTTCTCATCTGCTCTGTTTATGTCTATTCTTAATTGTTGCGTACAGATATACGTATAATAGTTGTATATGTATATTCTCTAATGAGAGCAAGTACCGTCACATGTTTTCGTTTGTTTGTCAGAAAGAACAAGATCAACGTCAAAAACATTCTTAATTATTCGGCAGTAATTGCATAATTCACTTGGTTAATGGGCGAAGGATGATTCAAATATCTTAAAAAAAGGGTTAATACTATTAATTAACAATCTTTTAACATAAATACGTTAATGCTAGAAGTAGAAAAGGAGACGGCGATGGTAATAATAAAAACAAGAAAAGACTAACCCTAAATTCACCACAACAATTTTATAAAACGTGAACACGTTTCGCTTTACTTATATCGTGGTGTAGTTGCTTTCCCACTGTACGATTTTAAACGTAGGTATCACACGATTTGTAACCATACAAAAACATTATTCAGATGTATACGCTCGTTGTCACCATTTCTGAGGAAAGTATTGTACAGCGACTATGAATCGGGGGCAAATTATAGCTTGGTTATTGTATCGGCGTCGAAAAAGACAAAGGCGTGAGCGCCTTCATTGGGTGCATCCTATTAATCAGAAACGTGAGGAAATGGGGTTATTCTACACCTTGTTTGAAGACCTGAGAAATGATGAACGGAAGTTTTTCAACTACTTTCGTATGTCAGTTGGTCCTTTGACGAACTGCACGGCAAACTGCAGAATGTCAAAACGGCAAAACACATAATTTAGAAATTGTACACAACCTATTGGAATGCTAGCTAAAAAAGTGTCCTATTTTTGATACCTAGAAAATCAGATAATCAGATAAAAAAATTGGTAGAGAAATAAAACGAAAAGTAGCGCAGAGTCGTGTCGATTTTGACAAGAAGAAATTGCTTTTGTTCTCGCGAACGGTTAATTTGGAAAGTTACAAAGTATTAATTATTATTATGATTTGAACGATTCTGTATTGATGCGAATCGCTGATAGTGCACTCTGTGGAAAAGAAAAAATTATTAGTGAGTGTTTGAGGTGTGGTGTTATACGTATAAGTAGGAAAAAAATTTCACCTGTCTCTTTGAAAACAATTCTAAACTAACTGAACTCTCAAAATTATTATGTCAAGGGCTTTAAACTTAATTTGAACTTAAATCACTTTATTACTTATATGAAAATGTGGCTGAAGGTATCTGTGGGAATTTTTCTATATCTCGTTGTATTTTTCAAAACATGATGTCGCTCTTAGATTATTAGATGTACAGTATCATCATCATTATCATAAGGTCATCAGTCCTAAAACTGGTTGGACACGTACCTCCACTCTTTCCTATCCTGAGCTAAACTTCGCATTTCCCTAAAACTAGAACAACCCACATCCTTAACTATTTGCGAACAGTAATCTAATCTAGGTCTACCTCTACCCCTCCTAACTCCTGTTTCTGCCTCTAATATGTCTCTGACTAGACCTTCATGCCTGAGAAGGTGTCCTACCAACCTATCTCGCCTATTTTTTATTGACTTCCATAGAGTCCTCTGTTCTCCTATTCTTTCCAATACCTCTTCATTTCTAACCTTTTCTACCCACGATATCCTCATCATCCGCCTATAACACCACATTTCGAACGCTTCTAACCTTTTCTTTTCCGCCGCTCCCACTGTCCATGTTTCGCACCCGTACAACGCCGTGCTCCAAACATACACCTTTAACAACCTTTTTCGAATTTCTAATTTAACCGTTCGCGAGCATAGAAGTGACTTCTTTTTATTAAAGGCGACACGACCCTGCGCTATCCTCTGCTTTATATCCCTACTACTCCTTCCATCCTCACTTATCTGTACAGTATACATACTTATTAAAATATAGGTACCATGTGTGAATAAAGCTACAAATGAAGATGTATTAGGATAAGTACTTACAACGGAAGAAGATTTTCTTGTTTAATAATAATCATAAAAGGTTTTTTAATAAGTACCTAATTACGGTAAATTTAACTTATCTAATTTAAAATTAAATCTTAAAATGCTGATATTTCGGTGTTTGTCTAAACGCTCTTTGGTCCAACCTAGAACTGACTAGTAGGTAATTCCGCAGACATTTCGGCCTTTGACCACATAATAATACAAGAACTTTTCCACGTCAAAGCATTTTTAACTGTTTTTTTCTCATGTTGTTATTGTAAACAGTTCAATTATGCATTTGCCGTTCGATTATTTATGGCATATTTCAATTGGTTTTATTGTTTTTAGTCTAGTTTTTATGTAAGTAAAAATGAATTACTTGTTTATAAAATAAACATTGTTTTTACAATGTTGAGCTTTTTCTGTTTATATGTAAAAAAAAATAATAAAGGTGTGTAGATATTTATAATGCATCCAAATGTAATATTTACATAAAAGTACCTACATATTAAAATAATAACCAGTTGTCTTTAATTAAAGCAACTTTTTATGAAACGTTTACATACGTAGATTTAATTATTACATAATACATAAAGACTACACACATTCAAAAATATGTATGTAGGTTTAATAAGTAGTTTAATTAATCACGTTGGATGATGATATTTTTGCGGCAATGAAAAATTTAAACAAAAAGTTATAGTGCATTTCTTGAAACATCTAGAAAAATCGTTCGGTAAAAATTTTTCGTTTTGTAATAAATTCGCTAATCAATCTTTTTCAATTAGTCTTTGAAATAGGGGCGAAGTCAGGTGAGCGGAGAATTGGGACATGCTCCCCTTTCCCCCAAAATTACTAGGGAAATACAGTTTTTCAGACTGGAAAACGTTGGCGACGTTGTAGAACACTAAATTCGGCTACTTTCTTCAATTTCAAATTTCATTAAGGAAAGTAGTGGAAAACAGTTTTTCTACATTAAACGAAAAATGTTCGCTTGTAATTAATAGAAAATAGTCTTGTGTAGAGATTACAATATTACAATAAATAAATAGTAGAGCATTTGCTAACGAAGATCTGCAACAGTGTGAATATAAAGCAGAACTCATACAACTGATTTTTCCCGTGTTTTCCGAGTATGTTTCCCCCCCAATATAACTACAAACTTACGATTTTTCTTTAATTGTGCTATAAGACACTGTTTGGGAATAATCACAAGTAAATTCAATTAAGCTTTAGAAATATTATTATTTCCTCTTGAAGGTCGCACACAAGCCTTAAAGCTTTTTTCAGACTTAACCCACGGATTTTATTGTGATACAGTGCATCTAAGTGACTGATATTTAGTTCTTCAAGAAGATAAATTGCCTGTGATTTAATCCTGTTGATCGTAGCAAATTTGTATTGTATTTGTAACTTGATCGATTTTAAAATATTTTTGCAGAGTGCGTGTTGATGAATAATGTTTACGAATTTCATATATTTATTTAGAAATATAATTTACTTTAAGATAATACTAAAGGCGATTTTGTCTAATTAATAAACTGTACTTACTAAGTAATATAACAATATAGTAATTATGTTAGCCTGCCTTATTATATAATTGTGAACGTAGAAAATGGCAACAACTTAGGCATGCTGCCTCACCANTTAAACATGATATTAATCTTCATTTTTTCCCTGACAAGAATATTTGGAGCGGGTGCGAAACATACAGACAGTGGGCGTGGCGGAAAAGAAAAGGTTAGAAGCGTTCGAAATGTGGTGTTATCGGCGAATGATGAGGATACCGCGGATAGAGAAGGTTAGAAATTAATAAGTATTAGAAACGATAGGAGAACATAGGACTCTATGGAAGTCAGTAAGAAATAGGCGAGATAATTAAATTAAGTAATTTAACTATATAGTAATTATATTAGTTTGCCTTATTATATAATTGTGAACGTAGAAAATGGCAACAACTTAGGCATGCTGCCTCACCACCCTGCATTATTTGCTTCTTCGTTTTTCAGCTTTTAGATTATTATTGATTCCTCTATTTAAACGGTGACTAATTGACCGACCTTCTACCCCAGTAGGAAATAGGGGGTGGCACTAATCCTAAGTACGTCACTGATATTCGTTGAACTTTCTTGTACCTCCTTTTATCTGTATGGTACATACAGATCACTAGAAACAACAAGCCATATGTTTTGAAGTTGGTTGATAGCTAAAAAACAATAAAAACGAAAGGTAGCCTACGTCACCCGTGACAACCGTCTCTCTTCGTGTTGGTAAAGTCGATCTCATCAAATTCGGTTTAGTCATTTCGAAGATTAGTTCGTACAGACAGTCACACAGACAAAACATTTCTTAAAGATCGTTTTTACTTCGATATTACAGGCAGATACTTTTTACCATAACTCTATGCACTCTTTGACAAATCTTGGCTGCCCCGCTATTTTAGATTTAAGATTAATGCATATTGACGATACATTCAACTCGTCAACGATGCAGAAATTTTTATGGTTCAATAAAATTTTTAATAGTGTCAAACTATTAAATCATGTAAGTAGTTAATATCTTATCTTATCTTTATGATTGAACGACTGGTTTTTCTATAAACCGTAAGATATAATTGAAAAGTGTAGAAAATAGCTCTTAAATGCGATTTTATGATCAAGACCATGATATTTTATAGGCTTTTTGCACCACCTTTAGTAGATAACCAAAAACACATCTAAACTATTCTTGTGATTGACGCATAAAATCTATGATCAAATAATGGTTGAGAAAAAAAGGGTGGAGTAGCATTTTGGATAAACAGCATTTTGTTTTAATATGTAAAGGAATTAGTAGAGTGTACAAAATTTAGTTTAGCCATTATTAGTCCAGAAAAACCAGACGGTGTCATAGGGAGGGGTTTCAAAAAAATTGTTAGCGGGTTGTTTTTTTCAGGGTCGATGAAAGGCTATCTCCTGAATAAAAAGTTACACTCGAAATCCATCGGGGTGATATTGAAGTAGGGGTGGTTTCCTATTTATCTTCGTTTTTGAAAATTACACTGATATTCTCTACAATTTTGCATTATAATGTTTTTTATAACTTTTATATTTTACGCTCCAGCTATAATAATATTCTTCATAGAAGACTAAATGAATATTTCATGTAAGCATATAAAAACGTAAGAAACATTTATATAGAGTGTCCCAGTTATAATAATTTATAGTTATACCACAG